>NC_133221.1:19841164-20441164 GCF_040436345.1 Pagrus major | reverse complement strand
TTAACTGTGAGCTCATGCAGGTTTACAGTCGTAAATAAACAGGCAGGATCAGGTGAGGACAGTGGAAGCGACAAGTAGGATGTTGGTAACGCTACTCAATGAGGTACAGGTAGCAGGAAGTCTGAGTAAATCGACAGGGGAAACCATTTAGAAAACATACTGTTGATAAATATTTCTAATGTCTTAAAGAAACAGGCTTGATGGATTGAGGTAGTCCTTTTGCCCCCATTGGAAGACCTCCCCTCTTACCTGTGGGATACTCAAATTTGGTTTTGACTTCTCTTCTTTTGCCCTTAAAGACTTTAGAAAGCCACAAACTCAAAAAAAAAAGAAATCGGACCAGAGCACGGTGATACATTTACAGCCTTTAATTGTGCAAACAAACATTTTGACTTGTCTTCATCAGAGTCAGGCTGTACAAAGACATGAGGCAAACAATTGTAGTCAACCTAGATCCTTTGTATTTCTTTTACAAAATCTATCACAGATGATCATAAACACATGAGTGGAAAATGGCTCAACTGACAACCTAAGCTTAAACAGTGGTGTCCAGATGGAAGGATTAGGGCTGGAATTGCCATATTTTCTCCACTTTGTTCACTTGATCAATGGAAATTATATTTCAAATTTATTATTGGCTTTTCTTACCATCTATTGTTTTTCCATTACCAGTCCTCAAAACACAGACTCTGTAGAGGATAGTAAAATATGATGCAGATGGTATGAAAACTCATCATTCTCTGGGCAAACATTCAGTATAAATCCCACATAGATCATTTTAATGGCTTTGCATGTGTGACTATGAGCAACCTTATTGTAAGATAAGGTGCAAAGCAGGAGATAGATGTTTTCTGCACAGATAGGGAAGTATGTATTCACATTAATGAGTATAATTTTCATTAGAATCTAATGCAATAATATTCAGTCATTCATTCAAGATCGTAATGATAATATAATTTAGTCAGATCTCTCACTCTTTTGTGTGAAAAAGTAGTGTTACATTTTATCTAATACTGTACAAGTGTGTCTGTTCTCAAATGTGAAGATGTGTTGCTTTTTCTATTAATTCTTTTAGTAATTTTCATTTGTAATCACTTGGAGCTTTGTGCTATTGGTTGAACAAAACAGTTGCTGTAAAGATGTCACATTGTGCTCTGAGTGATTGTGGCAGCATTTCTTACAATTCATGGATCCATAATAAAAATGAGCTTCACCTCAACCAACGACAGTAAAATCCTGCTTTTGCTTTAATGCATGAGTCACAATACTCTAATGATATCATAGTAACATAACAGGTGGAACATTTTTCCGCATTGAATACTTTAACTTTTAATATTCAGCACATATTTCTGATAACACTGGGCAAAGTTTTAGATAGGTAACATAATTAATGCAGGACATTTACTTATAACTAGAGTATTTTTACAGTGTAGTACAAGATTGAAAAGATACCCTCATCTTAAACTTTGTACTTCAATATCAAATATCAAAAAGAAAAAAAAGTCAAAATAGGATTATTCTTATCTTTTTTTTAGTGCCGGCGCAGAAACAGTCACTGAACACACACACACACACACACACACACAAACACACACACACACACACACACACTTGTGATAATGCCATCTGTGCCGCCTTGAGTTGAAAATCAGACTGTAGATTTTTAGAGCATCAGTACTTTCAATACTATTCGATGCAGATGTTGTATCTTTTTAAACACATAGTATCAAAAAAGTATTGATGTATCAATACCCTTGACAACCCTAGTATTGTATTAGTACTTTTACTTTAAAGGATCTGAATACTTTCTTTGACTTTTCCTAGTTGTCCCCAAGAATGTGATTTCTCTCACATTTTCACTATCACTGTAAAAGACGGCCTCTGTTTGTTTTAACCCCTCAGACGCACGGTGCCCTATGGAATGTCGAGCTACAGAGGACCTCAGCGAATCAGACGTGCTATCGGTGGACGAGCATCTGAACATGGGGAGGCAAAGACTCAGCGCTGCGTTTGTACTGTGCTTGGCACAGACCCAGAGTGCCATGATTTCTGTCTGTCAAGGTCAGTCTGATTCTCGCTGTGAAAATAACATCCACTGGATCTGTCGCCAGAATAAAACGTTGGCACTAGTTTATGTTTCTGCAAACCACTGATTCGTTTACATTTGTACGAGGCTACATATCATATTGCCGTTTCTACAATACTTGTCATATCACATTTACATCACATTTTTATGACCTGACTTTCATATCAGGAGGTGGAGGAGTTAAGCTAAGGCCGCCAAGTCAGTGACAGTTGGTCAATACTCGTTTCAAAATCTCAAACTCCAGGATATTTTTACCAAGGGACCACAGCGTTTCAACACTACTTTTAAGGAGACCTTGAGAGAATATAGAGCTATGTTTCTGGCGACAAAAAACATATATTTTTTTTTTACGAGAGGGTGAGACATCTCCAGCTGTGCTTCTGGCGGCAAAACCGAGTGTTTTTAATTGGACCTCGGGACATCTGCAGTCGTGTTTGTGGTGACTAAAGCAGGTATTTTAAGCCAAAAAACATGATCTTTTCTGAACCGCTAGCCAAGAGGGTTTTGTGCCGAGATCTAACCAGACCATAATCACAGCATTGTCAGAGCATAAAATAAAAAATTGTTCTGGCAATTGGATTGGAATTAACTGTGTCTTGACTAGTGCTGAAAAAAGGTTTCTAGTAGTAAACACCAAACATGGACAGTTTGTTTGCATTGCTTTGCTCTAACTAAAGGTGTAACTACTTTTGGTCCTCCTATCTGTATGGAAGTGTAATATACTCAATCACTGGAATGGCCCTTTTATATTACAGATTTAATGTAGAATGTTCTCTTTAAAGCTCCAAACAGACGGTGCCAATCAGGAGCCTCCACAGAGTCCCCGGTCCTGGGTGACAGTTTGACGGCTCTCCATCTTCTGCTCCTCACCTTGGGGGAATGGACCCCTCCCTCCTCTTCAGTCCCTCCACTCTCCGTTTCGCCTCCGCAGGTACACTCACATTCAAGAGAAGAGCTTTGGAGTTTGACATTGCCGACATTCCTCAGCATCATAACTCTTGGAGCAAGTTTCGTCAGGCCGGGTGGTTTCAAGAACTCTTCATCAAATTCAATACAGATCCCTGGAGGCTATGCCCTTTTTATTCCCCCCTGAGAGCAGCATGAGGATTACTTTCACCATAATATAATAGACAATGGCCTTACCTCTGTCAAGCTTGATCAGACAGACCCCTTTGTATTTTACACTTAGTTACAGAGCGCTGTGGATATCGCTTGACTCTCGCTTTCAATACTACGAGATCAGCCTGTATAAATCTTTCAGGGACAACAAAGTGCCACGAGGAGCCAAGGAAAGTACAAGACAGGACATTGTGAAATCACACCGACTAAAATGTTGAAAAACATTGAGTCAAAAGAAGGGGAAAGCTTTTGGGCCATATTATTGAGCTTTGATTTATGAGACATTTTTTCCAGTCAATCTGGAAACCGTTCACACCCTGATAGTTTGCATATTTTGTTCATATCACTTCTCCCAGCTGTAATATATCAATCCATCACCAAACAGTCATATACGTGGTGTTTTTACCTTACCACCTCTGGCTTACACGACTTTGTAGAAACTGTATGACAGCTTTAGCTTGAGTGAACTGATTGAACCATCCATGGTCGAGTCTTGCCAAAAAATAAGCCCAATACTTTCATGTTTCAGTGCAGCTAATGACATCACAGGGAGGCATCCTATCATTTAGCTGTCATTAGCTGCTCTGAGCTGTGGATTACTTTACTCACTATAATTTGTGTTATATATTAAAAAGTAAGACTGACGATATTCTATATTTCTCTTACTGTCAACAAATCCCTTGAAAAGACCAAAACCAACCATTATGTCTGTGACTTGAGTGACAGACTGACCACCACTCATTCAGTAAAAGTACATTTGTGGCCCGATGATTATAAAAGTTTCTATGTGGTACTTGCATGTAGCCTAGTTAGCGGCTCATAGAGACTAGGAGGCTATCCGGTGTGTGACTGTCTGTGGGGCAGTGGGAGTGTCAGTACATGACCGTGCCTCAGCCCTGCTGTTTATCACGGGACCATCAAGGGAAAAAATGCAGTCCTATGGTGCTTCTATAGCTGTGAAAGGAGCAAATCTGAACACCTGCACCACAATTTAAATTGCCATACAGAGGGTGTGCAAAAAAATAGCACTAACTGCTGTGAACAATGGGTTTTGACCCTATATGTATTGGCCTTGCATGGTTCAGGATAAAAAAAAAACATTAGATGGTATGTTAAGCTATTTCAAACCATAAGATGCAGGTTTTTACAAATTTGTTTAAAAGATGTCAATATAAACTCAAGCATTCACGTGTGTGATCGGAGGACAGTCATATTGTTTCAACTAAAGCTCAAACAAACAGGTTCATAGCCCTGTTCTCATGGGACAAGTATTACCTGGGTACCTGTAGTAAACTGTAATCATTGTGGAGGTTGTCTGTTATCTTTATCCCTTGCAAATCTGCCATATTATATATTATTACTATGGGAGAGTAAATATAATAGATTGGTAAATATTACATATAATACTTTGTATATTGTATCAAACACGGTGATCATTTGATGACCGTCCCATGTGAATCAGCATCTCTGTGATTAGGGGTCATGTTTTTTCTGTAACATCTTGTTCTGAGTAATTCTGAAATATAATCACAGCTCATAATATGTTGAACAGCTCTGAGATCGGTTACACTGACGTTTAAAAGTGACGACACAGAAGATTAGGAGCAACAAGAGGTTGTCATATTCCAATAGCCACAAAGCATCTGTTACTTGATCAAAATCAGCTGCAAATGAATATGTATGCTTGTAACACATGCAGAAAGTGATCAAGACAACTCTAAAATATATTATTGATGTGTCTGCCAAAGAACAGACTCCACTTCTGAAACATGTTACAAGGAGTCTAATTGTCAGTAAAATTAAGTAAAATACAGGCTTTACTTATCACATGCAAATGCACTGAAAAACAGTTGAAAAACAGATGTAGGGGGGTCATTTTTAAATCACATGAGGTCCCCTGTAATACAAGTTCTGTGGGGCTTAAGTGTGCAGTGCCACTTTAAGTATTATTAAGTATTATCTGTGTAGTCAAAGCCTGATGTCATATACCTCTGTTGTCCTCCTAAACTATTTTAAAACACATGAACAACAACACTGTTGCACTGGTGACCTCATCATGATGAACATGGACATTGTTTCTTTAAGTCAATCCCTGGTGCACAAAATGTGTTCTAATCCGTAGCTGAAAATAGTCCCCTACACATGCACCATTTACTCCAGTTTGAATAACATTTGCTTAAAACTGCAGTGCCCAGCTGTTTCAGGAAAGCACTCAGCTTTTGTGAAAGATGAAACTATATATTGGTGACTCATTTTTATAGATTTACATAAGAAATAAATAGGTGTGGGGCCACAGAGAAGCAAGAGAATGTAGTGAGACGGATGCAGTTTTGGTTTGGGGTTTGTAATGGGATAACTCTCAATAAGAAAAATACAGAATAATGCTTGAAGGGTTAAATGGCTTTGATCTGTAGCCACATCAGAGAAGCACAGCTCCCTGTTCAATGTGGACTAATGTTGATATAATTCAGCAAATCTGTGATGTAATGAAAATTACTGAAAGCACCATGTCTAAAGTCTAAACAGACGGTGGTTCAAGTGTGTCAAATTCGATCAAGCTTAACTAACAGCTTCTACAAACAGAGTTAAAAACCACCATAGTTGACTGATTGTGTTCTTTGTTTCTGGGGCCACATGTGCTCTCTCACTCACCAGCAATTTAGTTTGTCCGTTTTTTTTCTCTTTCACCTGGGCTCCAGTGCTTTGTCTCCCTGTCCAGTCCGTCAAATACTTGAGCAGATAATACATACTTATTTATCCTATAATAATGTTTGCACCTTTTATAATTTTCCCACCAACAGCACAAATAGTTCTCCTGTCAAGAGAGCAATGAGGTTAACATCTTGTACAAATTTTGAGTTTTCTCTCCGTTTTTCAGGCAGTATTGTGTCACAACAAACCAAACCAATTTACCAAATTATGTGGTTTACTCCAACAACAAAAAGAACCAAAAGTAGGTGGATACTATTTGTTTGTGCCTGTTGGTTTGCGGCCTGTGCGAAAAAGTACACAGAGTATTTCTGTGAAAGTGGAGTTTAACGTGAGGAGGCATTACAGGACAATACATTCTGAGTTTGGCACAACTTCTCCAGTATGCCCTGAAAAATGGAATACAGGTTTCTTTCTTTATACAATTACAATAATCTGCCCAATATCTTGCCAAGAATGCATCACCACTTGATTCATAAAGTCACTGAATCATGCTGAGCAGTTAAATAAAAGTACCACAAGGAGAAAGTTGGCTATGGTTGCCTTTTAGTGCAGGCTTGAATCAGCAAGTTGACATCCAATACACGTTTCCAGTCGAACAGTTTCAGTGTCATTATGTGGCTCCATCTCATTCTGGTCCAAGCAAATAAAAACTAACCTGTGACAATTTCCTGTGCTGTCAGTAGATGGGGAATCCAGGCCAATTAAAAATCAACAGTGACTTTTCAAGAACTGTGTAGTGGGTCATATTGTACACAAGATATGTATTAGTTTGATTATTTTTGTTTATGTTAATTATTACTTTACTATTACTTTACATAACATGAAGAGGATTTATATTACATAAAAAAGTATTATAAAAGGCTGCCAGTACAATGATGGCGTAGTTCTCTTGGTGTGTGTGTGTGTGTGTGTGTGTGAGACAGAGAGAGAGAGAGAGCGTTAGATTGCACAAGAATATTGTATACTTACATACAGGATATTTTATGACAAACACAGCAGAGTTTCTCATTTGTTAAATATCTACACTATTCATAGCTGACAATGATCATATCCATGATCTGACATGTTGCTCAAACCAGTGTTACACCGTATTTGGTGACCCATCACATTCTGTGACCTGCACTGTTGGTAGAAGTACTGAAATTTAAGTAAAAAAGAAAAAAATGTAAAAAGTAGAAATCCAACTTAAACAGAAAGAGACAACTTTTTAAACTTTCCCCCCACTTAGTGTTTCCCTGTGGTATTACTGTTGTACCTGTCACAAAGACAGTGTTAGCAACATGGCTAATGCTAGCAGCCTTGTGACTGTCCAAACCAAAAAACAACCCAAACAGACCAAGAAATTCTGATCTCAGTGCTTTGAGTAAAACACGCGTCTGTATCGGTACTTTGACACAACACTGGTGCTGTCCATTGAGTGAATGCCCATCATTTCACTACTGTTTTTACATCAGTTTCTATCACTCTCCCTCCTTGCCTTCTCCATCAGTAGTTCTTTTCTTTTCCAGTGTAAAATTTCAGAGTTATTCCAGTTGTTCCATCGATATCTGGGGATAGTGACCGGGATAAACAATGCCTCTTCTTGTATTGGTTGTGCGAACGCCGACGGGCATCGTGTGTGTCGTAATTTGGCCTTCATTTTTCTAAATTCCAGCCCGGTGGCATAGTGAAAGCAAGGTTGAAAGTTAATCAATTTATACTTGGATGGTGTCATTTTTCTACAGCCATTATACTATGCAATTAGTTTTTACTTCAAGATAACAAGTTAAAGGAAAATTTGTTCTTTTTTTCTAGTTTAAGTAAAAGCAACCAACAGAAGTACTATGAAATACTAAAGTGAAAGTACTGATTTTCCAGAAAATGGGGCTGTGACTAATATATTAACATGCTGCTTTTGCATTGACTCATTGGTATTAATAATATACTTTGATAAATTTACGTAAACTGGCAATAGATGTTTTTGCTTTAACTTAACATTCTGAAGTAAATTCTGACTGCACAGTCACCTGTAGAAAAAGGACACCATTGCATTGATAGATTGATTCTCTAATAACCTCGCTTTCACTGGGATGGATGTTTCCCATAAAAATGGGGGCAGCATTAAGGCACAAACATGTCTGCCACTGGGCAACCAAAACAGGAAGAGCAATTGTTCTACCCAGTCACTTTCCCCAGGTAACAGTGAAGACGGAGAGTGATAGAAACGGAGGTAAAACCAGAGTAAGCGTAAGGGCATTCACTCAGTGGAGAGTGCTCCGGTGTTGTGTCAAAGTCTCTTCCCTCAGTAATGAGTGTTCCTGCTTACCAGCAGGACTCAAGACAGTTTAAAACTGGCATTCCTTCATCTAGATCAGTAAGTAAAAAAAGCTGCCTTCATATTTATACAACCGGGTGTTTTCCTCAGCCTTTTCATAGAACTGGGGTTGGGCTTTTTAGGTCAAATTGAGATTTTTAAGGTTGTTTTTTGCTTTGGACAGTAACCGGGCTGCTAGTGGTAGCCATATTGCTAATGCTGTGTCATACACCCGGGAATGATAGGGACAGTGAAAGTTGGAAAGTTTTCTATTTCTGCTTTAATTATCAGTCACAGGCTGGTTTTCATGGATGCAATTTACACATACCCTTTCAACAAATACTTGCCTCCTCACTTTGTACATAATGTACAGTACAATATGTATGTTGCTATATATTGATCTTCGCTAGAAAGCATCAACCGGTTTACATTGTCGACATGTAAATACAGATCATTTCAGTCTTATACATCGAGGCAACTGTGGCTTTAAACAAAAATAGTTACACATGTAATTCACGATTGTGGCTACTTTTCTGATTTCACCACCAGCTTTTAAAGTAAATCATACATTTTATGGTAAACGTCACACGTCATATGTAATATGCTCCTTACATATAACATGAAAATCTTTATTTATTCTTTGCTTTTGTTTTGAACATATGTTCTACAATTTCCAGCCCTCTGGTGTAAAACAAGCCACAATACATACAGCCAAAACCCAAACCCAGTGGAGTGTAATTCTTTCATGGGAACTGAGCGTCTCTCGTCTCGGGGGAAGAAAAGTAGTTTAATGTTGGTGCACAGCTGGGTAGCCTGGTTGTTGGGTGTGTACAAGGTCAACTGCAGTATTTAAACCCCCATTTTGCCATGATTGTTAGCTCATGGCGTTCATGTGTGCTGAATTTATGACTATCAACACTCCAGACATACGTTCCCCTACTGAGCAATGAACTTGCGCCATATCCAATCATAACCTTGCGTTATAGTGTCAAGGCTACCTCTGGTGTTATTCCGTCTTTGATCTCTCCAAGTGAGCCAGTCCATTGTACAGCAGCTCATAAATTTTTAACGTCCTACTTTAAACTGTATGATGATGAAATAAAATGACAACTTATCTTGCATACTCTGCCGTGGCTATATAATGATGATGATCAGATGTTTCTTTATTTTTGTTTTGACCTTTTTCCACTTGAATAGTCACTGGAAACTGACGGGACTCTGTACAAAAGTATGCAACAGATATTTCTGGAACCAAGAGCAGCCGTGGTTGACATGATTAAGTTTTATCTTGTTGTCTCGAGATTACAAAGTTGCTTTTTCATGCTAACAGCATCATTTTCTTGTTATCTGGTGAAAACAAAATATCATTTTCTGCTGATAAGGCGTTCATTTGCTTAGAGAAGTCACAAAGTAAGCAGAAATTATCCGGTTATTACAAGAAAACGACTTTGTTATCTCAAGATTGCAAGATAATTCAACTTGAAGTAACAGTATTAATCAAAAGAATTTCAACTGTACCTGACTTTTTTATTTTTTGTCTCTGCTCTTTCTAAATTATACATTAATTATTTTGTTGTAAATCAGATGTGTGACATCACATCACAAACAAACACCTTTCCCCTCATAACACAGAGCATGAGACCAGCTGGAACCCTTGAAACCATAATAACCTCTATCATCCTGGAATGTCGCGCTAAGTCTACCCTCGGTAAGCTTACCCTGGAGCCTCAGTGTAAACCTGCAGTGAGCACCAATAATATCACCTTTTTCCCACAGTATACCCTGAGAAATATTTCTGTGCAGACATCTTGACCATGCAACGTCAGGTTCAGGGCCCCTACCGTGGCTTACAGTTTGTTGTTTGGGATGTGGTTCATTAAATGAATGGACCTTCTGTCCCGTACAGTGAACGCCTGCCGGTTACTGACAGCTGAAACTGAGTCAGTGTATAAATCATGGAGCATTTATTATGATCCATTCCAAAGGCACTGTTTTATACTTTTGTTATTGTGCATTATATCCTTGGTTTGGTACATAGGTTATAAAAAAAATCATGTCTAAATATAATTTTATGTTGCTTAAACACCTGACAACTGGCTTAGGCAAGGTATGTCTTTAGGATTGATCTTCCATCATAATATTTGTAATAACTTTGCAGTAATGTTTTTGTTAACAATGTACACAGAGATAAAAAATCATTTGTGAAAATTTTGTGTTGTAAAAAAATGCATTCAAGTCTTTTTTCTTTTTGTTAGAATTAGCATCTAAGCTGTTAATTGTTTTTATGTGCATGAAAAACAACCATATTGTAGCCTACTGTTGTGTCGGACCTATCTTGGAATCCGGCTTATTTGCTTTTCCAGAAGTGTAGAACTTCATCTTTTCCTATGTGCACTTTTCTTTTGAAATTTTTCTTTATCTCATTTTATGATCACTTACTGAGTTGTCCACTCAAACGGCAACCTAAAGGTTGTTAAATATAAAATTAGCTAAGCCAACCTTAACCAGACTGCAGCCAAGCTTTGGTAATATATCATGGCAACCCTGTAATTTATGACGCTACTGAATCGTGGCTTATATGGCTGATTTGAAACATCTGCTGTTTTGTTTTTCTTTTGAGTCAAACATTTTAAAAATGTGGTTTGAATTTTGAGACTCTTTATGCATCTCGACAGGGAGTAGACCAAATACAGCAACTTCAACTGTAAACTGCTGTCAGGCTGAGGCATTTAACATAGAACACCATCTGTCAATATCAACAATCAGAACACGTGCCACACAACTCACTGTAAAAATTATTACTGTAACTTTACAATAAATTACTTCCTAATAATTGATATAGATTAGCACACAGTAGTCATTTTACAGAAATATAGATGAAAATGACAGTAATGTATTGTGTTCTAGTACAACATGTAACAGTAAGACAGACACAATATTACTGTGCAAATACGACAATAATTATCTGAAATTACAATAAATTCACAGCAATTTACAGTACTATTACAGCAATATCCGTGTTTTCATGGTAACCGAACCACAACATTACTGAAAGACAACAACATTCTACTGCTAAAAAAACAGTATGGTGCTGTACCCAAATCACAATATTTACCTCTAATATACATTTTTTTACTGTGTTATTACTGCAACTCAGTAGCCAGTAAATTCCTGTAAATTCAGGAGGATGAATAAATTATCTTTAGACATTAACTGTATTTTTAAAGCAAAGCAGTGGCCCATATTTTTTGGTAGATTTACAGAATACATACACATATTGTGAATGATCACCTTTATTGCAGATTTACAAGACATTACATAAAATGAAGCAATCTTAAATTTTTTTCCCCAGTGTACACAAAACCTGAAACCGCGCAAAGAATTTCTGAAAACTTAAAGCTCATGTTTAAAAAACAAAACTCCAGATGGATAAACTTCATGCACAATTCTTTTTTCACTGAAATCGAAATTCTAAATTAAATTCTTGCATTTTGTAGCTTTTCAGCGGTTCCTCTTTCTCTATGTGCACACAGAGAAAGAGGAACAGCTGAAAGCTGATTAGCATGGTGGGTAATATGACCCTCCCTGTTTGTAGCTACTGTTTGCAGAGTTTAAGTCCTCTTTCATGAAGTGTTTAGATTCATTTTCGTAGTCCTATAAACCATAATCCTCTATTTCCTGATGCCAGTGAGAGTGATTTTATCTTTTAGGAATTAAACTTGCATAAAAAGCACAAAGGAGGAAAAGCTTTTCATTTCCTTTTGTTCATGATTGGCCAACTATGTAGTTATTACCTGAAGAAAGGAAAATTTCAAGTGGTGACTTTCGAAGATATAGTAATAAGTATGATATATACCAAAAGAAGTTTATGATCAATTGAACAATCTTGATTTCTCTGTGTGGCGTATCAAGAAATGTGAGTATATGTATAAGTAGAACGGACACGTGGGACACAATTTTTTGACATGTGAAAGAAGGGAAACAAAATCTCACTTAAAGTTTAATAGCTCAGTCTACCAGAGACACTAACACAGTCCCTCAGTGCTAGATGTGCAGGCTTGTTACTGATGAAAAAGGGTCCAAGGCCCACATGTGTCTGGCATACGCTCATATTTAACATGAAGGCCCACATGTTTTTTCAACCTTCAGCCAGACTTAGTGAAGACTTCTCTGTCTTCCCAGATGGCATTTCTCAACATTTCTACTTTAATCTGAGTAGCTATATAATAAAACAGACATGTGACCTGCAGGTGTAGCTGGCACTCTGTTAGGATGTCTGACCCATGATCCTGCCATTCTCCACTGTATATTATATGCTGTTTTTACCATAGAGAAACATGATACATCAGAACTGCCATATTCACATAGTGCCCTTGATCTAGGTTTACAGTCAGTTTGCTTGCAAAACCCATGCGCATCTGCCTCTGATTTGCTTGTGTCTATTGTTTTTTCATGATGAAGTCTGTATGACAATAGCCTCGACAGTCTCGTGGTGCTGGCACACTGTGCTAAGTCAATCCATTTGAAAATGGATGGATATTAGATGGATATTAGATGGATATTCCCATCGTCTTCTCAAAAACTTACAGCTGAAACTACAGCTCACAAACTGATATATCAGCATCGCAACAAAAACTGACACAGCCAGAGCGCCCCATATAAAACATAGTCACCGTCATGTCTACACCTTACTAGCTAAGGCAATCATTCAGAGGTGGATTAGGTTGAGTCTTGCAAGAAAAACAGTGGGAGCCATAGTTATGCATCAGTCACACTGACGGCCTCTTCAACAAAGTGTTTTGTTTAAACTTGAAATCATGCATAGATAAACAAATTAGTTGGGATCTGTCTCCAACACTTCATTGCTGCAGACAGACGGTATAATTGGCAAAATTTGAGTGCACGTGCAGCTCTATTATTTAATTCTTGGCCAGCTGAAGGCAGACGATCTCCAAAACAAGCCAACAGACGCATGTTCACATATCACCTTCAAAATGAAAACAAAACACATTGACTACAATAATCAGGGCTATCACATTCCTCTACAAATAAAAACCGACACCTATATGCTTATCACATAAAAATTGTACACATGGTGCCCTTAAACATTTGACAGTGTAGCCTAAGAATTGGCCACCTGTTGAAGGTCACTCACTCCAAACAAGTAAGGGGCAGCATATCACCTGACCAATTACCAACAGTTGCTCACTGTACTATCTATGGCTGTAGCTGGCTGCAGTTAGTTAGTTAGCTTGGTTAGAAATGCAGCCAGCAGCACTATTAGCTGACTCGGTCCAACAGGGAGCGGGCAACAGAACACAGCTTCTGAGACTGATGGAGGTCATTTTGACGACAGGAAGTACAGTGCCAAGGTGGTTTTGAGCGGCTCTGTAGTGATGAGAAGACACAGCAAGCGGGCACTGGAGAGGCGTGAAGCGGAGGGGAGTGGGAGGAAGGTTGGTCATCTCCAGCTTGGAAAAGCAGCCGTAATATTTCTGCATGAAATTCTGTATCCAAAAGATTTATTTCTACCAAACGAGATGTAATGTTGAACAGTGAAAAGACAAACCAAGACAGTTTTGGTGAGTTTTATTTGGTTTCTCATGATGAGTTAATACAGCAATTAAGCTAGTGTTGCTCGTTAGAAGAGAGAAACTTGAAGACTTGTAAACTAATAAGGAAAACAGGTGTAAAAATATTTCCAAATTAAGTTATGGTTAGTCATTAATTAAGTTAGTCACACTCTTTAAAATGATATATCTTTGACATAATGTTACTGTGTTTCTTCACATTCTGTTGAGAATGTTAGATTTTTAAAAAATGTTTTCTACTTAAATTCGACAGTCACCGTACCCATATTATTTTAAAAGCAAATGTTTGGACAAAACACTGCACTTAACTACTGATAGACAAACTTAATGACTAGCTGGTGAACATAGTGGATCGTGTCGCTAAAGATAAGCGATATTTCCCTCAGGAGTTGGTGGAGACCAAAAACAAAGCTAAAAGCAGGACTTTCATTCCCTCAGTGGCCAGAGACACAACTCCAAATGATTGCTGTACTATATAAACCTTTTATTTATATAGCACCTTTAAAACTAAAAACTTAACGAGAAGGCAGAACAGAAAATGTGAGGACACAAAAAGTCAATACGATTAACTGCATGTACAAGGAATAAAAGTGATAAAAAAGACAAAACCCCAGAAAAAGAAAGAGAGGGGGAAAAAAACAAGAAAAAATAATGCAAAAATAGAAATGAATAAAAGAATAAAATCAGTAAAGTACAATAAGAAGATGACATCACATCAAAGGAATTGAGAACAGATAAAAAGATTATGTGTAGGAAAAAGAATAAAGCAAAATATAAAATAAAAGCAGTATAGGACGGTAAGAAAAAAAGACATCACAGGGGAGGAATTAAAAACAGATGAATAAACTAAAAGCAGTTAAAGGAATGAATGATGAAAAGGATGACTTCACATAAAAGCAAGTCTTTAAGTGTTTTTTTTAAGAAGTGATTGAAAAGAAGTTACTGATTCTGCAAGCCTTATCTCCTCATGTAGTTCAATCCAAAGTCGAGGGGCCCTGATGCCAACAGCGCCTCACCTGTAGTTTTGAGCCTGGACTTCAGAACGACCAGAGGGGCCCCACCTGAGGATCTAAGGCTGCAAATAGGCTAATGTGGGGTCAGCATTTCTACTATGTAGCTTGTGGCAAGACCCAGACGAGCTTCCAAAGTAATCAGCAAAAACTTAAAATCAATTCTAAAACGGACAGGGAGCCAATGAAGTAAAGCTTGAGTAGGAGTCTATAAAAAATGTCTATAAAAAAAAAGCGAGGAGCCTAGCTGCTGCATTCTGGACAAGTTGGAGGCGGGAAAGACGCTTTTGGTTGATGCCGGGGGGGAGGGAGTTGCAATGAATGCATGAATAACTCTTTCCCAGGGTGGAGTGTGACAGGAATGATGATTCTCAAATGCATAAAGCAGAACAGGACAACCTTTTTTGATATGTGGTTTGAATGAAAGATCTGAAACAATCATGACACCTAGATGTCTGCCAGCAGGCTTTATATTTGGGATAAGGGACCAAGGGTACATTCAATGAGTCTGATGTTTGGGTGTTGAAAAGTATGTAAGTACATGGTGATTATATGTCAGTCACTGTCTGTCACTTATTGCCGCTTGTAAGTCTGCTGTGGAAATGATTGCAACGGTGAACTCAGCGTGAGCTAATAAATCTCCACGATGTCTCTGAGTGAACAAGTACCATGTTTTGTCTTCCCGAACCTGACTAACAGTGACCATTGAGTAAAAGATGGTCTTCACCTTTGCTCTGACATTTGAAGAACTTGACACCACCACAATCCCTCAGAGCTGCTCTGGAGTTTTACTCACAGACATGACTTGACAACTACACAGGTCTTGAAAACTTCAGTTCTGGCCTCTGTGGCTCAGGAGCTGCAGCACAGATGGTCTTTACTCCACGTGCCACTGCGTCTCTTCCCAACGCTGGAGTACCAACTGCCTCTAGTCATTTGCAACTTTACATAATGGCTCGGGGTTTAGTGCAGATCTAGGCGTGATTGAGGAAATGTTTTTAAATGCCTGTGGTTGTAAGTAAATTTACTGCACCTGGCATTTGCAACACACTATCTACTCAGAGAGATCATGGCACCTACAGGACACGTGCTCAAGCACAAACTATCTTGCTTCAACGAACGATGTTTTTTTTTCATTGGAATCAAGATAAATGTATTACTGCCCTGAGGCACAAATCTGTAGAATTCTTCTACACAAAGGTAAATCATACATGTCTTTCATAACGTTTGAGTGTCTAAGCAGCCGAACGAATCTCACCTCAAGGAAGTAACATGCAAACACTGGTTCAATCAGGTGTGGAATGTGAGAGCTGTTCCCATTTGAACTGTCGTTCACACTCTCTGACCTCAGGAGTAAGTGTTGCTTAATCGAAATTTTGATAAACAAACAGTTAATTAAGCTCGGTGTAGTTTTGAGTTTCAAATGTTGCGCTGCACATTCACCTCTCCAGCTCTTGGAGCCAACTTAATCAGAAAATCTCAGTCCCAACTCGTCAAAAGCTTGGGGCGCCAGTTTTTGGCGAGTTGGGAATGAGACTCAAAAATAAACTTTTCTTACAAATAGCACCTTTGAAGTCCCTCATCAGCTATTTGCTACGAGTACACAATTTTTTTTTTGCAAAAGTTTGAACAGTTTGCTTGTTTCATTAGAGATTTCCTTTGTTAGGGTTTCTATCATTAGATTTACTCCAGCAGTCTATTATTAAATGGTGATGCGACGTGCTATCATCCACCAATCAGGGTTTAGCAGCATACATATGATGACAGTTGGTGGGTTGTTGCTATCACAATCAAATGATCGTTATGAACCAGATTAGCTGTGCTTTTTTAATTGAAATTTGAATTTAATGAACCTTAAAAACCTGCCACGTAGCTCTCGCTAGCTAGTTGAAAGATGTGCGTGAGTGGCTAGTTTGCTACGTTCATAGCTTTTGCGATATATCTGCCTAGTCTTGTCGAAGACTCCAGTCATGCGCAATGAGCAGTGTTAGGCAAGTTACTCAGGAAATGTTGTGAGTTACTATTTACTTATTGCTCTGAAATCTAGTTTCTGTTGCTTAGCCAGAGTGCATGCTGCTTCTCTGGCAGCAGACATCTTATTTCCAGCACCAGTGTTTTTTAAAACACGTTTTACATTGCTGTGCTTTGTAACAGATGCCTCAGGAAATTACATGTTGCATTTTCCTCGCACAAGAGACTTACCTCACTCCCTCATTTGCCATCATTTGGCATTTTGGCTAGTAGCCAACGTGATGTGCCCTGACCTGACGCACGTACACGTCACATGTGAAGACAGCTTACCAAGGACAAAAAACAAATTGCGTTCTGGGAACGCAGTAGCACTCAATACTTAATATAGTAACTGTAATATTATTAAAATTATTAAAAATAAATTATTGCAGTAATAAATTACGAGTGTGTTACTGCCTTACGAAATGATTGAGTTGGCTTATTAGAGGCTACAGCAGCAGACACCAACAACAACAACATACTTTTTTTTTCCGTAAGAGCATTTGATTTATTGATTATTGTCGGGATGTGAAGAAATATGTATAGAAAATATTTAAAACATACAGTCGCAGTCAAAAGTTTACATATACTTGTAAAGAAAATGTAAATCATGGCAGGTTTCAGTTCCAATAATACAGCTCTACAGCTCTCTGTGATGGAATGAGTGAAACACAAACTACTTTGTCACCAAAAGCAAAAGTTTGCTTCAAATCTGAATTTATTATGGGTCTTCTGAAAATGTGACCAGATCTGCTGGCTCAAAAACATACATACAGTAACATGAACAATCAATATTGGTGATTATAGAAAGTTGTGTGAATGAAATTTTCATTGTGGCATGGCCTCTTAACTTCTTCTGTGTGATTCTGCTCAATAACAGCTGGGGATTTTTCTGGGCCCATTTTAATAGGGCTTGTTTGATACAGTACACCCAACAGACACAAACACTACAATGGGAAAGTCTAAAGAGCTCAGCATTGATTTGAAAGAGTACATTGTTGATTTGAACAAGTCAGGAAAGTTACTTGGAACCACTTTTAAGCAGTTACAGGTCCCAAGATCAACATCTGCTGCTGAGAGAAAATTGGTCAGGATGGTCAAGAATCAACCAAAAACCACCAAAAAGCAAGTCTGCATGAATTAGAAGCTGCTGGAAGATGTGTTTCGCATCAATATGAGTTGAGAGGCTGCCCTGCGAGAAAGAAGCCCTTGCTCCAGCTGCGGCACCATAAAGTTCGACTGAAGTTTGCTGATGATCACATGGACAGAAAAAAAACCTTCTGCAGGAAAACTCAAAAATTGAGTTGTTTGACCACAATGCACAGCGATATGTTTGGAGAAGAGAAGGTGAGGCCTTTAACCCCAAGAACACCATGCCTACTGTCAAGCATGATGGTGGTAGTATTATGCTGTGGGGCTGTTTTGCTGCCAGTGGATCTGGTGCTCTACAGAAAGTGAATGGAATAATGAAGAAGGAGGATTATCTCCAAATTCTTCAGGAAAACCTAAAATCATCAGCCGGAAGATTGGGAAATTACTGTATGTATATTGTATACCGTAAGACATCATTTAGCAATCCTCACTTTAAATTATACGTGACGTTTTATTTTTGTTGTTGTTGTTGGCTTATTTAGTCATGAATATTTGATGGTATACTTCAACGCCCTTAAAAACATCACCTCTCTGTAAGCCAAGTTTCCAAGGGCTTTAAAAGAAAACTGTATGTTGTTTTTGCCTGTTACGTGGAGGACATTAGATGGAGAATTATTGCTGAAAGAAAGAAAGAAATGAGCCCAGACGAAAGCAGCAGGGGCCATAATGAATCTCATTCCATGTTTATTCGTTTATTTAACCATGCCAAAGTAAGGATGGTTTTCAAAGGATTTTTAACCTGACACAGAGAAATAAAACGTTTCTGTTTTTCATGGGGCTTTGGACAAACTGCACCGGTTTACAGAGTACAGAAACTTACATGTCACAGCCAAAAAACAGTGTAGATAAACTAACTAAAGGTGAACATATGCTAAGGACATCCACAGGGTTAGGGTTAGGGTTAGACAGTGGGGTTTTCTCTGAGGTCCATCAGTAATGACTTTAACAGAACAATCCCATTTAACATTTTCTTTCTTTAGGTGCATGCTTTTTCTCTTTCCCATGTGATGAATGTAGCAAAGTAATTCATGGATGCTTCAAAACATCAACCCTACCATATACCTACCGAGCAAATGCTTTACAAAATAACCAGTTACGCAACAGGGTGGAAATCGAATGTAGTAAATTCAACACATAATATAGGTAAGAGCATCATTAGAGACATTAAATACAAGCTCAAGGTGTGATCACTTCATTAGCTGCAGTAAAAAGGTTAAATGTCTGTACTTGTACAACTCAGATTACTTTGGATGATGATTACATTCTCATTTACCTGAATAGGCATGTCTGTCAGAGCCATATTTCGATGATGTGCCCGCAGGGGAATTGAGAAGTATAGTGTATCAGTGCATGTTGCAACACCACGCCTGCTGTGAATACATGTAATTATGTGTGAAGTTTCTTAAAAGAATTTAATAGCCTGAATTAACGATTTGTTGGCTTTTGGGCTTAATTAACGTCTCGCTCTGACAGCTCTATCTCTGCAACACAACATCTTGTGCACCAATGTGTGTTTTGTTCCATCTCTCTTTTCTCTCAATGTGTTTATTCACTAAAGTGAGTGTGATACTTTACATGATCCCCATTTTCATTCCACTGTGGTAAAGTTTCTTAAAAGATTTCACAGTTTTGTGGGAGAATGTTTACAGCTATTATTCCCTGGAATAGATGCCAAAAGTGGTGAGATGCTTGCAGGCCAGAGGTTTTTGTTGAGAGTGATGGTGATGCGCAATACCGATTATGTGGTTATCTGCAAATACACTTTGGGAGCAGTATACAATATTTTGACTTTTACCTACTGGGTGTATTTCTTTTCAGCATGGCTCAGATTAGGGATGTGTGAATTTAAACTCCATATTTTTAACAAATAGCATAGCTGGAGCGTCATTCTGTAATATGAAGTCAGATGGTTTCTATAAAACAAAGTAAAATATATTATATTCTGGTATGATATGTTTATCTGCTCAATGTCTGGGTTATTTGTCAGACTGTCTCCTAGAAATTGTGTTTATATTTAGCTAATTTGCAATAGCAAATACACTTACACTGAAAGAAATGTAACCGCAGTCTGGCTTATGCTCAAACATGAAGTTTGTTTTACTGCATTTATGTACTGTGCTGGAGTCGCAGGAAGTTGGATGGAAACCATTCAAAATGTATTTTCAAAACATTTCCCCCATAGTAGTGAAACAATAGGACCTCACAAGTGTGCATTGAGAACCAACAGCTCCAAATAAGATGCCATATCCACTGCCCTTTACTCAGTCTTCACACACCTTTAAATTAACTACGCTACATCAGAATGGTGTTTGCTTATTTCAGCTTAGCGTTAAATACAATCAACCGCATGAGACTTCAAACGTATCACTCTGGGCTGGCAGACTCACATACAGACCCCAAAGAGCCACACCTCCTCCACTCTCTGAGCCCCCAGGGTCACGTGCTCAGCCCCCTCCTCTTCACACTGCACACCCATGGCTGCAATCCCAGACTCATTGATAGAGTCTGGACACAGAGCCAGGGCTTGTGTCGTGACTGCTATCTGTGGTTAGGTGCTGTTTTGCTTGAAAAAATCTCATGTCTCTTGTCAATGCTGACTTTTTCTGTATTAAAACAGACCAGGATCTTTCCCTAACCTTGACCAAGTGCTGCCAGTGCCCAAACATAACCATACAATTAATACATTTTATGGTTATTATGAATAATACTGTAGTCACTGCCTGTGGATAGTGTATTGGAAGATTGCTGATTTTGGTGAAAATCATACAAAAAACACTATCACTGAATATTTTATTAAACCTTAATCAAACATTATCTTACCATTACATTCAACATTCATTCAAAATGTCTTTGCTGTTGCAAAGTAGTTTTTCATAGGTGTCATTTCTAGGAATTTATATTGGCACCCTTGAACAAGCCTTTAAAACACATTTTACTGTCAGATTGATGAATTAATTAAGTGTGAGAGGGCATAAGACAGTAAATCACTCACACATCTTGACGTCAAGATCAATGACAGATTTGAACATGTACCTTGCAAACTAGCACCATGTGTGAGAGGAAAAAATTACTAAACCATCAAACATTCATGACAGCTTTCACTTTCTGCGCTAACCTGGCACAATCAGTTCTTTTAACATAATAGCGTTCATAATACACAGTTTGCATCTTGGGTGTGCAAAATTCACCTAGGAAACATTGGTTTAACAACCACAAAAAAAAAAACAAACAAACAAACAAAAAGTTTTTTTGTCCAAGAATATGTCTTTCGGCACAGCGCACTCTCAGAGCATAACAACACTCCGCTATGTTCATGTTGAGAAACAGTCACTGTGATCATTGTGTGGTGCACTGGGTGAAAATACATTCAGTGTCAGGTGTCAAGTGTTCCCGGTGTGCAATTCCTGAAGGCAAGACTGAGGTCCACTTGAGAGGAATGTGCACAAAATTGTGTGAATGTAACTTCTACTTTCCTGGAAATGTGAAAACTAATACGAACAAAACTGTAAAACTGAACACAGTGCACTCCCCGCTGTGCATCCTCGCAGTAAAGAAAGATCAAAGTCCCATTCCTCTCATATCTACCTGTTTCTGTAAATCTCCTCTGCACCTGCACTGGACTGTTGGTAATTTGTTTATTGTATTATACTCACTACTTCCAATCAGGAAAAGATTGCAAAAGAAGAAGATACTCAGACAGTGTCTGGAGACCTATGTAAAGAACAAGCATGTCACTGTACGAACATTTGTTTTTGTTCAAGGCTGCTACTAGTTGAGACATCTGGCTTCACACAAGTAACTCATCTGGAGGCCCAGCTGGAGTGAGAGGATGTACCTCGCAGAGGACTGTAGATGCTTACTGCTCAAAAGGTAATTAAATACAGGAAAAAAACTTTTCAGTTTTTCTCATAATTTTCTGTCTGCTTATAACTTCCAGACTATGCCACTTAACAGGAAAACAATGGCAGAGTTTTGCTTGAAAAACAACAACAACAAAAAAACTAGGCGGCCGTAACAGCCCAGATTGATTTGTACTAGACTAAATTCCAGCCTTTACAGAACATCTCTGTTGGAAAATCCATAAAATGTAAATAAATTAAACCCCATTTTTGAGCTTCTTTTGTGTGGCTTTTGAACTTAAATTCCTGAAGACACCTCCTTAACTTTTTATTGTTATTGTGAAGCTAGCTTCTCTGGAAAGCTCTTCACCTCTCACCCCCTGTCTCCTTTGAGGAGCAAATGAAAAATGCCCCTCAATGTCTAGGTCACAGGCGAGAGGAAAGAGTACACATGGATGCATAGCTTGGAAACTGAGAAGAACCCTCGTTTTGGGGGAGCACTTGGGAAAGAAATCAAACAGGTCAACAGGACTTGTTTCAGTGTCTTGAAGACGTTTCACCTTTCATCCAAGAGGTGTTAAGGACACCTGTGAGCTCTGAGTTTTAGAGTCGTTAGGGCCACTTGTGGGTCGTTGGTCAAACCGGCCTTCAAGGCTAGGTGAGCCCGGGTGTGAATGGTTGTTAAGCTGTCTGGGGAGATAACTCAGTACTGCATTGTAGGTGGGTGATAAGTAATGTCTTAGGCCACCTCCTCTGTTCAAAGACGGTCGTTCCAGTTTGACGTAGATGGATTCCTTTACTCCTCTTTCAAACCATCGGTCTTCTCTGGCCAAGATATTTACATTGCTGTCCTCAAAGGAATGATTTTTCTCCTTCAGATGTAAGTGGACAGCAGAGTCTTGACCTGAGGAGTTGACCCTCCTTTCTTGTGCCATTTGTTTATGGAGAGGTTGTTTTGTCTCCCCAATGTACAAATCTGTGCAGTCCTGGCTGCATTGAACAGCATTAACTACATTACTCTGTTTATGCCTGGGTGTTTTGTCCTTTGGATGGACAAGTTTCTGCCTCAGCGTGTTGGTGAGTTTAAAGTGATATGATGTTTATTAAAAATCCTCCTGATCCTCCTCCTGTGTTACGTTTTCTCGTCTCCTCGTCTCTGTCTGCTTTGGATCTTTTAGCGGCTTTGACAAAGGTCCAGTTTGGGTAGCCACAGGTTTTAAGTGCTCCCCTTACTTGCTTCTGTTCCTTCTCCTTCCCCTCTGACTTAGTGGGCACGGTCTCAGCTCGATGGTTTAAGCTTCTGATGAGCCCCAAACAGGTGAAGAAAAAGAAGAGCTGCTTGAATCGACCATATGTTCTGATCTAATCTGTTTCTTAAGTACCAAATGCTAACTAACTTGATAATCACAATTAATTTGTGTTTCTTTGGTTTCAATGTACAGGAACTGCCAACTCCTACCACTCTTACTTTTATAGCGTCAGTGCACATTGTCAAAAGATGTTAGTCTCTATCATTGCGGCTGCGTTTCAGGACTGTCCTGTGGGGAATTCCTGATTTGACACATTTCAGTCACAGCTCCATCAGTCACAACTCCATCAGTCACAACTCCATCAGTTGTTCAACAGGCCACTCGATCAACAAATCAACAAATCTTTGGAATTCAAGTGGCTTCATTAACGTGGAAAACACTTTCCCTCATAGTAGAGATACAATAGGGCCGTGACAGTATGCATTGACAACCAACAGATCTACAGGGGAGACCATCTCCACTGCCCTCCACTCAGTCTTCACACACCTTGAAAATAACCACAGCTACGTGAGAATAGTTTGTTAATTTCAGCTCGGCATTCAATACGATCACTCTCATGGGACTGCAAACTTAGCTCTCTGGGCTCGTACACACAAACTCCAGAGAGTTTGCGGATGGCAGCAACATCATTGGTCAAATAACAAACAACACTGAGAATTCATATCAGCTGGATGTCAACAATCTTGAGGAGAGATGCACTGAGAACAACCTACTGCTCAGTGACAAAGGAGGTGATTGGTGATTTCAGTCAAACAGGAGGCAGAGACACACACCCCTGTCTACATCAAGAGAGCTGAGGTAAAGCAGGTGAACAGATTTGGGTGGCTGGCAATCGACATCACAGAGAACCATGGACGTCACACATGTTAATCCTGAAAAAAAAAAGCAACAACAATAAAATAAAGCATGGAAGCAACTGTATTTTTTATGGAAACTTCAGAAGGCTAAATACCCTAGCCAAAATCTTGTCAGCTTGAGATAGAGATAGAAAGCACTTTGACTGGAAGCAACACAATTGGCATGGATGGTGCATGGCCCTGGACAGGAAGGCTCAACAGATTAAAAGTCCAGAACATTGTTGGAACCCATCTACTGAGCATCACTGATACTGGCTTGCAGGAAATAACACGGTGTGAATTTGGGAATAACACCCATCTGAGCCACAGTCTGTTCACCCCGCTGCCTCTGGCAAAAGATACAGAAATATCCACTGCTGTAACACCAGACTACAGAGCGGCTTCTTACTCAGGCAGTGAGGCTCCTTAATTTATCCTCCATACTAAGATATGAAAAATGGTTATATTTCTGTTTTTGAACATCGATATGGAACCCAACTTCATCTTGTTATACAACCTTGTTGTTGTTAAATAATCTTACACCAGATCTTTAATTTAATTTAATTATCCTGGGACATCAAACCAAATACAGTTTGAGTCCATTGAGCTCAGTTTATGGTGCATGACTGAAAGTCTTTTTCCAAACCACACGTTCTAGGCAGCCTTGTGGGTGAGTGTGTGAATGTGAGTCCAAAATGCAGTTTGGCACACATATCTCTTTAAGCAGCACAAAATTAGATTGAGATCCAGATGTTGAATCCATTTGCAAAGTATTTAAAATGTATGGCCATGGGAAGCAGCCGTGACGCTCCCTGTGTGTTCAGGTCCCCTAAATTGAGCAAAGCCTCAGTGGGGTGGAGATGGCGGCGAATTCCTGACCTATAACCGACTTGGCAGCAGTCAGATGAAGGTAGCCGGTTGATGGTCTTGAAATGAAGACATACCGCATTGTCACATGATAAACTGCCTGTCAGAAGGGGTCATGATGGGCAGCACATTTGGGAGCACACAGTGTGCGTGCATGTTTGCTTACACAGGTGGAAGGCTGGACAAGACATATGACGACAATCACCACCACATGTACTGTACACATACAACACGACCACATTTTACCAGCCTAGAAATTAACGAGAATGCACATACAAGAATGCACATACTGTCCTGATATCACATTAGTCACAATAAGCCGTTCAAAAAAGACAGTTAACTGTCACATTTGAATCTGATCCTTGACCCTTCACGTAATAAGCCTGGTTGAATATCTGTGTGTCCACATGCTGTTAATCATAAAGACAGACATGTAGTCCAGGTCCCCTGTCTTGTTCAGTTGTTCAATAGTCTGGTTTACTGGGTAAGAAAAGGCTGATGAAAGCAAAGTCAAAAACCTCCAGGGAACTCCGTCTGCAATTTCTTGATCATCTTGTAACTGAAGAGTAGACAGGCTCCTAAAAAGAAGGCATGTTTCTAATATTCTCCATGACCCTTTGTTTCACCCCTTGCACACCCCTTGGACCGTTCCAGAGTTACTGGCATATTTTAGGATAAACAGACTTTGGTTTTGACTTGCAATTTTCTGATGAAGGCTTGAGACTTCACTAGAACTTGACTTTAAACAAGTTCACAGTTGGTCAGTACTGTAGCGTGAGAAAAACAGGAACAAAACCTGCACTGTGCTTGTCATTTATTTAGATTCTTTGATACTTCATACAAAGAAGTAATTCAAAATCATTAAATAAATCAGCTAGATTGGATATTCTATGTATGTTTATTCTTATATTGTTGTAATATATTTTTTGTGATATTATTATTACACTTCACATTTCACCTTATGCAATATGCAATTCCTTTTTTACAATATTTCTGCTGTATTTCTACATTAATACAGACAAACACTAAGTATCATTATTTCATATCCTAATATATAATACTATGAGGTACATTGTTTACATACACTAGACTTGCTGACTTTGCTGCTACTTATCACATCTCATCTCTGTCACTTTCTCCTTGCAATTCTGTCTTTAATTGCTCTTGTATAAGGTGCTGTAATAACCAAACTTCCCCTCTGGAGATCAGTGAAGGCTTATCTTACTTTATCTTATCCCAGCGTTTTCTCTCTGTAAAACATTTTATGCTGGTTCAGCTTTAAAGCCAGAGTTGATTGAACTTAACTTGAATAATTAATTCAGCATGGGCTCATGAGTTGTGAACACCATCTACGTTTAGTTTACTAATTTTAAGAATAAAGTTTGATAAACTTAACATCTTAGATTTACAATATAAAATTCATGTTACAGACAGATCTGATTTCCAGTTATAATGTCTCAGTTTGAAGCCAGTTTTGTGCTGGAATTAGTACAAAGGCGTCACCGAGGGCTGTTTTAGGTGACTTTGTTAAATGTATTAGTGTACTGGAGTTTGGGTCTGAATCTTTACAACACAGTATTAGAGCCACTGAAAAATAAGTTAGAGATTTTGAGAATGAAGTCATAATATTATCAGAATAAGCTCCTACTTTTTGCGGTAAAAGTCATAATCATAATCCTGAATCATAATAGAAAAGGTTGTTTTGAGTGTGAAATGTCAATTATTACGCTTAAAGGTTGATGGGATTATTCGTGCATGTTTTAGCTAGTGAAGTTAAAGTTTTTCTTTTCCCACATCACTTTGAGTTTTCTCTGCACCTTCTCTCCTCCAGAGAACATCCCAAATAGTTTGGATGCATGGGTAATGCACAGCAGACTACAGGACAGGATGATTCTGGCTGCCTTTGACATCATTGAAATAAAGCTCACTGAGCTTTCATCATAATCTTGTGGTATGATGACTGAACTCTTGTCTCAGCTGGTGCTTGGTGAAAACCAGGTCCCTGCTGGACTCCAGCTGCTGCTTCAAACACATCTGGTTATTGATTCGTATCTTTTTCTCTGATAGAAAGAAAGACAATAGAGGAACCTATCACTTCAAATCATAAACAGTCATCTGATACATAATTGTATGTTAAACTTGTGCCTTTTTCTCATTATTCTGACTTTTCCCTGATTATACTTGGCTTTAATACGAAATAATACTAGCCGCATGTCACATTTTCTTTATTTATGTCAGGAGAAAGAGAGGACTTAGAAGACAGCAGATCTCCGCCAGGTGTGTCTGGGAGCATGTGGGTGGAGAACAGGGACTGCAGGGCATGTATGCATGAGAGGAGCAAAATAAATAGGGGAGATCATATGCTGGTTCCAAAACATCAGCGATGTAAAATACCAACAAAAGAATCCACCAACACAATGTGACCAGCACCTGCGTCGTCAGTAGCAGAAAGAAACAAGTTCCAATGTGAAGCAGCTGCAACACTTACGGCTCCTACCGACCAGAGGAGAGATGAGTCAGCAGTCAGTGGAGGTACTAAACACAGCAGTCAATAAAACTGTTGTTTTTTTTAAAAATTGTGGTTCACAGCTCTTCTGGTTACAAGAGTTCCTTGAGAACACACACTCATAAATGTGCACATAAAATATGAGGCCGATGGGGCCGGTAGATTAACTGTGGACAGATGCACACACATGCCATGGACACACACGACCAAACACATGATCCCCTCCAGGCCTGGCAGAGATAACAACCAACGTGTTTCCATCAAGTCTGTTGTCTTCAAACTATAAAAAGAGGAAGAAGAACGTAATTTAATAGCTTCAGTAAACTCTCAGAAGTCCATTGATTCAAATCATAATCTAAAGTCCAACGTCTTCACTGCAGAGGAACACCTGTGGCTGATTTACAACTCAATTAACATTTTGCTGCAACTGATAGCTGGATACACCTCTTCTGTCGTCTTGTCAGGAAGATTTATAGCTAAAGATGAATGCATATAAGAGTCCATGTTTGCCTTATGGCAACAGAGCAGGTGCATCAAATCGCAGCAAATGTAACTCGTACAATGTTTAAGAGGACATGGTGATGACAGGATCTCATATTTAGTCCTATTCTTATCCCTCCCAGAGAAATATTTAATTTAATGTCTGCCCTAAGGAAATACAACCATATGGCAGCGTAAATAATGTAAGATTTTTCATACGGTAGTAGAGAGATTTATGGCCCTGCCCAGTGTTGGGTGTGTGGAGTAATAACTGCAAATATTATACATCTTTACATGTGAGACAGAGCTTGGGGCATTGTTAGTCATGTCTGGAAGTCTGATCATGATTTTTTATGATGTGTTTTAGTCTGAAAGCTGTTCAGGCATTACATACATTAGACATTACAGGACGTTGTCCCCGTGGTTTGTTATGTGTGCTGATGGTATGTGAGCGCCACCATGTGGAGAAACCTCTTCATAACTTTTTTGGAGTGACTGGCTCCTTACATCCACAGGTAAAATGTGATATTGATATCCTAAATAGTTTTAATGGTGGTCATATTTATTCAGTTAACACAAGGGTTAAAGGTGCACTATGTAGAAATGTAAACAAACTCCCTTCGTTTTCGTGACTGAAGAAACAAACTGACATTAAACACAACAAAATTTAATACAGTTTTATTTGTTTATATTTGGCTGGCCACCTTTCTAGCCTCACAGTGTTCTGGGGATCTTATTTTCCCCTATGAAGAGATTGTTTATTCAGTTATGGAAAAATATAAATATTTCTTGAGTTTGTATTATTATCTCATTAATGTTGTAAATATTAAAATTCTGAGTTTTCTTCTCCAAAACTACATTTAACCTCATTCATTACATGGATTAACATGAAGACATACAGTATAGCTTTAGCTTATGCTCCAGAAATCTCCCCCATATGGCCATGAAGTCATCCTGCTGCTCTTTTTTTTTTTTGCATATCCTGTAAGCAACTGAAGGAGACCCACTGGAGCGTGACAGGAATCGATTTTCCTGCATGCATATTTGCATCTGAACAGAACACTTGTGCATGAAAGCCAAAGAGGGCGTTCAGCACAGAAGGTTCCTATGAGTCACCGATGCAATTCATCACCCACTTAGCCTTCATCCATTTAACACACTGCTCGCTATGCAGGGAAGAGTACGACAATTCTTTCTACTAATACTGTAAGTCAAAGATGAGCTTTTCTTTTTTTTTTACAAGCATCTGAATAAAAATTATGTCAGGAATTAAAGGAAAGATCTGCTATATCAGCTCTTTTCGAGCACAATATAATAGAAAGTGGACATTTATTATAAATTAACACAGCTGATCTCACACATTCTCACATATAGAAAATAAATTCAAACTCAGAATTTGAATATTTACAATATCAATGAGGTAACAATACATACTCAGAAATATTAGTTTTTTCTTAAAAGGAAAATAAGGTCCCGAGAACACTGTTTGAACTTAGAAAAGTGGCAGGGTCCGCCAAATGTAAACAATTGTGTTGTACTTTAAGGTCAGTTTGTTTATTCAGTTTATTCAGTCATGAAAAAGAATAGCGCTTGTTTAAAATGTCTGATTAAAATGTCTTCCCTAAAACTACCCAGTGCACCTTTAACAATATTTGAACCAGTTATGATCCACTCCATCGTCTTGGCTCTTCTATGGGCCTAAATCCTTACGTCAACAGCCATCAATAACACTTCCCATTAGTTTTATGCAAAGCCCAGAGTATTGATTTTCAATGAATGACGCCAAATGCACATTGCATTTGCACTTTTAGTAGCTGACAGGAGCATAAATGACATTTGAGGGCGCTCTGACACAGGTAGGCTGCAGTGTTGTGAGTTAATTGCTGAAAGCTGTGGGGCAGCAGCTCGGCTGGTGTCCTGCCCTCTTCATTTTAACACAGATAACATCTCTTCAGGGACCACAGATGATGATGAATGTGCTTTGCCTCTATTAAACAAACAAATAAACAAACGAGTCAACAAACAAATAATGACAATGAGCGGAATATATGATTAGAAGTGAAATCCGTCTTGGTAACATGGAAAACTGCATGCAGAATATGATGTTTATTAAATGAATTATATTAAATGTCTAAAATAAATGCTAGTGGGCTTAGTGAAAAGTGTGACAGTGGCAACAGACTGCAGCGTGTGATGTTAAAGTCCTCAGCTCTGTGCTTGACGGTGGGAAACGATGACCCTGAGAGACAGACGCTGCGTGCCATGAGCGGAGCGGTCCTCGCAGATCACGCACGACGTTGAGGAGTTCCCTCGCCTCCACCGTGAAAACGCCCCTCTACTCTCCTCCTAGCCCTTCCCCGACCGTGAGCCATCCCTGCCGGCTTGTAGCCTGTCTGCTGTCCTCCCCACCCAGCCTGCAGGGCTGCATCTCCCGGCGGCAAAGGCGCTCTCGGGGCGGTGGCGGCGTCCGTCTTCCAGCTTCCCTGCGATCTCAATGGTCAGAATCTGGACCGAAGCTTGACACCCGGGACCTGACAGGACAGGTATGCGTTTTTATTTGTTCGTCGGTGACAGCGGAACAGGTGCATGCTGCGTTCGCCGGTTGTTGTGGGATGACATTGTGGGGAGGGATCGGGGAGCATCTTCACACCGGCGACACACACACACACAAAAAAACCCGCTGCTTTCCTCTGCATGCTCTGCAAAAGACAGCGCTTTGTGCTTCAAGTGTCATGGACGGATGGAGAGGGTGTTGCCACAGATCTTTAATCCGTCCAATATGGTCGGCATGCTGCTTTAATGAGCTGCACAGAATCAGGGCATCGTTTATTTCATGCATATCAAGGCCCTGTAGGCAGAGGGAGTCAGCAGGTGCACCTTTCTTATCGTCTTACTGAGCAACGATCAGCTCCTCCGTGCCCTCCTGCAATTGTTCAGACCTATTCTTGGACATGCCAGCGTGCATAAGGGCTGTGCTTTCTCTATGTGGAGCTGTAGGCTAACAGCTGATGCTCGAGATAATGAGCTAATTGAAGACGGAGGAGTGTGTTGTCGCGGGTGTGGCAGAGGGGGCAGGCGTGGGCGACTCATGCAGTCGCTGGGTCTCTGTGTGAATGTGTGAACTGCACTGTGAGAAAAGTGGGCTTTCAGTCTGGAGCTGCCCCCCAGGCTCAGAGTCCAAAGATTTCACCTCCGTGAGAAAACTTCATGTTCATCTCAGCAGACAAAGAGAAGGAGCACCCTGGCTATAAACCAGTTGATCAGATTCATTTGCATGGATTTTACTGTGCTTTCAAAAGAGATGTAAAACATTATTTTGAATGTGTCTGCGGAGGGTTTGAAATGTCTTCAATTTTAAACACCGCAGGTCATTTTAGGATGTATTTCTCTGTTCTCACAGTGCAACACGATCCTCTGCCCTTCACATTCAACAGTGTATGCCTAAGATGACAGACAGTGTTCAAATAAAATGAATTTCACATTGGGTCCTGACAGGAAATGTAAACTAGAATGGCACCCGAGCGCATACCTCTGCCAAGTCCCAATAGTCCCTTTTCATTTAGTCAAACCTATTCTTGTATCAAACCTGATAGCCCTGTATCACTCTTAAATTTTAAAGCAGCCACAACTGCTTAACTACAGGCAACCACAAGGACGACAAAATGCAGATGCAACCACATTCGCCATTGTGTTGCAGAACGAGAAACAAAGTTACGCTAAACACGTCAAACAAATAAAACAATATGTAATTGTACTCATCCATACCAGCCGCCTGAGTTTTTTTCATCGAGATCCATGCATTACTCCCTGAGAAATCAGGGTAAATGTCAAAAAATGGCCTGTCTTACAAAGAATGGGGTCTATTCTGGGACGAGACCCGTCCTCCAGCCAAGTTTTGTAGAAATCCGTTCAGGAATTTTTGTGAAATCCTGCTGACAAACCAACCAACCAAGAAACGGACACGGGTGAAACCACTACCTCCTTGACGGAGATAATAACACAGTAGAGACAAAAGTGTGCCAAAAAATGAAACAACAAAGACAGCTGACTAACAAATAAAATGCAATATAAGAGAAGTCTACATAATTGCCCCTTTCAGCAAGTTTTATAGCAACACCTCCAGACTCTGTCAGACAGTAAAAGTTAGCATTATCAGCAGTGTATCCTTCTGTTCACCCTCCTCCTACTCACACAGACTGTCAGTGTATCTGTCTCCTTTGCTGCCACAGGCTATACAGTAACTCCAGACTCTGGATTTGTGGGGGCAGAGCCAGGGAGCGGGCAAATTAGACCTAAAACCATCCATCTGTCACTCCATGCATCCTCCAGTCCCATTTTCCTTTCTTTCGCCTGCTCCACTTTCAGCATCCCTCGTGTGTGTTACAATGGTGCAACTATATGAGCAGTGCTGTCACACCCCTCGGCTTGTTCACATTAAAAGGCGAGTTGTGGGTGGTGTTGTGTTAAACACCTATGGGAAAAATTATTGCATACCTGTTTTTGAGGCTGTTGTCAAGGTGGTTCAAGGAGTTTCACTGCACGTAAAACAGTAATGGAATTACATGCTGCATTTCCCACAGAGCCATTTGCTCTTATCTATGACAGGGAAGATGTAACAGACATTCAGGCAAACTCCTCAGTTAAAACGAGGCGACTTGCGACTAGCAAGGTTAAGGCGGATGTGCTCACAGGCGGGGCACTCCATTATTTTCCGGTCAGTGTGTAACCTCGGTGCGATCTGTCACCCTACACGTGTCATAAGGGTAAAGGTTAGGTCACGTGTAGGAGGATGCATTCTTGAATGTGTGTGTGTGTTTCTGCAGCTCTTAATCCAGCGTGCGTGCTTGTTTAAGGTAGCGCACTTCAACACAATTCTCCCACGAGTCCTATTTCAAGTCATCCTGTGATCGATTTGTAATAGCTCATTGAAGCGGGGCCAGTGGTCTGTTCGCAGCCAAATTGGAATTCTCCACAAGACAAACTCACGTCGCTGAGAAGTGAGAGGAGCTTTCAAAGGCATATTAAAGATAACAACATGTAATAAAATGTCACTTTTTGCATTATCATCACAAATGATGAGTTGCAGGAAACAATGCCCAACTCAGCAAGACATCCCATTTTCTGTCGCTCCCCCCTCAGACGTCATGTTAAAGTTATGTTTGAAGGTTCCTTCTGTTGCCATCATTAAATGCTAAACTACAAATCAAATGCTATCTTGAGATGGGCCTGACGGTGTTTCAATTTAGAACTAAAAGAGCGGATTTCCTGGAGAAAATGGGTAGGATTGCTGACAGCTCAACGTTATTACTTGAGAATTTATAAATGTGTTGAGGCTGAAAACAACGCTGAGGGCAGTTTGCGGCATACAGCAGCTTGAACGTTCAGTTGTGATGACCTGTGTAGTTTGAACGACTGAATGAAATGAATGAACGTATATGCTGAAGTACTTGAAGCTCAAGGATGAGTAGTTCTTAACAATTGTAACAGTCCTTCCAAAGACTGTCACGGTAAAAAAGAAAGGTTAAAATAAATCTGAATATTTCATGACCTATCGGCCTCCCATTTTAATATTCTGTTAATGGCAAAATTCAGAAATATTCTGACTGGTTGACGGCGTACTGTTGCCCACAGCAACAACGACTTCAGGTGTGTGTTTGGTTGTTTGGTTATTACAGCTCAGATATACAAAACCACGGTAACAAGAACAAAAAGGGGCAAGCCAGCAGACTTAGTTTACCACCGTACCAGTTGAGCCAAAAATCCTACGAGGAGAGCTAAACAGCTATTGTCAGTTCTAAAACAAGCAGTTGGCTCAGCTTAGCATCGGCAAGTCTTTGGCAAGTTGCACTCTGTTGCACACTGTAAAGAAATGACTGAAGCCATCACATTTTCTTTTGCTAAATATGCCTTTCCACACAGCTGAGAAGGAAGGTTTCCAACAGCTGCTGTTGTTTACAAAGAAAAGAACCAAGAAATCATTTTTCCATCCTGCCATATAAACCCCTAACACTTCTTTTGTTGCAACTGTGTGTTCCAGGCATGAATAACTCAATATTTTTCACATGGTCAGGAATATCAATACCTGAGAAACATTGTGATAGTATTTTAAAGGTGCATTATGTAGCAATTTGCCTTGTTCCTGTCAAGTTTAAATGAAGTGTGTTGAGTTAACAAGGCAACTGAGTATCTTAGTCTCAGTTCAGTGATGAAGAAAAACGTGAATTCACTTTTGGTAGAATTTTTTTAATGCTTTAAACTTAAATTCTTACACATTGCACCTTTAATACCAGCAGAGACAGACTCTTATTTTAAGTTATGAGCAGAGAGTGAATAGCTTTTGTTCCATTTACAAGGTCGTTTGGCATAACTTCACATTAGATATCAGCTTAGTAAAGGTTATAAGATTGATCTCTCATATAAAAGAGAATCCACCCTACCATTTCTCTTGAACATCTATAGTATACATCACATATTGCATATTTAATATGGACAGTCTGACCAGATTTGTGAGCGACAGATTTTCTCCCCAAAGGGTGTACGGCTAACACGATTAAAATCTTACATAACCTTCCTCCTCCACAGTGACACACATATCGTAGATCTACGTCTTGTTTCACTGACCTTTTTGTGTTCATTGCAAACCATTTAAATGCAGACTACAAGCTGACAGTCTACTGTACATGAAACTGTTGGGCGTCGTCTTCCACCCACCGCAGCTGTCTCCTCTGTGTCACTTGGGCGCCTCCACCTCTACATGAACTGTCACATTCTTCAGTACAACGCCATGTGATTGTTCACCTCTTCTCCCTCTTACGAGTGTGTACGTGTCAACTAGCAAAATAATTTCTCGAGGCTGCTCCCTCTCTCTCCTGTTTTCTTCTTTTTCTTTATCTTACTTTGATGTGCTTGACAGGCTGTGTTAGGCAAGGGTTCCCATGGTAACTGCATGTTAAACAGGCATGCCTGATGTCTGCGCGTTAACCATCGTCAGTGGCGACACTCTCCTCTTTGGTCAGACAGACAAAAAACTGAACTGCGCTGTAGGCACAGAGTGCTGCCTGTCGTTTTCATGTCACTGTGGTGACGAGTGGAGAGATGTTTTGGGTTTTCTTTTTGACTCGCCGAGGAAAAACCCTTAAAAATGCACTGAGGGAAGTGAGGAATCATCCATGCAGAAGAGATTTGACTGTAGAGAGATGGTTGTCTTCAGTTTAATTGAGTGTGACTGTTGTGATAAAGTGGAATATAATCTGGGACTTGGAGGGCTTATCTCTTCATGGGTAAATTGCAGATGATGTTGATTTTTCTAGGTAATTCATTATCACATAAATTCAAAAACAATTACCAAAAGTGCATCTGAATTTACTTATTTCATTGTTTTCGTAACTTGTAATTAGAAAGCTGGACGGTGTACATTCAATGGAGGCACTTCCTACACTTTGTTCTTACTTACTCTGTCCAGTATACTCTGCCCAGCTGCCTGTGACCCCATGACACCCCCCTCATTTGCATAATGAAGCGCAAATGCATAAAGAAATGTAAAAATTAAATACATAAATACATTTGTAAAAAAAAATAGATGGGAAAATGTAAAGGGCGTAATACAGAAAGAAATTAATACATTTAAAAATGAATAAAATGGAAAATTAATTGAAAAAGTAAATAAAAAGGGGAATTACAACAATAAATGGATACAGAAGCAGTTCACACGGAAATATCAATTTATGTTACATTTCATAAAACAATTATTTGAGTAGTATTAACGCCGTGTTTCATGGCATATTAATTCATTTATTTAAAGGTGCGATATGTAAGAATTTTAATTGAAAACAAAATAACTACAAAATGTATCTGTAGCCCCCACCCGTTCTGGACCAACACTGTTCACCACACTGTCTTAGCTGCACGGCTAACTGAGCTAACTAGCTAACGGCAGCTACAGTTAGCAGCAATTAGAGGTAACTCGACAGGTGGCCATTTCTGATATACTGTACCGGCAGTGGAATAACAGCAATACCTATGTGATGTTACGCAATCAGTTAAATAGCACTGCAAGAAATATTACATTTGTGAATCTCAAAATGTTCCACTTCCATCCAGGCTGTCTCAAGGAGGAGCTGATTCAGTTTTAATGGGGTAGTTTGAGCTGATGTGTTAAACTGCAGTATTTTACACACTGTAGACGGCTGTATGAATAGAGCTATATGTAGAGTCCGCAGTCTGCCTTGCTCTGTCTCATCGTATATGTGAGCTGCTGCAGTGTGTTTGTCACTGTGGACTGTGTTTGTCAGTGAGTGTATCAACAGTATGTCGACGTGTCCGACAATCAGTGTCACCCACACAAGTGTCTACACGGTGGTGGTTCTTAAAATAATCTGGTTGTTTTGATAGAAAAATCTGAATCGGTTAGCAGCCCGAGAATCATGTCATATGAATTCAAATTGCTGTTGACCTTTAATGTAATATTCCCATGCCTTGTTACATATCCTGACATGACCTCCTTCACTAAATGGATGTAAGATTACTTTGGTGGTGCAGAATGGAAGATGTGGGATCTTCAACTCATGTAAACTGATTAATTTTTAAGATATTCATCTCATAAATCAAACCATGCGTTTTGACAGCTTATTTTGAGAGATTTCACATCCTGATTGGTTTTAATCAGTGCGGATTAACTTTACAATGACACCACTCCCCCCTCACTCTAATAATCTACGAATTCTGACACGCACATTTACCACCTTCTGTCACTCCGAGCGATAACAAAGCAGACACAGATAAGTTTGCAATCACGCAATCTGTCTTTTCGTATCAGCTCAAAAGGGGAACTTAGCTCCTCAGATGTAGAAAGTTTACTAACCCCTGACATTTCCCCTGCGGTACTGAAGAACCATCCCCATGAGAGAGTGCTTGTACTGTTGATACAGGTAGCACCACCTCCCTCTGGGCTCGCTTTCTCTTGGGGAGGATGAACTTGCAGCCTCATTGGTTCGTAAGTCGCATCATTTATCTCTGTTGTGGTGTGACATGATTTGCAGCAGACTTAACGGTCCTGCTATGCAATCTGCGCCCGAGACTGCTGAGTGCCAAAGGTTTTGAGAATGTGTGTATGTGGTTTCCACTGAACAAGGACATCTTGCCACTCCCACTTCCCCAACCCCCATCACCGTCCCGTACCTGGTTTCACAGAGCCAGCCTCCGCCCGGTGAGGATTGATGGACTGGCTGTGTATGCTATTAGAAGGGAAGAACTGATTACAAAGCTGAGATGTGGAGGGAGCTGCATGATCAAATGGCAAGGCTCATTGAGGAATGTTCTGCGATTGGCTGATACAGTGGGTGGCCTCTGTGGATGTCAGTGTAGATATGCCTACTGTCATTACAGCACTGCCTTTCAGAAACAGCAGCTGCTTTAGAAATGCCTGCCTACACATTTAAAAGATTAAATTAATTGCTATTCATGCTAATAGTTGTGGTAACTATTATAGTCTGACACAGTGTTCATAATATTGTAAGCAACATTTAAAGTTTTGGTGATGCTATGACTCAGTTCAAACAGTAAGAACAGTGTACAAGACGTGAAAAAACTACTATTAATCAGGGTCTACAGCTATGCTATGACTCTGTGTGGTTGTAGTTTGTGCTAAATGCTAACAATGACCATGCTAACATGCTGATGTTTAGCAGCTATAATGTTAACCATGTTCACCATCTTAATTTTGGCCGTTAGCATGCTAACATTAGCACTAAACACACAGAAGTACCACTGAGGTTGATGGGAATGTCATTAGTTTTTCAGGTAGCTGTCATGGTTTGGGTTTTTGGTTTGGTTGTTTTCCTGTTTTATTTTGTAGATCACATCCTAGTGTGTCATGTTTTACTTTCCACTTCCTTTCTTTGTCTTCTTCCTGCCCTTTGTCTTTGTACACCTGTGGTTCAGTTCCCGTGTGTTAAAGCCTGCTTTATTCCTCACTCTTTGTTGGTCCGTCTTTGTCTTCTGTGATCCCGTGTCCGTTCCCTGATCCTCGTGTCTCCTCTGTGTTCCTGATGTGTTTAAGCCATGGGGCTTTAATGGTTTGTCTTTAGCTTTCTTGGATTCTCCTTGTTTCCTTTTTGTCACTTGTCTTTGTGATGTTTGCATCTTGTATTTAGGACTTTGGGACCAGCCAACTGGCATTGCAAAGTTCTGTGATTACAGTGACAACAATATCCCAGAAATGTTCAAATTAGGGATTTGAGCCTCCTTCTGAGGCACAAAATGCTACTAGGTACGTACTTTTCAGTTTTCAGAGAAACATTTAAACTTTTATTTACTGAAAGGCCAAATTAGACCTTCTGAGTTTTACTGCAAAAAGCTCACAGGTACTGGGTAGATAAAAAATTAAATAAAGCTAATCACATACATTTGGAGATGATTATTTAAAATCACATTTAGCTTTGCAACCTGTTATGTCATTAGTGTCCTCTGGAACGCAGACATTTGCCCCGTGCTCGCGAATACTGTGTGTCTCAGTGACAGTTGTCAGATGCAGGCAGATGCTGACAACTAATGAGACGTCATGTAAAAAGGTCCTGAAAACGAGAAAGGTAGAGTCTTTTTTCATTTGACTCTTTGTTGAAAACTGGCGTGTTGCCATGGCAGATCATCAGTCCCTCTGCACTGAACATTTATAATGATAAACACTAAGATTGTTGTTTGTGTGTGTCAATGGCACCATGGGGAGGAATTAACCCCCAGAATGTGCCAGAAATCCATTAGGGTGGCCAACCTGTCCAATTAACTTCCTGGAAAAAAACACAACAAGGGTACTTTTACACTTGGCAGAAGAAGAAGAGACCTGGATCCATTTTTACCGTCGATTAGAATGATCTCTTTAAACGTCCTGAAAACAGACAGGTGGCTCTGTTGGAGCAAACTGTCTTTGTTTCCAAGTGAAAGAGATATCCCTTTAAATCTCCAAATTGACAAATCCTAATTAACAGGAGTAGAGATTGGGGCATGCTTTGTTCACTTTAGTAAAGGATGTAGTCACAAAAAAATGTTCTGGCAAAGGAAGAAGACAGCCTGGAGATCACAGTAGGCAAATTATCTACAGGCTTCCCTCTACACCCCATTATACATGACTTAACTGTTGTCACTTCTACTAATGCTACTCACACTTCTATTCATACTTGTACCAAGATTAATTATTCAGCAATATTTAAACTTAATAAAAGGCTCGCATCGTGATAAGCAAAGAGCAATGATAAAAAAGCCTAACCCTTCTATAGAAATGAGAATTAAAGGTCATAATTTTTATTATAACTCACATCATAATCTTGTAAGTGAGGATGGTCATAAACTGATGCACCCTTATGTGACAAGGCCTTTTTTAGTCAAAATATCCGTTAAATGGGCCATTGTGGGATGATAATAATTACCTTTGCCAAGCTGAGGTTATGTTTCTGCCATTAGTTGGTTTGTCAGCACGATTACACAAAAACTACTGAACAGATTTTCATGAAACTTGGATGTAGGATGTGTCTCAGCTCAGAATAAACCCCATTCACTTTTGGTGTGGATCTGGATAAAGCGACAGATCCAGGATTTGTTTCTCACTTTCTTTAACATTGCAAGGCATTTTTCAATTCCCCAGGGAGTAATGCATGGGTCTTGACAAAATATATGATATTTAGGTGGCTGATATCTACGAGTGAGTGCAATTTGATGTGAATCCTAGATCTGATAAAGATCAGATCAGATAAAGATCAGATAAAGATCTGGATCTAGCGGATTTAAAAATATGTTTTATTTGATATTTGATTAGGCTTAAAGGTGTAATATGTAAGCATTAGCCACCTGGCGAATTCATAATCAAAACAAGTACATGTAGGAGTCTAGCGCTGTTGCCCCACAGCAAGAAAGACCTGGGTTCGAGACTGGACAGGGCCTTTCTGTGTGGAGTTTGCATGTTCTGTGCATTATTCTAGTTATTTTTTGTTTGTTTTCAACTAAAACTCTTACATATTGCACATTTAATTGAATTGAATGGAACTGTTGGGCCATGGCGGAGGTATACGCTCTACTCAGTGCAATTTTAGTTTAAAATATGTTATTAAGCTGAACTAAATCAGCTTTTTTCACTTACCCCTTATGGTTTTTCATCACTATTAAGTGGTGTTGAGCACCCCAAATTTAACTTGTCCACATCTAGTCCGTGTGTATCAGACATTGCTCCATGTGTCTGAGTGGGGACATTTTTTTTTTGTAATTTAAGTGAACTGATCCTTTGAGCATCTTATAATAAAAGCACTGTGACAACGGGGGGAAGCTGCTGGAATCACTGGTTTGTTATATGGAAACACGTATTGCATTTGCGAATAAGGTGACCAAGTGGAAACAAGTAATAATGAGATGCACTATGGGGTCTAAAACTCATGGGGAGATGATGTGAGAAATGCTTGTGAAGAGGATGATGCAGGCAGCTGTCAAAAAAAAAGAATAGTGCAAATTTGGCTCGTTCAAGCTTGGAATGTCTGATCTGCAGAGTTAAATGCTGCACTTTGAGCTAAAAGCTGTAAAATAGAGCAATCAACGGCATCCACAGCGAGAGGGGAGGCAGTTCTGTTGTGCTTACGAGAGCTCTAAAACCTGACAGATGTTTTTTTTTAAAAATCTAAGTGGATTATTGTTTAGAAATATTGGAGGTTATCTACCTAGATTTTGATATACAGCTTAAAACCTTTTTAAATTGGTTTAAAACACCTCTTGAGTCTGGCACTTTCCTGATCTTACAACACATTTCCTGCAAAGCTTTGATCTTGTGACCTGAAGAGGTGCTGATGACATTATGACTCCTGCTTTCGTCACATTTTACTCTCCCGCTGAGCACCAGGCTCCCTTTTATTTTCAGTATACTCTGGAGGAAAGCAACACTTGACGCTGTTAGCACATGCACAGTTTCCTGACAGCATAATGTGTTTGAGGAGCAAGAGGAATCCACAATCTGTGTTTCCCTGCTCCACTGTGACATATTTTTGAGATGTTATATTTGACAGATTTCTCCTGCCCACCTCCTGATGAATGATGGCCCTTTGGCCAACTGACGCCTGCCTGACGACGCATCAATTTTTAGGGGCCACTAAATTGACAGACTCTTTGTTTGAGAGATGGCATGAAGACAAATGGGCACCGGCAGGCGCCGGTGAACGGTGCATCATGGACATCATTCTGCCCTAGATGATCAGCGATCATGTCCGTTACTATCTGGCAATTTATCTGAGCTGCCCCGCTGCAGACGTTGAGTGTTTCGGGGCGTCACATTGCCTCCATTTCGCTACCTTTTGTTGGAGAGGAGTTGACGTTGTGCAGTTTGAGACGTCTTTCCTCTTCAGTGAGTGCGGTTTCAAAGTCTTGCAGTTGATTCCAGCTTACATCAGGAGAGCCTCGCTGCTGCTTGGTAATGATCACTGTGTATCTTGACTGACTCTGAAATGTAGAGCGCAGAGGAGGTCATCTCCAGAGATAGACTGACATGGCGACGTTGATAGAGACCTGAATGTGAGGACTCAATGATAGGGAAGTCTGTGTGCTGTGTGCCTAGGAGGATAATGTGCAGGAACGAGGCTGAATCTTGCTTATCTGAGTCTTATCTTGAAAGATTTTTGATGCCTGCAGTGTTTTGTAACACACTTGAAAAGGCGACACTTCTTATGGAAACAAAGCATATTCATTTGAAGATATGATCTGTTCTTTTTGTCAGTCTTAGACATCACAGACACTGGATTTATCATTTTTAGTGTTGACCTAAAAAGACAGTCAATATTTCCAACAAAGTGTAATGTGATGAAAAATGTTTGAAATGTGTCGGCAAGCAATTTGCCTCAGAAAAATTAAAGTTTAAAGGTGTCATATTTCCATAGTCTTCTCTGGTGTAACAGTCAGCCGTCAGACTCACGGCTCCCTCCCATCCAGAAAGAACTGTGAGTTTTTTTCACAGGTGAACGTGCTGAGTGTTGGTGCATTATGTGTGCCAACACGATCAGGTCAAGTTCATTTTAGGGGGAAATTGTGAGGTTTTAACAACCAGTGGTGGCTGTGGCTTCATTCTGCAGTTTAAAGTGACACATGGTGTGCTGAATTGCATTTCTCGCAGTGAAGGAAACGCTTTTAAAAAAGCAATTTATGTAGGGAAAATGATATTTACAAAAAAATATATATAATTGAACAGTTCACTCAGTGAGCTTTTATGTCTGGTCAAAATGGGACTTTGCCCCTGTCACAAACAGTGAAAAAACATTAAAACAAAGGTTATAACTCACACATTTGAATTTGTATTTAGCAAACACTAATATGTAGACTGCAATAAGACCCTATGAAACTATTAGCGCTAATTATTTGGTACATGAACTGAAACATGATGAATTCCAGACTAAACATTCTGTACTGAATGTTTAAGAAAGAAAACATGTATCTGTGAAGCCGATACAGTGCTGAGACTGTTAATGAGATATTAGGAGGATCGACACCTAACTCAGTCAAGATAAAATTAAGGTAGAAGCTTCAAAAGTACTATTGATTGCATGAATATTGCAATTGGCTGCATTTATATTTTATATTATATGATATTTTGGCGGAGTCAAGGTGTCCATCTTGTAGCAGCAGTTTCACAGTTAGAAGATTAAAGCACCTGGAAACTAGTTTTGAATCTTAAGCAGCTATGGTCAGTATTTTTTAGAATACCAATGGCTAAATTTATGATTTGTAATGTAAAAGGGTGAGGCTCATGGTGAACTACAAACAAACTCAGCTCTATAAAGCTTTATAGTGTTGTTCAGGTCATTGTTTTTGGTTTTCCAGTCCCCTTGCTTCACTCTCACCACTCTCATAAACACTTTGTCCACCTAATTGGCTCTGGTTCTTGAACCGATCAGTTCAAGACCCTGTGAACATTGATCCGATCCAGCGAAATTGCTTGTGTTTCTACTAGTTTTGAGGATTAACTGAGGGCATTGCACAATTTTAACAACATCCTAAATATGACTATATATGTGAACTTTTCGGTTCACACTTCAGGTCAAAGACAACCTGCCAGCTATCTCTTGAACCTGTTGGAAACCAACTTTTCAGGTTTTGGAACCAATTTATTTTTGGTTAAAATGCTCAGAACGGTGTAAAATTAACTGGAACAGATTATATGTTGGTGGAAAGTCCCTAACAGTGTTGTTTTCAGCCCACCAGCAACAAAAAGCTCTTAACCTACTGTACGCTACCTGCCCAGCACCAAATGGCAGACAGGAACAATTCGCAGCTAGCTGGTGAGCTGGAGTGTTTAGCTGCTGAACAGCCAGATATTTTCTTCAGGAGTTAACAGAGCTAAAAGGAGAATGAATACTGGATGTTTAACAGTAAATGTTTATTAATATTCATCATAAACACCTTAATTATTATTTATTAACACTCAAAAAGTTAGCTAATGTGCTTTGTTAGGACTGTGTGGGTGTCGCTTGCTCAGATTTGACTTTTGCTTTTGATTCTAATCTTGCCCAATTATTTTGATTGGTTCATCCAAAATCGTGACATCACCTCTTTCCAACAGTGCCCCGCCCACTTGTAATGAGGCAGAAGAGAACAGACGGCAAAACAACGAAAGAAACTGTGAAACAACCAAAGTGTTATTACGTTCAGTGAAATAGATTTTAAGATAGTGAGTAGTGTTCATTCAGCAGCGACAATAAACAGTGAAAATGGGCTGCAAAGCTTCCCCTTTTGTTCTATCAATACCACATCGACTTCTGTCTCCTGGTGTCTCCTGCAATTACTATCAGATGTGGTCTGGGACTGCTGCGACCTTTAGTTCGTTATAGGTGCAATCGGTTTTCATCAGGCCAAAAACCCCCCGACACACACATGCACAGTACAGTGCCCACACAGTTTGAGATTAATAGACAAGAACTGAAGTAGAGAAGAAGCCGTCTGGGATTGTTTAGGTCTGCTATGACTCAACCAAGTGTTTGAACCTGAAGTACAGTATCACAGTGGTGTGTGAGTGAAATGATATCCATCAGTTAGATAACTGTTCTTATATAAGCATTTTTCCACATCTAGTCTGGCAAGGTTTTTAATTTGGTCACTTCTGAAGTAAAAATAAAAAAGTATTTCTGTCTTATTCAAGTAAAGAAAAGTCAACTCAGGTAATGCAACTATTTTTGGAGGCCTCCACAATGTTTCCAGAGCTTCACCTACCCAGACGCTGTCATACTTCACAGAGACTGTCCTTGACATGTGCTCTTTGAAGTTGATGAACCAAATGGCCCCAGAAGGTTTTGTGGAGAAAGACCTGTAATGGGAGTCTGTTTGAAGACAATGACTGTTATAGGAATTTTGAGTCTAAGCAGCCGCAGCACCTCACACACCTCAGTCTCCATCATCTCCCTCACACAGATGATTAGTTGTGCGGAGACCAGAACTGATGTGGAGTCGGAGTGATTGAATCACAAAGTGGCCCAAATGAAAGAATTGATTGGCCTCGCGATCATGATGTGTGTGAAATGAGCGCCCTAAAGTCTCTGACACTGATCTATTAAAATTCTTCTCAAGTTTGCGCGTGATTCACTGATACATTGTTCTGACAGCTGCTTCATGGGGGCTGACATTGGCACCGAGTGAGGGTATTACATTGGGCAGATGTGATTGGCTCACATGAGCAGAGTTCGGGAGAAATGAGATCAGATTAGAGATGTCAAGGTAAAAGAATGGAATCTGAATCATATTTGCTGTGTTCTTTAGTGACAGCATAAAATGAGTTTTTGAAGGGTCCAAGAATCATTTTATGTAACCACAGTGCCCCGGGTTTGAGTCCAGACAGGGTCCTCTTACAAACATCGACACTTTACAATTGATCAAGCCTAACAGGAGGCTGCGTTGAACATATAATGTATGCGGACTGTTTGCAACACTACACACCAGGCGTGAGAGCAATGTGTTAGTGATGCGTGTTTGCCGTGGAGCTTTATAAGCGTAAAAATAGGCCAGTCTTCTATTTATATTTTTACCTGAGGTGTGGACGACCCTTTTATACAGAAATGGGTCATGAAGTGTTGATATTTTGTTAAAAGAAACTATTTGTATACAGGAAATGACTCTAGCTGGCCTCCACTTTGGGGTCTTGATCACCCTGCTGGCATTTGACTAGAAGCTGGTGGTTGCTGCGTCACTTTATTTAGCTCACTGTAGTCGGTAGATGTTTACTTACCCATATTACACAAACTTGCTGAAAAGTTTCACAGTGCTTTGCAATCCCATAAATGAAAGCTCCCCATCTTGTTTTGCTGGTGACTCACACAACACTACGCCGTATGAGCACTGCAGGTCTAGACGGTAAGAAAAAAAATTAAAAAATTCTGCTGCATCAGCTCCGTTCACGGTCTTCATAAAAAGTGTTCATTGCCGCCAGTGTAAAAGTCTGAAATGTCTTTAGTCGTGCAGGTATTTGGCCATAAACCAAATGTTATGCTGATGGAAGAATGGACCCAAACACAAAACACACAGAGGCAGGCAGGTAAAGGAACAAAATTAATGCTTAATGCTGAAAACATAAGTCCAAAATCCAGGTAACAAAAGGACAGACAAAGGAAATTCCCCAAAAACTAAAGAGAAATGAACTAAACAGGATATGGCAATTAAAAATTTGTCAATATATGATGATGAATTAATCCCCAAATTCTAATAAAATGTGCTGTATAAATATAGATAGAGTTGAATTGTTGTTCCCACTGAACTCGTGAATCTACACTATGACTTTGAGATCTTTTTTAGACATTTTTTGATGAGATACTCATCAGTAAGCTCCATGGGGTGTTTTGTTTCCCAGCTATTCTGCTTCTTCATAGAGCACTGTACTATATATAGGATGCATTCATGAAAAGTGGCTGCTTCCCTTGTCTGACTTTGACATTGTTTCACTGCATAAACATGAGTCATACAGACAAATCTAGACAACATCTGTCTTGGAGTATATGTAACTTTACCACTCTAATCTGACCCACGAAGAAAAAGAGAATATCCTCTAAAATCTATTATATTATTATTCAACAATTAGATAAATCAAACAACCTCAGGCCCTTCAAAGCTGTGAAGGAACACTGCACGGTGTGAGTGTGACATCTGCCGTCCTCGCCGAGCCAGACTGTACTCCCCTTTGATCCGGCTTCATTATGCAGAGGGAGGCTGACCTATCATGAAAGCTGAGACGTGCTGCGTTCCAGCCTCCCAAATTGTACACACAGAGATGTACTCAGGCAGCTGTTTGAGGAAAAACTTGTTAATTAGAGCCTTATCGTTGGTTGGAATACTACTATCTCTTTTTCCTGGTTTACAAACACTTTGTTATTATTACACCACGTTATTAGACCAAATTAAGCTTCTGTTTTGCTCCTCCCTAATGACAGTTTTCCCTGGAAGCTTTGTACTTTTTATCAGCGCTACCCATGTCCCCTCCTCACTAATCCCTTCCTCTCATTAACCTCTTGCTTCACTTAAGCTTTTTTTTTTTTTTCAGGTTTTTTATTACAAACATCTTCAGGATGTGTTTGATAAGGTACAAATTTAGAGCAGGTGATATTTCTCATGTTCAACATAACAAGTGATGACAGTTTGCTCTAAAGTGAAAAGCATGTGTTATATTTTATAGGTTGTCATTAAAGGTGCTCTTTGTAAGAAAAAAATCAAAGACTCAAAAATCTGCTTTTCTTTTACAAAGCGTACATTTAAAGGGTAACTCCACCAATTTAAGAATTGGCCACCTGTCAAAGTCACACTCAAAGCAAAAAAGGAGCAGCATATCACCTGAGTAACCACTAAATGTTAGCTCAGTTAGCCGAAGAGCTAGCGGTGCAGACTGGGAGCTCGGGGAAGAGATGTGTGTTGGCGCCACTAGCGCAGGAGCTTTAGAGCAGGACGGACTGGGGCTAGCTGGTTAGCATGCTTAACTCTCTGCAACACATTAATGGACGTCATAATGTCAAAACTGTAATTTCTTCACATTCTTTTGATCATTTTCTTTTGAATGTTTTTAACTAAATTCTTACATACTGCCCCTTTTAAGTGTGTGAAAAACACTGCATTTGTGAAAAAAACATAGCGTAAAGCCTCTTGTGGTTACCGGGGAAGCTGCAGATAATCTGATAAACTGCCCCCAAGTTGCATTATGGGTAATGCACCAGGCACCAGGTTTCCACTGGTCTAGCATTGCACTCCTATACCACTGTCAAATCGATACAGCAGGACCAGCTATACCACCTTTTTTATTCCCTGATTCTTCTTATTTTTCAAAATCTGTCGCCCACATTACCCATGATACACTTCACCTGGAGCCACAAAAGGCTTTATACTACTTTTTCACATATGCAGTAGTACTCCCCAAGACATGTAAACACACTTTAATGTGTAAAAATGGTGGAGTTACCCTTTAAGTTGGAGCTCTTCTGCTTTTGAGCAACATTAAACATGCCTTAGGCTAACACATTTCCTGGAGTTACTTTGGAAGAAACTGCTACATTATACAGTAGAGTTTACATTTCCAGCACAGAGCCTCTCTTCTCTTAAGCCTGAAAAATGGGGATGTTCTAAGATAAACAATATACTCGAGCAATTGCCACCCATGCTTCTGCAGCGGGACTACTGCACATAAAGCTCTGCATTACTATCTCATCAAATTCCAGTCCGTCTAGAAAAAAATGGCTTAAGTGGAGAATTTAACATGCTATCTCATGTTTGCAATTTCAGCTGACACATGAGGAATATTAAACCCGTCACCCCGTGCTCACTTTCCATACAAAAGCTACAGACTGACTCTGGGCTTTATCTCGGATAATTCGTTCCTCTTAGCTGAACTATACTTTATCTTAATATCAGCTATTGTTACTGTATGTATGAGCGCTGTGCAAGAGTCCAGCTCCAGTATAGCAGTGGTCACCTTCACATGACAGGCCTCATCTGTCTCCAGCTCGCCTGAATATTACATCAGCATTGTTATACGTCTCACTCTCCAACCTGACCCTCCCCTGGTCTCTCTCCTTATAACCTCTGCCTTTTATTCCGTGCCACCCCTTCCTTCCTCCTGTCTCATCCTTAGATTGTTGTCACATTCCCGGCGCCCTCTCCTTGTCGTCTCCCTCCCTCTCTTCCTCTTCCTCTCATTCTCTATCTCAGTGTGTCGGCTGTCTTGTGCTGTGCCGCAGGGCTCTCTGGCTGATGTAATTTATGCTATCTCCTTTGCTAGTGTGAGAAGAGAGCGTCCTGAAGCCAACGCTCTTCATGCAGAGTGCTCCTGTGGGAGGCTGTGAGCCAGCACTGCCTGAGCTCACCCTCTTTCGGCATCTCTCTGTGCACAACGCGATGACCATGCATGTGACAAAAGAGGCTCAATCTGCACGGTAGTGCAGGATAATTAAAAACATACCACGTAGAAGCTGTGCAAAGGAGATTGATGTGTTGTCACTACAGGTATCTCTTCTGCAGCCATCCATTACACTAAAATGTCAGTTGAGCTGAGTAGAGATAGGAAAGTGCTTTTCTTAAGTCTCATGAGTCAAATCCAACCAGTCCATAGGCGGATTGGGTTTCTAGCAGCAGTAAACACAGCACACTGGTTTTTAGAACAGGAAGAGATTTGATGTTGACTGAATGTGTTTATGTGTGGTTGCAGGACTGCAATCCATTTCAATGACAACAGAGAAGGCTTTCGCTGAGGAAATGAGGAGCGCAATGGAGGGTGACGCCAGGAGAACCAATCAGGTGAGAGCACTGTGGAACTCACAGCAGCTGTAGATCATTTGACTCGGGCCTTTCAATCACTCTGGGGCCTTCCGGCTTTCTGTTTGATATGCAAGGCAGCCAGCCCTCCCTGTCTGAGCCAGTGACTTAACATCTTAACATCTCAGAGCCGCAGCCTCCACCACATCATGCATTTGATGATTGCCTCACATGATCAGAGATTCTGGCTTTAGATCACTCCGCAAAACATAATGCCTCTTGAGAATCACAATTCAGATATGTAAAGTGGAAGACAAAGTAGGGTGATTTGAAGCTCTCTCACTCAGAGGAAGGATTTTCTCTCCGCCAGGTTCCAGAGGATCACGGGGAAGATGATAGCTCAGAGAAGACCCCCAGCAAAGCCTCCAAATCCCCCCAGAAAACCAACAAGCGGCCCAAGACCGTCCCTGTCAAAGTCACTCTACTCGACGGCTCAGACTATGAGGCTGCAGTTGAGGTACGCTACTTATTTGTCATCATCAAGTACAAAATGGCTGAACAATCCATGTAAACCTTTGACTTACAGTACCTGATGTAGTTGTGCAACACCCAGCAATAGAGTTATAATTGGTGTTTTGGGTTCCCTCTCTTTGTGTGTTTCCATCTGTCTGCACATTTTCAAGTGCGGCATACAAAAACCTGAGTGGAAAATTGTGAAAGAAACACATAAAAGGTGCAACATGTCAGAAATTTTCACCACTTGAATTCCTACTCGGAACAAATTGGGAGCAGCCTATCATCAAAATAACCAGCAACTGCTTCTAACTGTAGCTGACTTTTCGTGAGATCGTGACATTCCTCAGATTTGTCATGTTTCAGTTTGTGGTTCTGTGATTTCCTGTTTGGTTGTGCAAATCCACCCTCATGTGTCTTGTTTTGCTTTTCATTTCCTCCTTTTGTGTGATTTCCCACCCTGTTTCTGTGTTCACCTGTGTCTTGTTAGTTAATTAGCCCTTGTGTATATAGTCTGTGAGCTCCCTGTTGTCTTTCGTCTGTTTTGTTCCCCTGAGCCTGTTCCCGTGTCTCCCTGTGTCTTCCTGTGTCTGGTTTTTGTTCCCGGCCTTTCGTTCCTGTTGCTCACGTCATCACTGGTTTGTATTGTTTAGCTTTTGTTTTTGGTCTTTGTATTTTTGGTAATTTGGGTTTGTTTTTTTTGGATTCAATGATTTTTGGATTTCAGCTCATCACTAAAAAGCTTGTTTTTTTTGCTCCTAATCCCAGCTGCCTCCTGAGTGTTTTACGTTTGGGCCTGCACCGTTTTACCACACGCCACAAGATTAACACATGAAACATAAGCAAAATGCCATATTCCCATCACACATTTTAAGTTGTTGGAGATGCACTCTTGAATTATGTAATCTGGTTGCGCCGCCTTCTTCTGCAATGGTTTAATGCTATTGGAATCACTGTTCCTGTTCCTGATGCATCCAGCTCTTAATATTCTCAAATCAGTGGTGAATGGAAACATGCATTTATTTGCTTTTCTGCTAATTCTCTGGCAATGCAGTTGTAAATTGCTCGACATTGATGGAAGCTGGACTAGTTTTACATTTACCTGCAGACAGAATGGTTTAAATATATCTAACTAAACTGCTCAAACTAGCCCTGATCCAGGACTATAATACTGCTTACTGTGTCACAGTTTTGCATGACTATCTCCTATCAGTCACAGACCTGACTTTAATAGAGGGGACCGTGCTTTGTTGGATTAAATGTTTTTTACTTTACCTTTTTATTTTGTTCATAGGTTGCTAAGACGATTTCCAACCACACAAGTTTGTATTCTCCTGGATCAGGACTAGTTCACAACCTGTCTGATTTCTTGTTTGGTCCTCCATTACACTTTGTTGTAGGTTTTTTTTTTTTTTACCATGTTTCCAGATTCCAGCAATTACTGTGGTGGGTACATAGTTATCACGATGGAAGAAATGAAGGCCAGCACTGCGGAAATTAGACCTTTCCTTTAAAGCTGCTGCCAGCGTCACACCTTAACACACAGTTTGCTTTTCGAAAGAGTCATCCTTTGATAATTGTTTTACCGTAAGCAATCCTGCAAACATGCTGAGACATAATTTGAAAAAATGATTTCAAAATGTTGTTTTGCAGTGCTATCAAAACACAGTTTGGCTGCTTCTCCTCGCTGAAATGCAGACATGCTCAAAATGCATATCTTGCTGTGCAGGGTGAAGAGAAATCCAGCATTTTAAGAAGCTGGTGTACATCTCCCCCACTTGAAAGAGCCCTTGACTCAGCACACCTCACCACGGTACACCTCAGTGGGATTTAGGCTCCCTCGGTAATACACGCTACTGAGTCAGGAAATGCAGCTCGGCTGTTATTCTCCCTGGGAGGGGGAGTAATGGGTGGAGGGAGGTAAGACAAGCTCTACTTTGTGGGGGATGGAAGGCTTAGATGAGCAATCCCAAGCTTCCATGAATCGTGACTCTGTAGCCTTTTGTGTTTGTAAACAGACAAATTCCCACCGCCATTGGTTTATTTGAATTTTAACAGCAGCCCACACGCCCATCATGATCGAACCGTGCAGAAAATTAATCCTGGACTGAACGGGCCTCTGAGGCAGAGCGAGGGCGTTCGACTGGGGTGTTCCACAGCAGAGGGAGACCCTGGACAGGACTTACAAAGCTGCCATGAATCACATTAAAGCCGGCACTGGGAGCCCATTGGCTGCTGCTGATGATGGAGCGTGGTGTGTGACGGGAATGATCTTGTTGGCCACCCGACCTCATTCATGTCAACTATATTCCTTTTATGGCTTAGCGCCTTCCACGTGACCTCACATATTTTACTTGCCAGTGAGACACACACGCTCTCCTTCAACTCGACCCCTCCCCATCTTCTGTCTTGGGTACACACACACACACACATTTCTTCATGTCACCTGGGCAGTGACACTAGAGGTATTGGGCTGTGACAGGAAATCCATACGGCTGACAGATGAGCGCTCTCAAGTTTGACTGGGGAGAAAATAGAACGGCTGAAGGAAGGAGGAGGAGGGAAAGATGAAGATAGTGGGGGAGGAGGTGGGAAGAAAAAGATGGAAGAATGGAGAGGAGGTAGTGCTGGCTTGTCTACAGTAGTATGTATGAGAGTGTGTACGGCACTCTGTCTGCGATTGGAAAAAAGGCAAGCGAGGACACGATGATGAATGCAATGAGAACATTACTTTAATTACAGGCGTTATGTCCACAGAGTGAGCCAACCCTGGTGATAAAAGCAGCCTATTGACGTTTGGCTCACAACATTATAGATATTGATTAAGCTCAGTGCATTTACATTGTCCAGTCCTTAACCTAAAGCCACACTGTTAAAGAAAGAACTCCACCACCTGCTTGCTTACAGACTCAACACAAATCCTTTTTTTTTTAATCTTGCGTGAAACATCTGGCTTTTTAAATTATATCCGGAGGAAACCATTGGACCAGTATTTTTACTACTTAAACTTTGGCTGAATGTAATTTACTCTGCAGGACCAAACCATGAAATGCTAATGTTCCTCATCAAGGTTCCTTCATTTTTGCTGGTTAACCATTTTCATTTTATAAGAGGCAGGGCTGTTTGGCATCTGGCTTTCCTGAATTCAAAGAATTCTGTGGTAGTGATTCGTATGTCAGAGTTCAGCTATTTAAGAGGTGTTTTATTAACAACAAATTAAATACAATTGCTTTTATCCATAATCAATCCTGCACCGCCACTGTTGAAATGTCTTTTTCACTGAATTGTAATAACAGCACCCAAACAATGGATACGTCTGTGTATGCACAGGATAAAAGCATTACAATCCCGAGTGCTCAACATTCAACACATCAAACTGCCCCTGCAGAGAAAACTCCCAGCTCCATAAATGTTTGGTTCATGAGATTGTGTGGTTAACAAGTTTAAACCAGATGAAAGATTCATGATACTTAGACCCAGCTGGGCTTCCTTTGAACGAACTCAAAAGACGATAAAATCAATTTATCTACAGTAGATTCTGCATATTTTCTTTCCTTTTTTAGCACCCAGTGAAAATGTTCCCCTGCAGCATCACTCGCTGCTTCCTCTGCAGACCTGAGCCTCTGAAGGTACAAATGAGCTCAGTCTCTTGCCCAAGGGAACTTCAGTATATACAGTATACTTGCCAAGACAGGAGCACAACCTGTCTGGTTGACACTGTCTGACAGCTTGTTGATAATGTGCTTAAAGCTACAGATGATTTTGGATACCAAACTGCCAGGGAACATGAACATAATAGCTTTATCCCCACGGGTCATGAACCAGTCATGAACCAGTCATGAACGAGTCATTAAAGCTTTTTACAAAATTGCTCTGGAGCCAGATAAAATCTAACTCTGAGTATTAAAGTTTTAATGTTTATCGCAATAACATGCGCCTCCACCACGGCTGCTTTGAATGTAATGCTGCTTAATGTATCCAGTGTGAAGTACACGACTCTAATGTTTGTTTACTTCAGCTAAAATGTGCTTAGAAAAGTGTCATGACTGAAATCAAGAAAAAAAGAGAGATTTCTGAGCCAAAGACTGTTTTATTAAAGGGGCATTCCACATATTGATCACACATAGCTCTGTTTAAGTCATACTTCAAAGTCTGTGTGGCCTGGTGATGCCAGCGGGCTTCTCTTCTCTTCTCTCTCTCTTCGCTTGGGTTTTGAGGCAGGATTATAACTTGTACTACAGACTGGGGCTGTGGGGTAAAAAACAAAACCCACTGAATTTAACAGCACGGTCATTGAAAAAATGATTGATTACTACCATTGTTGATTAATCTGTAGATGTTTGGACTATCAAATGTCAGAAAATATTGAAAAATGTCAATCAAAATTTCCTAAAACCCAAGGTGACATCCTTAAATGTCATGTTTTGTCAACACTGTCGAAAGAAACTAGAAAATGGTGATTCCATGTTAATTGAATGTTACCATTAAACGTTGAAAGGACTCTATGTAGCAATTTATATGTGTTGGTCACTTTTTTATTGACCATATGTGAGCAGATTGTAAGGTGACGTGAAAAATGAGACCCTCCTCATCTCTCTCGGCTGCCTATACGAGGCTGTGGATGATTTGTTTACGTTGTTAATGCTGCTGGACTTTGTATTTCTTTGTGAAAGACTCGGGTCGTTAGTTTAGAAATGGAGTCCACTAACATAAACTAACGACCCGCTTCCAGCACAACACAGAAATTCTGCAGAGCCCCTTTTGATTTAAGCAGATATCGTGGTGTTTCTGTTGCTATTGCCTCAGACTATAGAAGCTACGCCAACACGTCCTCACAGTTTCTCTCTAGTTATTTGATTCCATCCTTCCTCTTGCATTAGTTAAAGTGACTAAGTTCAGTGGATTTACTTTCTCCTCAGCCAGCCATTAACCCCTTCACACATAGACACACTCTGTGTCCCCCTTCATCTTGTTTGCATGGGTGAGGCGCTCAGCTAAATGGATTCCTAGGATTACACCGAATGGCTGCTAACACAATCAGCCCAACAGAACTAGTTACAGAAATGTGATTGGAGCCAATTGGAGCAACAACGAAATCTCATCAGCAGCTCCTGAATAGGTTGCCATGCTTGGGGGCCCACCTTAGGTGTGTGTTGCAATTTCATTTTGTTGGAAAATCGAATATAAGAAATATAAAAATAAACTCTCTGACTGCAGCCTCTGCCTGTTAATCAGCAGTGTTCTCTCACTCCTTTGCTCATGGCAGCCTCAGTGCAGCGGGTCGTGTGTTGTTAATTTTTTGATTTAGAGACAGATCACTTTATTATGGTTAGTTAATTAGACATCCTTTCATTTTTAAGAGGTGTGCAGACTGTGCTGAACAAAGCTTTGTGGTGGCCTTGTAGCATCCAGAGACAGAGGAAGTGAGAGGGCACACACGCACACACAGAAGAGACCCATTACTTCTGTTTCCATGGTAACAGCTGCTTGGTTGCTTTTCCGCCATTGGAGCCAGGTTTCCCTAGGAGATGAATCTGGCGTGTGTGTCCGTGTGTGTGTGTCTGTCTGTGGGTGTGTCTGTGCATTTGTGTGTGTGGAAATAGCTTTTTTGCCAAGGCCGTCTGTGCAACCCACAGAGTCCTTGTTCTCAGCCCTGAAGGACTGGATAGAAAATAGGTGTGGTCTTTGAAACGCCACTGAGGCGAAAGGCAAACGCTCCCCTTATATAGTCAGAGAGAGTGTAGCTCCTCCTCCTCCTCAGCAGGAGACTGGGAGCATCTCTCAGACCACACTCAGGGTGGATTATTGTGTCCCTGATATTTTTTGTCTCCTTAGTATAATATATGAATAAACAAAAGATATCACTGTTGAGTTAAATAATATCCAGATATTATTTCACTTGATAACCACAGAATTCCAGAATAAAGACATATAGTGCTGATAGTGAAGATATAGACACACGATGTGGGGAGAGAAAGAAAAGATTGAACTCACCACTTAGCGAGCAGATGCATCTTTATTGAATTACATTTTGCACGTGGTCCTCTTCTTTGTCTATTATACTGTATGTGACGCTCATACAACCTGAACCCGCACAATGTCACCTGCCCACTCGCTGTGTGTTCTTATGTTTATATGCATGTCGTGTGTGTGTGTGTGTCTGTGTGTGTGTCTGTGTCTGTGTGTGTGTCTGTGTGTGTGTGTGTGTGTGTGTGTGTGTCACAGAAATTTGCCAGGGGCCAGACCCTGCTGGACATGGTGTGTGGCCATCTGAACCTGCTGGAGAGGGACTACTTTGGCCTGACTTTCCAGGACACGGACAACTCCAAGGTCAGACACACACAAACACAAACACAGACACAAATGCCTGATTACTTTTTGTTCTTTTGACTCCCTTTATCCCTATTATTAAGATTTCCCACCTAGAGACATTACATATGGATTAATTCATTCTAAGATCTGTGACTGAACCTATTGATTCACACTTTCATTTATACAGCATGCAATAAAGCATTTATTATGAATATAGAAGCCATCAGAATTCTAATCTGTGGTTTACTGGATAGTAGTCATATATTATGATTGTTATTATCATTAATAACAGGCCTATTTGGGGGTAATTTAGGTCCTCGAGCTTTATAGGCAAAATATATTCAGAATGATGACTACCTGCTTTTAAGGGGAAACATATTATGCTCATTTTCAGATTCATCATTTTATTTTGGGTTACTGCTAGAATAGGTTTACAGGCTTTTTAGGTTTTTATTGTGTTTTCTCATACTGTCCAGTGCTGCAGCAGCTTCAGCCTCTGTCTGAAACACTGTTTTAGCTCCTGTCTCTTTAAGGCCATCCTCCCAAATACCCAGTCTGCTCTGATTGGTCCGCTGACAACAACAAAGCGGCTGTGCTAAATCAATTCTTATGTGCCACACTAGCCTCTAGGCATAAATTACGCAAGTGTGTGACTCTATAACGTAGTGTGATGTCACTAAGTCACTGAGTTAAAGGTGGGACTACTGACGAGGCGTTCAGGAGCAGTGTCTTCTGTGGGAGAGAGGAGCTTCTGTTGGTGTGAACTTTCAAGACCTTTTACATGCACAAGAACATATATAACAAACTGAAGGAAAGAAAAAAAGGCATAATGTCTCCTTTAATGGATTATTAAGATTTTTGTCACTGATTTTAGACCAAATGTCAATCACCCTTCCAGCCAGCCAGCTGTTTTTCCAGGTGTTATAAAGCAGTGAGTCCCTGGTTGCCCTTTTAACTGTGCTTAGGCACTTACAGCCTGAGTGTGGGGTACATGGCCTTTAACCTTTTTAAAATGTGATTAGACAGCATGGCCTTTTAAAAATGGTGCACAGGGTCTACAGTGCACCTTGAAAGCTCTGGTGACATTAAGCAGAGGAAGCGGATTCAACTGGCATTTATATCCCCAATATTGATGCTTTCAGTGTTTATAGAAGCCTTTATCTATTCTCTAGTATCATGAATATATTTCAGCCAGGGAATAAATTTTAAAAAAGGGAAGAGCAGTACTTTAAAGGAATCTTAAAAATGTGAGGGTGGAGGATTTTGCAGAGGTTGAATTTCTCAAAGGCGATTGTCTCTTTCTCTCCTTATCAGAATTGGTTGGATCCCTCCAAAGAGATTAAGAAGCAAATACGGGGTGAGTGCAGTAGACACACACCCACACACACACACACAGTCCAACAAATTCAAACAGAATTTTAATGAATAACAGTCCTTTGCAAAACAACCTTGCTGGTGGTTTGTCCACAGTTGGTTCGTGGATTCTTGGATTTTCTGTTAAGTTCTACCCTCCAGACCCGTCCGTGCTCATCGAAGACATCACCAGGTAGGTCTGAATACAACAACTTTTGAATTTGTATTTAAAAAAACCCTGACTTGTTTTGGTCGTCTGAAGCTAATATGTTGAGTTGTAATGAGGACGTTATAGAAAGAACAGAACAGCTAGAGAGAGTAGACAATGCAGTCAGCTTAACACACTTTAAATAAAAACACTAGCTTTTGTAGTCTTTGGAAGATTTTTATAAAAGTGTGAAAACCAATTTAATGACAGAGTGATCACAAATCAGAAATTAATGAGATATAACCCACACATTAACTTTACCTAATTAGTATACAAAAGATCCCTGTGTTTTTGTATTTCCATTTACTTTGAAAGGAAATCATGGTTTGAGTTAAAGGTGCACTGTGGAAGCACATCACCAGAGCAACCGCTTACTGCTGCTCACTGCAGCTGCCGTTAGCTAGTTAGCTCAGTTAGCCATGCAGCCAGCAGTTCGGAGTGGGTAGTAGTTAATGTACTTGAAACCTTGATCTCTTCCGAAACCTAACCAAGTAGTTTTTGTGCCTTAACCTGACCAAAGTACGACCATTTCACAAGAATAACCACGTAATGTACGGAAGGTAAATACTCAATCACCAGTGACAGATCAACATAGGAAGTACCGGACACACTATTGTGACAAAACATTATTTATTTTGAACAAAACAAAAGAAAAGAAAACAAACAATGAGATAAAAGCTTTCATAAAAAGAGTCAAGTGTGAGTGTATGTGAATGACTGAGCGTAGAGATATTGTGAGACACTTTGTATAGGAAGTGCTGTATCGCTCCTGATGAGCATACCAGCCTCTGCATTCACTGTATGAATGTGTGTGCGAGTGGGTGAATGTGACAAGCTTTGTAAAGCACACTGAGTGGTCGGTAGACTAGAAAAGCACTATATAGATACATGTCCATTTAAAACACTGTCATTTATCTAGCAATAAGATGTACAAGAGTGAAAGAAGAAAGAGCAAAATATCTAATAGTCAGTTCAGCAATAAATTAGCAACATATCAGCCTCAGACAGACAAGTTCATATAATGGTGGTTAATATAATCTTGGTTAGCTGTCTACTGTAGAAAAAACACATGACCAAACAAAAAGAACAACACAGCCATGAAGAAAGAACATCTGTTGATACTGCTCCAAAATGCTCTTTGGGGAGTAGATAAAAGATGCTTGTCAAGGTTTGCTTCGTCACATTTCTTCCAAGATGTAACACTGTTAGAATTAAACTGCTGTGCCAGCAACACAACGTCCAATGAGACAACCGCTGGTGGCAGAACAAGCTCTGATTTTTAGGACACGTCTGTTATGTTGCATGACTGTCTTTGTTCTTGTCCATATGGGCCGGGCACGAACTTGTCGAGCACACTTAAATTACTAAGTGAAAATTCATCAACAGAACTTCATTAACATTTGAATCACTTTCTACTGAAACTGTAGTCTCTATGAAAACTGTTTATTTTTATTATTATTATTTTGCAGTTTTCACCACGACTCATTTTATGCTGAAAATACAATCAACAGTTGACAGGGAGGTCTGTGGACCATATTAAATACCTGGAAAATTGTTTTTCTGGGAAGACATGTTGAGTTTTTTAAATTGAATTTCCACCACAATTCTGTTGGACTGGCAGAATTTCTCAGCGAATACAATCTGAAAACCTCAACAAATATTAGAAAGTGAAAAAAGAAAATCCTTTTCTGTAATTTGTGTGAGCTGTCCAGCTGCGTTCTGTTACACTTTTTTGTTGTGCTGGACAAAATAAATAAATAGACAATGGCCAAGTGAGAAGAATTTAATCTTTTGTAAATGTTCGCACAGAAGTCTGCAGTCAAGCTGGCCTAAAATGAAAATTCAGTCATTATTGACTCACCCCCATGCTGATGAAAAGATCATCCACAAATCATTTCACAGCAAAACGGCTTATTGATTTCAAAAAACATTAATAATGCCATTTTCTTAGCTGCACAGCTAAAAGTGTGTGTGCTAAAAGCACACACCCTTTCCAAAGTAGGTGCACAAGCTCATCTGTGCATCGAGGGCTAACCCTATCCTTTATCAATAGTGTGCTAACACACTCACGATGACAGTGCCAACGTTCTGATGTTCAGCAGGTTCAATATTTAGCCCGTTCATTATCTTAGTTAAGCGGGTTAGCATGCTATCATTTGCTAATTAGCACTAACCACATACTACAACTGAGGCTGAATGTCATAAGTTCTGCAGGAACGTGTTCATACACCAGTCGAACAAAGTAACAGTAGTTTGGTGGGGCACTAAATGAAAGGGGGATCACCAAAGTCATTCTCTGAGTACCATAATCCATCCAATAGTTGTTGAGATATTTCAGTCTGGACCAATGTGGCGGACACGCATACACATGGACTTTGCTGTCTCCAGAGCCTTGAAGTGAAGTGTCAGCAGCACTTCCACCTCCTGTGTCTCTTCAGGTACTACCTGTGCCTGCAGCTGAGGGACGACATCCTGTCCGGTCGTCTGCCCTGCTCATTCGTCACTCACGCCCTTCTGGGCTCCTACACCGTCCAGGCCGAACTGGGAGACTACGAGCCGGAGGAACACGGCCCCGACTACGTCAGCGACTTCCGCTTCGCACCCAACCAGACACGTGAGCTGGAGGAGAGAGTGATGGAGCTGCACCATAACTATAGGTCAGAGAAAATATGACTCCGCTAATTAAATTGAATGCCATGAGGATAATGAGAAATGCTGGTATTGTTGATTTGTGGGATGAATATGAAAGAAGCGATGAATCTTGTGTGGCATTTAGGGGAATGAGTCCTGCAGATGCCGAGGTGAACTTTCTAGAAAATGCCAAGAAGCTCTCGATGTATGGCGTGGACCTGCACCATGCTAAGGTACACAGATAAAACTTAAGTGCTCACTGACTTTTTATCAGTCAACACACTTTTGTCAGAGGTTTGGTGATGCTCTTTGTTCATCAGGACTCAGAAGGAATCGACATAATGCTCGGCGTGAGCGCCAACGGTCTGCTCATCTACCGAGACCGCCTACGGATCAATCGATTCGCCTGGCCAAAAATCCTCAAGATCTCCTATAAGAGAAGCAACTTCTACATCAAGATTCGCCCAGGAGAGGTAAATAAAAATGATCTTGTCTGTTGCATCTTGCCTGACTGTAGAGTTCACTGCGCAATTATTGCATGCACAATCCCCCTAGAACAGCGCACTCCGGTAGAGCAGATGCAAGTGGAATAAAGGATGATTTGGTAAAGAGCCAACTCCACATTTCTATTTCATGGTTTCACAGTTGTTAAAATTACATCATTGTCTCTCTTGACACGTTCCGGGCAGCATAAATAGCCATTTCATGGTTTGATAAAAGTGTTACTTCTGTGATTTATCTGCAGCGCGCCATGTGACAAGCGACGAGGAGGATTTTTTTTTTTTCAGACGGTATTTATAGCCCTCAGAGATACAGTTCTTAAAGATTAGGCTGATAGGTCATGTTTTCATTCTTCTCCTCCTCCTCCCCTCTTCCTCCTCTACGGTGACTTTAAAGTGATTAGCCAGTCATGAGGATTTGCACTTTCATCAAGGATTTTACTTGCAAATGTTTGAGCCACATTATGTGTGCTTTGATTTTATACTCCCAAAAATGTGTTATGATTTGCTGTTTTTTACTTCATTCTTTGGCCTGCGGGGCATGTGCAGTGTGTTTTATATCCACTGTTAAACTGACACTGACATCTTCACAGTGAACAGCGAGTCCATTCGCTGCATCTGCTTTGTTCTGCACATCTATCCTCTTAAGTCAGCCGTCACTTCAAATTTGCCTGGAGGGTCGTCATTGTGTTTTAAAGCTCTTTTAGTTTAAACTGTCCCCACAGATGTTTTTGTGCGTGGAACAAAAGTTGGCTTTCTCTTGCGAATGGACCATCTTAATGTTTAAAGACCTGTTATATTGCTAATAACATATTGATCCGGGAGCGTCTTTTTCTGTTCATGCCGCTGAACATTTGATGGAGCGAGCGCAAGAACGTCTAATTTGTGGGTTGGTTAGAGATGGAAAATCTACCTGACGTGGCAGCAGGAGACACAGGAATATATCTCCAAACAGAAAAACAACATTGATTTTTCCATTGCTGTGGAGTAAACACAATTTACCCTGCCACCTTCCCGCCATCTTTCCCCTCACTCGCTCCCCTCACTCTCCTTTTCTTCTTCCTCCTCCTCCTCCTCCACTCCTTCCCCTCACCGCTCAGTACGAACAGTTTGAGAGCACCATAGGCTTCAAGCTGCCCAACCATCGGGCCTCAAAGCGATTGTGGAAGGTCTGCATTGAGCACCACACCTTCTTCAGGTAGGACCGATTCACAGACTGACACACGTTTTCTGTCCCTGCATGAAAGTGTTAACACATCGCACAGTGTAGCTCTCACTCATAATGCAACTGTGGTGATTACTTCACTATTAACGCTAACACTTTTCTCTCACGGGTCCAGTTCTGTGCAATTTCCTCGAGAGGAAGCGATTAAACATCGTAAAACACATATGGCACTGGGTTGTAGTCTAGGGTATGGTAAAGTGCATTTCAATGTACTGTAAGTAAGTGCAAGTGCCTATCAATTTAACAAGCTGATAGCTGTTGGAACAAATGGATGCAGACTAGCCTTTATAGAAAGGTTCCTGAAGAGGAGAATATCATTTGCTAATAATTATAGGGAAAATGGAGACTTGTACATTTGTAATTCTTTAATTTCAATTAACACCTATAAGCTATAGACCCTTTTAGTCACACTTACATAGAGCCCTGATTCCAAAATAGTTGGGACGCTGCGTCAAACATAAATGAAACAGAGTGTGATGATCCTTTTTGACTTGTACTCAGTTGAAAACTCTGCAAAGACTAGAGCTGTGAATCTTCACTAGCCTCAAGATTTGATTCGATTATGAGTCAGCTGTCAAATGATTGTAGAGCACAACGATTCTCGATGCCTCTCACTGTGAGGCATCATCAATGTTCTGTATTACTGCACACGGCTTCTTTCTCATCATTTAAAACAAGTAGAAAGATAAATCTGACTTCCCTTTTTATTTCTCCTAACATAAGTAACGTTAGCCTAATGTCCGCCCACAATTCAAAAGCATGAGTGCAACAATGCGACGTAACTTTGTAGGCCAGCCGAGAAATCCACAAAAGTTTTCCAATAATAACTGATTATTATTAGTTTAATAAAAAGCGCCAATTTTACATGTTCCTGGAGTCTTGGCTGGCAGCCTCACAGTGAGGACAAGACGTGAGGAGACTTCAGAGGTGATGGTTGGGGGATTTGGCTGTTGTTATCTCTGGACACAACCAGACTGGCTGTTTTCCCCTATTTCCAGTCTTTGTGCTATGTGAAGCTAACCAGCTGGTGGTAGTTTCATAATTACTGCACAGACATGAAAGTGACATCTTTTGTCATCTAACTCTTGCCAAGAAAGCAAATAGCATATTTTCCAAAATGTCAAACTAAAATATCTCAGCTGTTCTTTCAAGGGAATCCCAAATAAAACAAACAAACAAACAAAAAAAACCCCCAAACTCTACTCTCCTTATTTTCCCTCAATCATACACGCTGTAGTTTTCAGGAAATTAGGGACCAGTAAAATTCAGCTTTGTGTTAAGTGAAAGATGTTACCATGGAGGATTTGTGGCAGATTGACACAATCTGAACCTTCCTGCAGGTTGGTTTCCCCGGAGCCGCCTCCCAAGGGCTTCCTAGTGATTGGCTCCAAGTTCCGCTACAGCGGGCGGACCCAAGCCCAGACCAGACAGGCCAGCGCTCTGATTGACAGGCCTGCCCCACAGTTCGATAGGTCCGTTAGCAAGAGGTACCTGCTGCCCCGCAGCATCGATGGAGGTAAGAATCTCGACTATTGACCCTTTTTACAGCAGTCATTTTGACTTGCCAAAGCAGGAAAAGCACAGGCGTGACCAAAAACGTTACCAAGGGCTCCATTCCATTAAGTGTCCCAATAAGTCATATCAGTGAGCGAGCATGCACATTACCAGAGCCCCACTACTAGCTCGTCTGAATGGAATGCAGTTGATCATTTTCCTGCTTCAACAAGTCAAAATATCTGCCATGCAAAGGGTCTATTCCACTCTCCACACTGATGTTTACTCTTATTTCTTGGATTGGCAATAAAAGGGCCAAAAAACCTGGCTCCAGGTTTAGAAAATGAATTAATGGGTAGATAGAAAAACATACATGAAAACACACACTTTTAAAGGGAGTCCTACTGAATCTCTGACAGCCTTCTGTTGTCAGAGCCTGAAATTCCTTTCCAAAAACAGAAATGAAGGCAGTTTTTAACTTGCGATTTCATTTTGGAGCAGAGCCCAGTGATATATCTGACACCCGAGTCCAGGTGGTTGATGTTTTCCTCTCTTCATACTTCACCAGCCTCAGCCCTGGGCGACAGTATGGACCAGCTGTCACAGCGAAGCTCCAGTGAGCGCACACAGTTCATGTCCAGAGAAGACCTGGACCAAGAGGGCAGTCTGGACCTGGACCACGAACAGTACCACTATCAGGACCAGGATCAGGACCAGTACACAGATCAGGAGCTGGAGCAGCATGATCTTCAGGACCAAGATCCGTTTCAGAGGCAGACTCAGGGTGCCAACATGTCAACGCCCACCAAGACTCTGGAGCTTAAGGTACAAGATGAGAGGATAGGACACTGTTCAAATACACAGAAATCTGCCATAAAACAAAAAGCAAATACTTTTATGGTCACTGAGCCACAGCCAGTCAATTAAAGGGATAATGTCTAAAATGTCCGCAAGAAAATGTCAAAAACAACTAGACCTATATTATAATTTAACATTACCTTGTCCATGAACATTTCTACCATCAGCAGCAGTGGTCGTTTAACAATGAAGACTACAACTCCCGTGATCCCACACAACTTGACAATGTTATCAAACTCACCTGATAAATGAAATATTTCCTTTCAAGTGTGAAAACTTTTTTTGTGAAATTTTGTGAAAAGCACACCAAAACATAAAAAAGAAGCTCTTTTGGCTCATTTGAACAAATACACAGCAGTTGTCGCTCCCCAAGTCGCAAAAATCCCTCAACTTCTAACTAACACTCTTCATCCTTCTCCCTCACATTCCTTTTCATTTAAGACTGTCGTCACCATCCCTACTTCTTCTCTATTTGGCCTAATTTCCTCTTTCTTCTGCTCCTCTTTAGACTTGTAAGACTTCTCAGTATGACTCCTCTTTTCTCTCGTTCTCCTAAAAGACTCTAACGGGATAGTTTGCTGCAGATGTTATTCTTTCTTTTTCACCCAGCATCCTGCCTCTAACAGTTCTTCTCTTCTCCCCGCTGTAATGTTAACACACTTTGCTGACCTCTGCTCTCTTCTCTCTGACCCCGTCCTCTCCTGCAGGGTGAGGAGGCAGGCTCGCCTATTGACTCAAAACCAGAGGTATTTTGGCCTTGGACCTTAGTGTCTGTCTGTGTGGTTTTGGTTGTTGTAGGTCATGCACCCATACTCTGTGTTTGTTGAACACAACTTATCCTTTTTGATTGTTTGTCTCTGGAGGGAATGTTATTTTTTCATGTCATGACTTCCTGGATTCTACTGAGTATTATCCATGGAAACTGCATGAATCGATCTACAGATGAATGGACACAAAATGTCTGATAAACAGGCCTTTTCTTTTCGTGTTGCGTGTCCGCCCTGCTGGAAAATTGTTTCTGTGGAAATTCATATTAGGTTTTCTATCCACTGTGATTTCAAGCGTAGCACTCCAGTGGAAGAAGCTTTCCAGCTTTTTTTGCAATCGTCAACACATGTTCACACTTGTGCTTCTTTAACAGTGTCCCTGTGTGAAATCAGAGGGATTGATTGTTTTTAGCAGGATAAACAGATGGCCCTTAAGCACTGTTGGTAATTCAGTGAATCGGTTGTTCCCCAGACGACAAATCTCCTGGTGCTGCGGCTGAGATGCGTCGAAATATCAGCAGTTTATTTAATTATTAATTATTTTTAGATTATTTTCATGCAACAGCCTTTCTAGATTTACTTGTACAGATGCACACATTAATATCATTTTCTTATTTATCTGGTTCAAGTGATTCCAGTCTCGTATTATTCCTGTGTACGTTTGTGTGGAAGTGTTATTAACTACTGCAGGAAATGGTGGCGTTGCATTAGCCACTAAACGGTCTGTTCATTTGTGGTTTTGTAATGCCTTCTCACCAAACCTTTGGATGAAGAAGTATGGGAATAATCCCCCTCTCCAAGCACTTCTGTTCAGTCAATATGAGAGTGCATTAATTATCAATTGGCCAACACTGAAATGGATTGTCCCTGTCTTCTTGGCAGAACATTAAACGGCTTAACAGCTCTTAGTCTGAAGCCCCGATGGTGTCAACTGTTTCTGTTTGTCTGTCTGTCCGTCCGGCCGCCTGCCTTTTTGACTCACCTGCAGCACTTTACCTCTTTGTCTCTGCACGCATCTGTTCTCCAACCCCCCCTCCCTCCCCTCCAACCACCCCAATCCTCAACCTCCTGCTTTGCTCAAAACCCTTCACTTCATGTCACTTGCCCCACCTCGGGCTCCCTCGTCTGTCGGACAAGGATCTGGCCACCCCTCGGCCCAAACAGGAGGTACTGCCTGTCCTCTCTATTTGGCATGTGCTGTGTGTGACCCTCATCAGGCGTGCTGTGATTTCTTATTCATAACTGTGACTGTCACTTACTGTTAGAACAGCAGCGGCAGCAATAGAGTTCATGTTGAAACATTCAGGTTGTTTATTCGTGTGTTTTGTTTGGCGCACCACTTTCTTTGATGCAATATCATAGTTTTGCATGTCAGGTTTATATTTTCTGAACTCTTTACTCAGTTAGTGTGTTTTTTTGTTTCGAGTCTATACTCACAAATAATTACAGTGTCAGGGAGTTTGACGCTTTGTTCTTCATCTTCCAAAGACTGTTAGGTTCTCACTCAGGCAGAGTGCAAATGGTTATTTATTATAATGTGCAAGATGCAGCAGTTGACAGTTCTGACAGTTCACCCCAAAATCACAAAAACTTATTTCTCCTCTTTTTTTTGGTGTGACTTGCTGAGTTTTGTAGATATTGGCTGTAGAGATGTGCCTTAAATATAATAGATTAGATGGCACTCGGATTGTGATGCTCAAAGTATACAAGTATATTTTAAAAACCTCTCTTTCCAGAAATCATGCAGCCAACTGTATCACTGCGCGGAAGGATGCTCGGCTAGCACCACTAAGCTAGCTAACATTACAGCTTAGCTAGGGAGGACGCCATTAATGTTTAAATTCTGTTCTGTCACACAAGCATGAGTCCCTCGTCCATGAGTAGATACATGCTTCCTGATACTGTAGAGAGAAAATAGTTCCTACTTGAAACTGCTGACAACAAGGTCTGACCCCCCTGATTTTGAGTAGCAAGGTCTAGAAAAAGACATTGTTGTTGAGTCTCCTTTTTAAGGAGACGTTTTATGCTCAGTTTTAGGTTCATAATTTTATTTCAGGTTACTAATAGAATAGATTTACATGCTTTAATGCTCAAAAACACATCAGCGTTCTCGTACTGTCCAGTGCTGCAGCTCTGTATTCCCCCTCTGTCTGAAACACTCTGTTTAAGCTCCTGTCTCTTTAAGGCCCCCTTCCTGAATACCCAGTCTGCTCTGATTGGTCGACTCAGACACGCCTGAGCCAGCACCACTACCAACAACAGAGCAGCTGAGCTAAATTAAAGGGGGGACTACTGACGAGGCGTTTCAGGAGCAGTGTTTTCTGTGGGAGAGAGGAGCTTCTCTTGGTGCTGACTTTTACATGCACAAGAACCTATAAAAACCCATAAAAGGTCTCCTTTAAGCACCACGAGCAGGGTGCCATGTAGTTCTATTATATTCGAGAGAAGGCTGATATCTCTAAAACTCTGCGATTCACACCAGAACTATCTAGATGGATAAACAGCACTTCAGGAAAGAGGAACAATCTGTAGTCTTGATTTTGGGGCTGACCTGTCCCCTTAAACCTACAGACCTTCAACTGAATATAAAAACTCATGAACTCTGTATACAATGATAAGGTCTATATCTATTTCTGGTCAGCATTTAGTTCATCCTTCAGCAAAGACAGGAAAAAAAAACAGAAAACAGACAATCACACACCACACCCTAGTAACTAGAATGTAAAAACTTCAGATCATGTTAATTTGTGTCCCTGATGTGACCTCCACTGTGTAAGCAGCAGTTCCTGGATAAGCCAGACGATGTTATACAAAAGCACCAGGCCAGCATCAACGAGCTGAAGAGGGCTTTGAGGCAGCCGAACAGCAAGATGGCCCAGAGGGAGAAACGCCTCTCCTCAGTTACTCCTCCTGGAGGAACCCCCGAGCGCAAACAAGTAAGAACAACACCCCATTCCCAAGTTACTTAATACAATTAGTCTCTATGTGTTATGATTTTCTATAAATGTTGTTTTGGTCAACCTTTCCCCAATCTATCTACTCCTTTGATTCCATTGAGCCAAATCTCAGAAAATCACAACAAACATCTTAAAATCTTTGCACAGTCGTAGGTCCCCCAGTTAATCACTGTGTTTATTCCTCTACAGTAATTAATTGGGGTATCAATGGCATCACAAATGGCAGAGCAGTGTATCTAGCTAGGCTAATGCAACTGTCTACTCTATGTCAACATAGGCGACCGGTGAGACCAAATTGATTGACAAGCAGGATGCTTATGAAGGAGCGCTGGACTCTAAACTGGAAAAGAGTAAGACCTCCTCTGTGGGTAGAGACACGTTCTCTGTGACACCCTGGACTGAAGCGAATGTGAACACTTGTCAAACACCCAGGGACTCTTTAAAAACTAGACCTGGAACATCTCCCAAACAGGAAACGGACTTTAAAAAAACAGGACAAACTGACATGAACCCGATGGATGAAATGGTAGCAACTAATGGGCATCATGATTCTGTATTAGGGAGGAATGTCTTTCAAGAAAATGGATATGGATCTCCACCTGACAAACAGAGGAGTGCGATGATCAGCAGAGATTTGAGGCATTGTCAGTATGAGCCTCATCGAGAGAGACCGAAGACCTTTGAAACTCCGGCGGCTGTCGATTCTCTCCCACAGGGCAATGGTGCTAGAAGTGAGAGTGACGCGATGCATTGTGAGAAAATTGAAGACAGGAGCCCTACAGGAGCGAAAGATTACAGCAAGACAGGGAACTCGCACTCAGAGGTTGCCAAAATAGTGCCTCTCAAGCCACAGCGATCAAAGAAGTCTTTGAATAAAGAGAACAAAGGTGTAAACCCTCAAACTCAAAGCCAGTATGATAGAGGCATCTTCGCTGCGACGGGGGACGTACATATGACAAAATCAAAAGATGGATCCTGTGAGGCAGGAAGGAGAGGGGATGATAATACTGTAGCGCAGTCGGCCACAGATGTTGTCAAGGAAAATGCAGGTGCCGCCAGATACCACGATGAAGCCGCGACGTCGTATCAGCAGCAGACTCTTCATCAGCAGATCAAGAAGGAGCTGGCAGCAGGACAAAGTCCCTGGACACGAGGAGGCATGATACATGAAGATCATTTTCAAAACTCAGAGTTCAAAGAGAGTCTCCTCTCAAGCTCCAGATTTCCGACGGCTCCCCCTCGAACTCTCCCTCTGAAGACGCAGTGGTCCCGGGACAGACAGAGCAACACGGATAACAGCCACGTCCACCACAGGACGCCCGGCCAAGAAACAGCCAAGAGGAAGCAAGCGGTAAACCATCTGCCCCCTAACCTGTTTGTCCATCATCGGAAAGTAAAGCATTGCATGAGCTTCAGGCGATGTCGATCTTGTTTTCACCATCAAAAAACCCCCTCCCCAAAAAAAATCACACACACATCTTCAGAACTCATGTGGCTGTGTATGAGAAAGCAAAAGTTCACGTTCCTCAGCATCGCATCATTGGCCCAGAGGGCTTTTTGCTTTCCCCCTCCGCAAAAGCTTGACATCTGCTTGGCCATTTCAGAACGCTGCGGGCCTTTAAGCAAAGTTCACAATGCTTAAGCTTCAGGCGTCCCCTTATTTACCCCACCTAAACTTTGTCACGTTAACACCTGGGTCTCTCCTTCCAACATCCTCACAGGATAAAGGTGGCTGCTGTTGCAAGGAGCCCAAGACCTTTCCACCATTTTTCTTTGAAACCTCTTATTCACATAATTTAGATCCTTTTCGTAAATGGCTGAGAAGGGCATTTGATCCAAATGTTCTGCCTTGGCACCTCTGTAGCAATAGCAGAAAATGAAAAAGGCGATTAGATGTAATCACAGGCTGCAGAGCTGCCAACCCTCTTCAGGGCTCAGGCATTCATATGCTGCATTTACGAATATGAATACCTCGTTCCTGCAAGGGGTTCTGAAAAGTCTAACCTCTCAGTGCATGGCATTTCTAGAGCACTTGCAGTCATTTTAATGATGTCAGCGTGTGAAATATATCCTTTGTGCATGCTTCAGACGGTAGCCTTTAGCTTTACAGACTCTGGGAATTCTCTGATGTGTTTATTGTACAAGTTTAACATGAGCCCTGGAGTCTGGGGGATACATTTTGTAAGTTATATTGCACTGAGCTCCACCCAGTCTGAAAACAACTTGTTTAAAAAGTGTAAGTACAGAACATAGACCATATTCACAAGATGACTGTTTTCCCTGACATCACACTCAATTTTGTTCTGCTGTGTTGCCAGGTTACAAGTCGAATAAACGGAATCTGAAAAATCAATATCATTTCACTGCCTTACAATTGATCAGCAACTAAAATGATGATGCGTAGTGAAAATACAGAGGGACATGTGGTCATATTTCAAAGTAAAACAACATATTTGATTTGATTCATCATCTCTTCCTTTGCTGATCAATCGGGAATCGTTGAAATGAAAACAAAGTCAGATTCCCAACGTTTATACGATTTGCGATCTAGAACACAGCAGCATAACGTTATCCCAGCATTTGAGGTTCCCTGCCCTGAGCGTGACGTCAGAGGAAAATGGCCACCGTGTGAATATGATCTATTGAAAACATGGTTCCTCAAAACAAACTGTTCTTTAATCAGCCATGAGTTGTGCTGCAGACAGAACGTTCCTGCTCTCTTTTTCTGATACAATTTAAGCACACGTTAGCTACATATTGTTAGCTACACAGTTTGTAATTTGTTGTAATTTCTATACACTCACTCATGCTCTTGTTGTTTTTATATTAACGTTTTCTTGCTGTTTGTTTTTCTTCTATAGGAGACACCTCCCACACCTGCTATTCATGAGGAGCCTTTCAACGAAGCTTCAGTGAGTCTCTCTTCTCTCAGCTCCACACGTCTCTTTACTGCTTTCCTCATATTTTTGGAAATAAGTTGTTCAACACATTGTTTTCAAGATGTTCTCATTAGCAAGTTTGTGTTAATTTGCAAAATGTGGAAATTATGTTGCTGTTCTGGTTTCATTAAAAGGCCGTCTTTATTACTGCTAATATTACACAATAGCTTAATCTGATTTATAATGTTTTCTGCTGCTGTTACAGATTTTATTCATATCTGTATTTATTGGAAAACAGACTTACATGTCCAATTCTGATCAATGATTTAACTAATTTAATGTTCTGTATCTTTCTCTGCAGATGGAACCGTGGGAGAGACGCCTGGGCTCCGTCTCAGAGGACGACCAGGACCACGAGATCCTGTACTTGAAGGAAACCCACCTGGGCATCGAGCGCAAATGTTCCAGCATCACGGTCAGCTCTACGTCCAGCTTGGAGGCTGAAGTAGATTTCACTGTCCTCACGGACCTGCACACGGGGATGGAGGAGTTCTCCCGGGGCATGTCAGAGCTGGGAGACAGGGATCTGTCACCTGACGGGGGTCTGTGCTTTGGCATCGACTTGCTCCAGCATCAGGGCCCCTCTGAACCGCCTCCTCCATTAGTGTCCGCGCCTCTTTCCAGAGGAGCCAGCAGCAGCCCTCCAGCCAAACACATCCAGTCTGAAGAAGTCCGACCAGAGGTCAAACATGGGCAGGTACTGTTTCCATGTGTGTGGAGAACTTTTTCCTTTAGTTTGATTAGTTCATAGGTTCAGCGTTATAAGTACTTTTCTATTTTTAGCCACCTGAAAATATGCATATGCAAGTGTTTAACACCCATATCTGAGTTTTAAAAGGTGCTATATACGACATTCAGCAATATCTAGCGATTGCAATGCTCGCGGAACAAATACATAATATTGGTAATTAGTTAAGTGTCATGCCTACTGCAGCCAGTCACTAATGAAAACAGACATGGAGATTATGAAGCATCAACGTGTAGAAAAGTCAGCTCTGAGTACAGTTGGAGCCCTGTAGCAGCTTGTAGCTCAAATGCACGGATGCCATTGCTCCACATTACCCAGTGACTGTCACAATTTGCTAAATGGTGAGGAGGCAAAACTAAAAGTCCAAAAATCGAATAATTCAAACAAAAGGCAGGCAGAAAGTCAGGCAACAAAACAGGAGCAATCCACAAGCAAAAAAACAAACTGAGTACAAATAAAAAGCAAAGTACAGACCAGAATACCAAGAGGACACAGACAGCAAATGCAGGAAAACGACAGGAAGACAGCACCAAGAAACGCAGCAGACACAGGAACAAAACAGACGAACCAACAAAGAGTGAGGGGAAAACACAGACTTAAACACACAGGGAGTGAATGAGATGCAGGTGTACACAGAAAAAGAGCAGGAACAGACAAACACAGGAAGTGGAAAGTAAAACATGACACATAAGGATAAATCTACCGAGCACCAACTGGGATTTCAGTGTTGTTTTTTATTTGAAAACTGGGTGATATCCATCACGATATTCAACATCCAAGACGTCTTTTCATCGGGATAAAATGTGTTTAACGTGTCACAACGCACAAAGTTGTGTGATCATCTTAATAATTTGTTCATTTGTAGGTTAAAAGAGAGACATCGATCACTTTTAAGCTATTTTTCCAAAGTCATATTGCACTTGTAGGCGAAGTGTGGTCTCCATTTAGACATAATTTAAACGACTTTCATGTTCAAATGGAGTGTCGTAAACAGAGTTATAGAGGCTGTGAGAAGCCTCCAGGACATCATAAGTCATCATCATGAGTCCTTTATACAACAAGCATTAAGAGTGTCTAAATATGAACGTTCAAACAACAAAAAATGTTTACTTTTGAACCATTTCCGAACGTCTTTCCACTCATGAGCTCAGACGTTTTTTTTTTAAGCATTTTTTTTCAATGGAAAAATGCTCACTGGGTAACTTTGTTTGCTGCTTTATATTGTCCTAAACCTCATATAGAATCTTTAACTAGAAGCACATGGGAAATATATTCGGCAAGTGTTTGAGCAAAACAACATAAAGTGGGACTGGACTTCCTCCATCCTCCTCCACCACCATACCCACTTCTGAGTGTTACCCAATCTTTTAACAAAGTGTGACTGAAGGCCACCCAAAACGAGCTATTAATAAGATCGTGCAAGTTTTGTTTTATAGCTCTAGTTCGCCTGCGCAGGAGCTGGTCAGTGGTAACGTCAATGAAACATATAAAAATAGATCATTTCCACTGTGGTTCAAATGAAAACAAAAAATGATGGTGTGATCACACCCGGAGTGTTTGTCACAGATTTTAATGTGTTTGTCGAGTGTTGTCAAAAAGCTGTACAATATAAAGGGATTAATAATTGTCTGCAATAAAACATTCTGACAGGCAATGCATTTCGAGTCGAATGCTCTAAGTCATGAAGAAAGACTCTTAATGCTTGTTTTTCTTTCCTCTTTTATCTTTTTTCTAATATAAAATATCTCTTAATCACTGAGCTCAAAGCACATTATCCATCAGACGCTTCAATAGATGCCTTCGTTGTCAGAAAAGTGTTTTCAACTTACATCAGCTAAAGCCCTGTTTTCCCATTGATGTCAAGTAAAACAGATGTTGAGGCTCATCTGTTGTACGTGTAAGCGCTTAGACTTCTTCCTCCTTTTTTTTCTTCCTCACTTCAGCCTGTGGTCCCCAAAAAACCAAAGAGGTCAGTGCCAGTGTCATCGTCGATGGACAGAGATCATTCGCACAGAGAAGCCGGTCGCGTCTCTGCCGTCACCCCGCTGAGCCGGGAGGCCAGTGATGTCATGCCCACACCCACAGTGAGGAAGACGGATGTGAGGACGGAGACTCAGCCGAACGGGTCGGAGGTCACCACGACCATCGTGGAGTTCACAGACCAGGTTAATTATATTATTCCAGTGAGAAATATTAAAAAAAGCTTGATTGTGTTTGAAAAGTCACCTAAATGAATTTGTCTTTTTCAGGATCACAGTTTAACTGGCCTGGGTGAAGTTTCTTACTCTACGAGACAGAGTGTTTCCCCTGTGAGTACAAACAGAAGGACCTGTCCAATTTTAAATCAACCTGCAGCACACTCCGTCCAGCTCTCCTGGGTTTAAACCTACTTACAAAAGACAGGGGTTTATGAAAATGAGCCTGACTGTCTGTAATGATTTGCACACACTGAATGTGTGTGTGATCACAGTGTTTGTCTCATGCTTACAGCTGTTCTGCTCCCTCAGGTGCACATGGGCAGTCTTGGAAGGGAGGCGTCAGGGTCGCCCATCCTCGTCACTGAAAATGTTACCTCGGCAACCACTCATGTCACCAAGGTAGAGAAGCAGAAGCAGAACTTAACAAGAGCTTATGATTTCAGGCCTCTAATCTCTTCTGTCTAAATCGAGTTAAAAATGGACTCTGCTTCTGAAGGCTATTAAAAGAAAAGCCACTCTGTGTTGCAGACGGTGAAAGGAGGATACTCAGAGACGAGGATCGAGAAGAGAATCATAATCACAGGAGATGATGATGTAGACCAGGAACAGGTGAGACCAAATGAACTATGTGCAGGGTCATTACAGGCTGCTGGAAACACAGGAAATCTTTATAAGCTGTATTTTATGGAAGCACTCAGTTTTAACAATTGCAACGCAGTGAGTCAGGAGTGGTTTAGAGTATGCATATATGTTTGGAAACATTCGCCGACTTCAGATCAGATCAACATCTGCCTACTTATTGTAAGTAATTTAAGTGAATCAATGAAATATACAAAGAAAATCATCTGTTCTTTGTAAGCAGGGCTGCAACTAATTATTATATCATTATGGGCTAATCTGTCAATTATTTTTTAGATTTATTGTAGATTAGAAATATCCATTTGCAAGCATAAAAAAAACTTCTTGTGTAGAAAAATCTGTCTTTCTGGAGTTTAATTTGTGTTAAATTGAATTTCATGATAACACTGACAAGGACCTTTTGGATACTGGACTGGTATTCAGTCATGATCCATAAAATGACAAAAATCTTTTAAAAAGTGAAGCATAGGTGAAGTATGTTTGTCTAAATTCTCATCACACAATTCCTTAGAAAGCTGCATTTCAGTGAGATAAATGGGACTTGTTTTTAGACTAATTTCACGGGCTCCATTGGTAGATTTTCTTTTACTTATTACAAGCTAGTAACACCTTGTATTCATGTTTGTGTACTTATTTCCCAAAAGTGGCATTTTTGTTAGTGCCTGTGTTCCTGTGATTCATCCTTTCCTTGCAGGCTCTGGCTATTGCAATACAGGAAGCCAAGCAGCAGCATCCCGACATGCAGGTGACCAAGGCGGTTGTTGTCAGGGAAACAGAGTCATCCACTGAGGATCGACACGGTGCATCAGAGGTATGGGGGGCCATTTTAACTCCAAATAATAATATCTGGCTGAGACTTTAGCCTCACAACCCTCCCATTGAGCTCCAGGGATTAAAGGTTGACTATCTTTTCTTTCTCTCCTGCAGTCCTGATTTCCTGAGACGAGAGTGCCCCCCTTTGGACCAGAAGTGTCAGTGCCCTAGTATCTGAAATTGCCACCCACGATCCCGACTGATAGACTACTGCCAGTGGTGCTCAAATGGAGCCTCTTGTGCACATTCACACAACAAAAAAGACTCCTTTTAAAGTCTTCTGTTTTAGTTTCATCCAAGCATTTCATCATTTAAATCAGTCACGCCCAGCAAGTTGGTTTGGTCCTTTATCGGTCGACAGTATGCCACCAGAAGTCCAAACATCTGGAGCAATTAAAGAGATAATCCAACTAAATTCCCTGTAAACCTCTCAGGGCCTCCATATTCAAAACACTTGCTTAAGTATTCCTCAAAGGTCAAAGGGAGTTAGTGCAGAAGGGGTTTGTTTAGATAATCTGTGCACTCATTCACACTGTGGAATAATCCAAAGTCATGCTGACAGTTTCATTTTTTGGAATATGAGACAAAAGATGTTCACACGCATATGTCTTCTACATGTCTGTCCTGCTGTACTGAATAACAAGATGTTATCAGATCCCTGCTGTGTGTGTGCTGAAATAATCCTCTTGTGTGTTAAAAGAATCCATTACATGTAGCTCCAGTACTGTTAGAGTCCATAGAAGCAGACTTTAGTGAGAGCAGAGGGAATCCTACTTTTAGTTTAAACCTTTGCATAGCCATAGTCAATACACTGACCGATGAGAATGCACTGAGGAGAAAGCGTCATGTAGGTCCTCTGGAGTTATACATCTACTTGTGGGAGCTAGTCTGATCACTGCACTTCCCTCTCCGTCTCTACCTTAAAGATTTTACTTCTGTAAAATGTATGCTACCATGATGTGCGAGTGACACGTATGAGGAAGGATACGATTTGAGTTGCTGCATCACGATGGACTTTGATTGGACTTTCTGAGAACTTCTGTGTGTGTGCGTGTGGATATTAGGTGCTGTTAATACACACAGTGTACCTGTTGTATTTATTCAAATGGTGGCGATTGTAGTTTCTGAGCATGCTAATGTTTCAGAATGAGCCCAGTTTCTCTCCTTTTTTAGATATGCTTTCAGAATCCAGCTGGATAGAAAACCACTTTGTGTAGTAAGTCCTATAGAGTAGGCTCACACCCTTGTTCAAGTCACAGAACGGGCTGCTGCATCAGTAAAACTAGTATTTGAGATAATGTTTGCATGATAATTTCTTGCATTATTGAATTGTAATTGAGTAATATGGATATTACCTTATAAGAAAGATGGATATCCAGGACCAAGGAACAGTGAAAAATCACTAAGATGTAAAGGCCGAATTATTCTCAATCTTAAATCTCTTATCTGAAATGTAAAAAAAGGAAATTAAGCTTCCTGACAGGAAATTAAGAATATTCATCATTTAATTTATATAATCATTAATTACAAGATCCAATGTCACAACAATGGCTACAGTTTCCTCCTTCAGCTACAACCTTTTAACAGCTCTGTCTCATTTCTACAGAAAAAGGTTTAAGGGCCACTGAAAAAAAATAGAGTTCTGGCTTCTTTTTTCTCAGCATTCTGATTTTATTAAATTTTTTTGTCTTTAATTCTGAGATTAAAGTAGTAAGGAAAGAAGTCAGAACGCAAGATATTTTTTTTACACTAGCCCTGATCCTCTCCCGTACATTTTAAGCTGCTGGTGCTGTTCAATACATCCCACATCTTACATTAGTCTGCCTAAAATTTAATTTCCCCGTGAAGAAACATGAGGCAGGCCTTTCACCTTCCCCCGGTGTTTAGTGTACAACCCATTTTCTTCCATCTCTCAACAAAGCCTGCAGAATTATGCAGCAGAGCCCTTCCAATACTTTCTCAAGCAAAGAACAGTGTTATAACTAAAACCCACATTAGGAGCAGCATCTTTGAACTTAGTAGTTTTGTGTGATTTGGTACATGAATGTTAGAGGGATGCCATAGACGTGTAGTTTGGCAGTCGAATTGTACAAACTCTGATTTTGTATGAAATAACTTTATATGAACAAGCCACTTTTAATTACAGAAGTGCCGGAAAGTCAAATGCATGAACTTGACATGGCAAGGTTTCCCTTTAATGACTGTGTCTTTGACATGACCTGCATAATTTGTCTCCTCGCAAATGTCATATTTTATACACAAATGGAAGCACACGCAGCTGCAAATTCATTCGATTGAGAATAACAATGTCTAAAACTGTCATGTCAGGTTTATGAAGGGATGGTAAAGAGGTAAAATTTTGGCTTTCAGACACTAAACTTTACTGTCAACGTTCACGTGTAGTGTAATTCCCGTTGTGTTTCCAAAATCCTTTAAAGTGATGGTTAGTCATGGATGTGGGTGTCAAACTGGACGATGGAGAAAAAAAAAAAAATAATGCAGCCATGCATACCTTGTAGTGTATCTTTGGTGCCGTTTGGTGGATTGTGAAGATGTAAAGTAGTTAATGACCATGGGCTTGAGGTACAATAGGGGGGACAGCAGTTACCTAAAAGAAGCAGCAAAAATCCTCCCTGACATTCTTCACTAAGGGGGCAGAATTGTCCAAGTCATCCTTGGATCAACGTTTGAGGTCAATCTTCCCTTCCTCTGTCCAGAAGAGGCCTGCCCATGGACGTCTGACAAGTAATAACCAGACTGTGATTAATCGCAGACGTTTGGCCCGTGGCTGAGACACCTGGTGCTCAAGCCTGATTGGACGACCTCTGGTTGACCCTTAAACCTGGCCCTCTCCTCTCTGTACAGCGTCCTCCTCCTCCTCCAACAGCAGCTTCATCTCTTCTGCTCTCCATTGCTTGGTGCTGTGTCTTTGTTGTACATTGTACTTGCATTCCTTCCAAATGAATAAAGAAGAGAGAAAAAAAAAAAGATTTGAAGGGAATCTCTTCCATATATCTTTGTTTGTCTCAATCACACCTGGTATGTTGCGCTCTGTTTGTCCTCACCGCCCAACAATAAGGTGCAGCTACTGTATGATTTTTCAATCATGAAATAATAATGCAGTATAAAAGAAGATTTGAAGTTTCTTACATATCTATACTTGTTTCTTTCTGAAGATGATTTTTTGCTGGACTACTGTGAGAAAAAAAGCCTCTAGGAAGTTATTGTAGTGAAAAAGCTATATAATCTGTAGTTAAGTGTGGTAAAACTCAGACATGGCTTCCTCGTAACTGATGTAAGACACAGCCCAGTCTTTCCAGAGGCATGATTGCTAAGTCTTATAGCTCATAATCAGATTGACACAGTGCATGAAATAATAAAAAAAAAGAATCAGCATTGTGTTCTCCTCCCTGTGACGGTGGTGAGTGTAAACAGATCCAAACAGATTTGAAGGGGGCAACAAATACAAGCACTGCAGATATTGATTGCACTTAAGAGCATCTGTTGTCAAAATATTGATCAGGAGCATCAGTGGAAAGGTGCTGCTCTTTCTCTCTTGTGTGATTTGAAGGTTTTGGGACACAGAGTGACAATGAAATAAACAGAAATAACTTTAAACAACAAAAAGGCTTATTGATTAACATTTACTTCTTAAATTGCCAAGTGGGGTCCTAACCTCTAACTGAAAAGAGTAGCAGCAGTCTTGTGGAGAGAAATGCGCTGAAACACAACTTGTTTGTTATATTCTGCGCTAGTTTACGTACTTATTCCACCCAATACTGTGAATGTTTTAAAGGTCCAGTGTGCAGGATTTAGTGGCATCTAGTGGTGACTATGCAGATAGCATCCAACTGTGAGCACCTTGTCTCGCCCTCCACCCTACGGTGGCTGCTATAAACATGAAAGGCCTTCTCTAGGGTCAGTGTTTGGTTTGTCCATTCTGGGCTACTGCAGAAACAGTGATGAAATGTAGATAAGTACATTTACATTTAAGTGCCATTTTGAGGTCCTTGTACTTTACTTGAGTGTTTCCATGTTCTGATACTTCCACTCCACTACATTTTGGGGGCACATTTCATGATCTGTTCAGCTACAACTGTTGCTACTTTCTTAAATGTGAGCTCTTTGCCAGATTAATAAAACTGACGGTTCATTCATGACTCTGGAAAAAAAGTACTTTGACAATAAAACTCTTACCTTGAGGTCCACTCTCTACCTTTTTCCAGTCCAAACTCCCCCTGCTAAGTAAGACCAAGGAAGCTTTACTTCAAATATGAGGCATGATCTCTTGGCCTCTCCTAACAGCGAAGGAAGAAATGAGGAAAATGGCCTTATGTTTATTAAAAGCAGGTTGATCCATTCAGACATCCTAAGCAACGTAGGTACGTACACTGACCATTCTCATGCCAAACAGCAGCTGACATTAGAATACCACCCCCACTTTGTAAGAAGCTATGTTAGAAAAGTCAGTTATCACTGCCACTTGTATTACAATGCTCTTCATGAAAGATGGAGGAGAAAGGCATGTTGTTTCTGAGCCCAAAATGCCCAAAAATATGATCTAATAAAAAGTAATAAAAATGTAAAATCTCAACATAGTCTACATTAAGGTCAGTTATTCATAAATTATAGCATGAGTGAGCCGAAATACAATGCGGATAAACAAGGAGGAAAATAAATAAAACTTCTCTGGAATAACAACCAAGATAACAATAATAAGACTTAAGGCTCATTTGGGACCTGAGGATTTCATACATACAGTGTACAACAATGCGGCTCACACTGCTCAGCGTTCCTTTGTTACACACTTATCATGGACGAGGGAGGGAGGTAAGACATCAATTAATCAACACAAGCCTGCTGTTTACAATGGAAGCCATATTTGGGGGTCTACACGCTGCATTTTCTCACAAAGATACAACAGGTGGAACTGAACCTCGCTGGCTCAATACCTTTGGTTACAGTCAGTTTCATGGCGACTCTGAGGTTTGGATGTAATGTGGTGTAACGTAAAAGCGTGAATAAAATCCAGGCAAAGTCACAAAGGTCCCAAATTCAGGTTTATCATAAAGGAATGAGGCTTAGCTCCCTGTTTTCTGCAGGGATTAACAGTTGGTTGTCCTTTTTAGCGAGTGCAGGAAGTTTCCCAAAGACAGTCCAAAGAGAGGAGGGAAAAAAACATTAAATATAACTTCACTCACATAAATATGAGCAATGTAAGTGCTTTAGACCTCCTCCAGGTAAAATAAAAATCCCATCATCCAACAAAAGTCCAGAGGTACATACTGTACATCCATAAAACAGAGACTGCACAGTCCCACAGAGAAAACATATACACATCCTACTGTGCCTCACACACCACTGGGCCTCCAAGGTTAAAACCATATGAGAATATCCATTGGTCAGAAGGGAGCAAAGAAAGAAACGTCTTCAAAGAGACTGCAGTCGAGTCACGTGTCCTTTCAGTTCCATAAAAGCAACTTCTGAAAGAGCCAGTTCCTTTCAGTAACTCCTTCAGAGAGGTGGAGGGAAAGAATCCTCCTCACAAAGAGATCTCTGTAAGAAAGAAGAGGAAAGACTCAGTAGGGCAGGGCAGGGCAGGGAGCAGGTAGAAATGCCGCTGTCAGCCTCTTGTTGTCTTTGACCTGCTGTTTCTCTTCTTAATAAGCAGCTGCGGTGCCTGGTTCCTGCAGATGTTTGTCATAGTACAGTCCTGGCTGTGAGGATTAACGCTGCAAGGTTGACCACGGTTAACGCAAAAGTCTCCGGGGCAGCACCCACGGGTATGGAGCCTGAAACACACAAACAAATCAGTGTATTCTTATTGTCCAGAACTGGATGAAAAAGCTTCACTTAATTCATCAAAATAAAAGTATAAAATGCATTCATCAAAAAGAACTACACAGTGGTATGAGTACACAACTACACCAATAGATGGCACTGGTACACTGCGCTCAATTACCGGGCCAGATGACTTTCAGAGAGCTAGACTGGAGACATGTAGGGTGAGCAGAGCAACAGCTTCATGAAAACATGCTGGTTACCTTCTTTGAATGTCTGAGGTGTTTGATGATATATATTTCTCAGTCTGTGGATAAGAGACTGTGTTTCACAGCCGAGGCAACTGTAAACAAATGCTTATTTGAAGACCATTCAGACCCCACATTTAATGGGTGAAAAAACCCATGCAAGAGTCAGGGATAACAGGGAGGAGCATCAAAAGACCAGCATGCAATACAGCTACAGAACATGTCGTGTTCACAGTACTGCAGCGCTTTTTTGTTCATACATTGGTTTTTGATTAACAGCAACAATGTCAGAGTCCTTCTATGGGATTTCTTGGAAATCGTCTTAGAGGAAAAACCGGCGGTTCTGACTTTACAACGCTCTGGAGTTATTGAAAATGTTTGGATAGCACATGTCGGAAACCATCCTACGTAGCCACCACTGCAATCTAATCATACAAATACTATGATACAAATAATACAAGTGTAGTCTAATCTTTATCTGCAACTGTGTAGAAATACCAAGTTTAAACAGAATGAAAAGACATGCAGAAAAAAAAGAAACTTGGAAAGCTTGGAAAGCTTGGAACTCACACAGCCCTAGAGGAAAGAAATCAGAAGTAGATGAGGGAAGTTAAGCAAAGCGGTTAAAATAATTCCACATATGCTCCAAACACCAGTGTGTGGGTGTTCACAATTAGATCCTCGTGTTGTCGCGGTGACATCTCACAAACATCAATTTCACGTTTCATATCTCAGCACCTGTCCCACCTGCTATCTTGGGGATGGTAATCTGGCGGCTGCTGCTGCCTTCCCCTCCCTCGCTGAAGGGTTTAATCTGGATGACGTAGTCCTGGTTGACTGGCAGCGACAACTCCAAGGAGGTGGTGTTGGTCTCCACCACGCTGGGACGGCTGTGTTTGTCCTGGCTGTACATCACCTGCGAGGGATGAAGACAGGGGAAAGGTGATAAGGCATGGCGTGAAGTCACTGCAGATACAGTGCGCCACATGAGAGGATTCAGAGTGTTCTTGCTGAGTGTTGCTCCATGAGATGTGATGTGCTGCCTCTGAAACTAGCAAGGATTAACTGTACAGTACTGTACTGTAGATATCTGAGATGCATCATCCTGAATTTTCAGCTGCAGCCTGACCCTGTGGATGCATGTGCTCATTTTACTGTCGGTATGACTCTCCCTATTTAGCAACAATCAGAGAAGATTTTTGTGTGCAGCTACAATTACATGGATAAAAATAATGGGATGTGGGCGGTAGGGCTTATTAAGGCTTTGTTAATGTGATGGACTTAAGAAAGATTTAATTAAAATGCAGCTACATTCAACACAACTTACCATGAAATAAATACTTAAGTTTAAGCTGTACTTTTCAAATCAAAAGCAGTAAATACTACTGGAAGAAGTTTAGATACTTTCTTACTCATCAGCGAAAATTCGTGAATTCTGAAATATGAGTGAGTACCCATATGGAGTAAATGGACCCAGTGACAGTCTGTCGTTCTCTGTTACAATCAATAAAACCATTCACTTGTCAAGTGCAAAACTCTTCACTCTTTTGTACCTTATATCCTGTGACTTCTGACTCATTCTCCAGAGCATGGACTTGGTCCCACCTCAGGATGACCTTGGTGTCGGAAGTGTTCCACATGATTTTGACGGGGGCTTGACTGGGCGCTGGAGGACGACGAAGGTGAGTAGGAGGAGAAGAGGAAGAGGAGTAGGGAGGAAAAACAACAATAAGCGACGTGATCAATAAACTGTAAAGTCCTGAACCAACCGGGCATGAAGGAGATTTCTCATTATCAGTTTATCATCAGACTGTAGGAGGGAGTGGTGACTCCAGGAGTGTCTGGGAGTGAGAACAGTCTGTCTGGATGTCTGTGGAGGGGATGCTGGGAAGGTGGGGGGCATGTGAGTGTGTACAGATGTATTATAACTGTAATTAATTTGAATTAGCCTATATGAACGCAACATGCAGCACATCTGTCACAGGTAACATTTTACATTTTAATGAGTTGGCCCCTGTTTTGTTTGAGTCCTGTGCCAAGGACGCACATGTGGAGGCTTACTGACAAGAGCTGCAACGATTAATCGATTAGCTGTCTACTATTAAATTGATCGACACAATTTTAATAATCAAGCAATTTTTTGAGAAAAAAAGTAAAGATTTTCTGAATCCAGCTTCTTAAATGTGACAATAAACTGACTATCTTTGGGTTGTGGGGAAAAAGGAGACATTTGAGAATTGTCTTGGGGGTTTGGAAAACACTGATCAACATTTTTCACCATTTTCTGACACTTTATAGACCGAGCAACTAAGAGTAAAAATAATCATTAGTTGCATTAACTGGCACACAGGTGACTTAAAGGAAGATAAAGGTGAAACAATATAAAGAGGAATTAACTATTTTTTACAGGGAATCTCTCAGCAGGAAACATCTCATCACATTCCAGTGAAGCCTGCATGCCAAATCGCCCAGTGTGACTGTAAATTAAACTGGCATTTACATCAAAGATATGCCATGAGGGCTATATGACATTCATTTATTTCGCATTATTCATGTGTGTAAGACACTGAGAAACAAAACAATGTGCCCACAAGAATGAGGGAAGAAAAAGACTTGAAGACAATGGAAACAACACATGTTTAGGCCTCATCTAAATGTGAAAATAACAGTTTTGTTTTGTTTGTTTTAACAGATTATTTTATGACTTTTTTTTTATTTTGACAGCCAGTGCAGAGAGCAACAGGGACGGTGGGAGGAGAGAATAGCCTCTTTTACACATAGCTTCTGGTAAATTACTGGGACAACCCTTCAGGCACCACTAGTGATTCTCACCATTTACACATGCAGCCAAATTTAGGAACATTTCTGTCTTGAGCCTTCACACGTCAAGTCCGTCATGAACGGGGCAGGAGACAATCCAGCAGATGGTGGTATTGCAACACTTATGGCTGTCAAAAGCCTCAACAAAAGAAGACGTGGCGAGACCTGATGTACGTACACACTGGCATCTCTTAGGGAACAATGGCGGGCGATATTGTTGTCATATCGATACTGAAAATTTGAAATGGTTTCAATCCTCATTTTTTGCAGTATCGATACTCCAGTACTTATTCCAGGTTTTGTTAGCTCTCCTCTCAGACAGCGAGTTGGCACAGTGCACGCTATAGGGCTTACATAGTCTCACCTCCTCCACAGGTACGTTAAATTAGATGCTGTTGTTATGAACACACAGCACAGAAGCCTTGTTATATAACATATCTTTTAATGAAAATCAGAAGTTTTAGTTCCCCAATGTTATGGAAATTTTCCCCCATGGTATCAAACATGGTTTCGAATATTGATATTTTTCAAGGTATTGTATCAAAGTTAGAAATTCCAATATTGTAACAACACCAGCGGGCAAGGAGCCGTTTTTGTTTTCGTGTTTACTCGCTTTTGTATTAAATATTCAACAAGCCTGTAAGACAAGTAACGCCTTTTGTGATGTACTCAAATCAGAGACACACATTCAATACATTAAAAAGAACATTAAAAGAGTGTTGAATGCTGAACTGGACAGATGTAGAGGCAGCAGATTCAAATTTGTCTGAGTCTTGTGATTGGCTTGCTCGCTCCATGTGAAAGCGTCTTTCATCAGATGGATGTTACCATTTACATACTTATTCCTGTAATGTTACTGCTGTCATTCACAGCCCTGCAGCACTTTTTACTGAATCGTAACGAGGTTATGAGGTGGCAGATTGGAGGTACAGATTTCCTGAACAATGATCTCTGCTCCCATTCACATATGACCCCAGAAGGGGCTGTGGAGCCTGTGCACCAAACAAATACTGCACTTGATAAAAAAGAAATCTCCACATGGTACCTTTAAAATGCTCTCCTGTAACTGAATATTTCCTACTCTACTCTAATTGGGGAAATGAAATATATACCAAGGGACCATGCACCTTTAGCCGAAGGGGGAAAAACTAAGGAAAGAAAGAAAAATGCACAAAAGACACAGTTTGTCCCCACAATATGTTGTGAGTCCTTACGGGGTTTCTTGGTTGTGACATTGACTATGCTGCTCTGTGGACCCACTCCAGCGCTGTTATACGCCCGCAGGGAGATGTAATAGGTACTGCTGCCCTCCAGATCCCTGATGAGTACTGAAGTTTTATTCCCCACTGTCCTGATGGCACTGGCTGTGTCCTGCTTCTGTCTTTCACCCCAGTACTGCAGCTGAAAACACAAGGCACATACACACATTATACTCCATCAGCTTGCGACTGATTTGTAACTCTTCTATTGTGTGCATGTCTCCTGGAAGGATTCATCATTCTCATATACTTTAGTTTACTTCATGAATGAATAATTATATAGACAATAATTCAAAAAGGTCACTGCATTGTTCACTAGCTTTTTGCACTGTCCACTATATTTGTTGAATTCCTGTTGTGTGGGCATGTGTTGGTTTGACCTCGTAGCCCAGGATGCGTCTGCGATTGTTGCTCCAGGCTAGTGGCTTCCAGGTGACCTCTACCTCGGACGCTGATACACTCCTCGCCCTCAGCCTCCCTGGAGCTCTGCTGGGCTCTGAAAGACACACAGGGTAGTCTGGATAAGGAGGGAGCCACAGATTCACTACACCCACGTTTACAGGCTGACTGATGTACTGCAGCTCCGTCCAATCTATCCAGTGAGTGCTTCAACATATCGTCCTGGGATTCGTAGATTTAAAAACTGTGATTTCACAATTTTAGTTGGTGGTTTTTCTGTAATGATGATGGAAATGTGCTCATCTAAACACATTTATCATCTTTTTAAGTATTTTGTGAACACATGCATATGAAACACAGGGAAATGTTGTTCCTGTTAAATAACTGGAGGAGTTTTACACTCTCCTAAATCACCTCACTGCCTCAGAACTCCTTTAACTACTTAAATTTTCCTGTACAAGTGCGTGTTTACGAGACATTAAAGAATAAGATGAGCGTGTTGAGAGAATAACCAGGTTTTGTGGGCAGTTTCTTTACAACAAACAAACCTTGGGCAAAAAAAGTAATTACCTTTCAGTTGTTGTGGCCTGCTTTTTCCTGATAAACAGACCCTATTCTGTTGTTTGTAAGACCAAAACCTGCTCAGGCCACCACTGCCTGCAGAGGCTATGGTCTGTGCACTCAACACAATGTCACTGCCCCTGAAAATTTAAGTATTTCTCTGTGACATTAAATATTCATGACTAAAATGAACCAAAAGAGTACTAATCATTAAAAGTAATTGTTCTTTTTGTCTGCTTGCTTTTCACAGTAATAGTTAGAGACTCTCTCTACCTCCCTACACTTGTATTTTAAGGGTAATTTCCTTTTTTTAATTTTCAAATGACTGTAGATATCACAATATAGTGATATAATAATAATATTGTTCACGTGAATTAATTTGGCTAGATAATTGGGTGGTGAAAATCTCATATCGTGACAGCCCTACTGCCAAAACACCTCAAAGAGAAGAAACAAAAACAGTCATCTACGAGGGAAGACGATGACAGTGGGCACAGCTTCTTCTACTGAATTATGCTGTTTCCTTTCGATCTTTTCTAATGAGACACTTTAAAATGTGTATAAAATCTGTTAATGGTAACATGGCTTGTGTGGGTGAGGTATGATCAGATTAGATTGACAGCGCTGTCTCAACAGCAGCTAACAACCAAACATCTGACACCAAATTTCCAAATTATTGCTGAATCCCTACTGGTGTGTATAAATACAACATATCACTTCTTTCCACATCCGCATTGTAAGAAACTGACAGAATGAGAAAATATGTTTTATAAACCTTTCACTGTGTCACACTCAATCCATGCTACGAGGAACATTTCCAGTGTTGGGCCACTTGTTGATGCATGACTGTGCAGTGTGTGTATGAAACAACAATTGATCAAATCAAAATAAAAGCTAATCTGATCTGTTGTTGCAGAGTGTGATCACTAGCACAATGTTAGTGATGTACATTCCCAGAGCTTTTCTGTGTAGTTGTAATCGTACACACCTTCCTCCGCTGAGTAGATGGTGGTCACTGGACTGAAAGGGCCTTCTCCTTTGTTGTTGTAAACCCCGACTTTGACTTGGTAAGGGGAGAAGGGGGGGATGCTCTCATTCTTGAACACATATCTTGAGGCGTCCGGGGAGGTGACAGCAGCCTGCATCCAGCCCGGCGCCCCCAGTGGGCGGAAAGCCACCACATAGCCGAAGCCCGGACCGCTCTGCAGCTCCTCAGGAACGGGCTAAGAAGGTATGAGATGACTCAGAGGGATGACTCAAGATGACTGATCTTTAAGCTATTTATACCTAAAAGAAATGCAGCTATGCACAGATTAGGGTACTTAGAGGAATAGTGCTGAGGGTGGTACTGTACTTGCAGGCCTTGCACAAACTCTGTCTGGTTAAGTGTTTTTATACTGATAAGGAATAAAACAGAACTATTCGGAGAGAGCTGTAGAGTCTTTGTGTTTGTTAAGTGAAACCAGAAATCCTACGAGATGCAAAAACTACAGTTATACAAAGTGTCAAAGTCAATATTTGTACACAAATAGGTTTATATACAAAATTTCACGTGTCATTTTGTGTTTAAAAAAAAAATCAATTCAATCACTCAAGTCATCTGTGGGAATGTAGCAAATGAATAAAAACACATCCACTCCCTCAAACAAAAATTGAATGAATGCAAACACTGTAGAAGTTTACCTCCCAAGTGATGACAAGCTCTGAACGCCCTCCACCACCGCCATTCACTCTGGCTGGAGTCACCCTGGGAACTAACAGATCAACGACAGTGTCATCACCAGTTTGAAAATTCCTGATTGTGTATTCAAGTATCATTCAAAATGAAAATATGGAGTATTACACTACTCATCATTACATGTAAAAGGTTTGTGGAATTACATTTTTCAATGTCCAACAATCTCAAGAGTGAGACCTTTCTCAAAATCATACTTATAAGTGCTCTCATGCTGGGTTGTTACCCAAAATGCAACTCAATCGCAGACAATTCAGTCAGAGTTAAGGGTGTTTTATGCTTGAAGCAGCTGGATGTTTTAATGTTTATTCATATAATCATTGTTAATATGTGAATGTGTACTTATCTATGAATATGAATATGCATAAGTAGATGCATGTACCCTTATGTAAGTTATGTGAAGTTATGTACTTGATTTCATGAATGTTTGTTCTGAACTAAACATACTGTATTTTATGTATTTTCTATGGAAGAACTAAAAAGGACTTCTTTTTTCCTCTCTGCACACACATGGGTGAAGCTGTTTGACTGAAGCTGCGGGGTATCAATATACTTGTTGTGAATTTAGTTCACTCATATGTTTTTTTTCTGTCCTAAGGAAGTGGAGAAACTTTGTGAAATACACTGGTACAAGAAAGTTCTTTGAAGGAATCTAATTGCCGTCTTCCATGTATAAAGTACGTAATTTGAAAACAATTTTGTGCCACCGTTGGCAGCAGTGCTGCTGATACATACGCATTTCTTTGGTGCGGGCCTTTTTGGAGGGTGTGCTGGGCTCTCCTGTTCCAATGCTGTTGGTTGCCAGGACTCTGAACTCGTACTCCACCCAGGGACTCAAGTCAATGACAGTGGCTGACAGCTGCTTCCCCCCGAGCAGCTCAGGAACTGAGAGACATCATAGAAATAACCTTTCATCAAAGCCCTGCAAGATCTGCCAGGGAAAGTTAGCCATGCTGGTGATGTGTTATTTACTGTCATTTGATGGGTGGTGTTTGAAAATGATACCAGTCACACACCCCAAACTCTTTTTCACCTACTCAATAAACTTCACACAACCTACACACAGACTGTCAGATGACACCAACTTACCAGTGGTAACAGCTTGCCAACCGAGAAAGAAGGGTGTTCTGGCCTGGATGGTGTAGCTGAGGATGGGGCTGTGGTTGTCCATCCCAGGTCCCCAGGACACAGAGGCAGTGCTCTCTGTCACTGCGGTCACCTGACAGTCCACAGGGGGGCCGGGGGGACCTGGAAGGATAAGTAGCCACAGGTCACTAACACGGGATGATACTTACTGTAGAGATCGATGAAGACAAGAGGCAGGAGAGTAGAGATAGAAAATGGGTGGGCCATGATTAGAGACTGATTAGGAAGAGAGTATGAGGATGTCTTTGAGTGCAATACTGAACTACATCCAGCCTGAACACAATGTCTGCTACACTGGTGGCAGGGAAAAAAAGGAAAAAAATCTAAAAGTGTAAAGAATAGATCAGATGAGCTTTTTTTCAATCTCATTTGTTACATAAGGTTAATGCAAAGTTATTCTATCATCTTGAGTCAATGGATATATGAATCATATTTGTCTGACTAGATTAAATTAAATTAAGGCAGACTTGGGTGTGTTTATTAATTAAGTATTTTACATTTAAGTAATGCATTTCAAATGTTTCTGTCTCCTGTAATACATTATACACATTGACTCAACGTGGCCTTTACATTTAACTTATGTAACAGAATTAGAAAGAAATTTACATGCAATTGAAATAATTAAAGCTGTCGCTGTTTTAGTCATACTATATTTTGAGAGGACAGGTTATTGTACTATAATTTAGTAAATTAGAAAAGGACCATAATATGACCCACAGCAGCAGTTCAGAATTCCTCCATGAGCTGATTAACAGGATGGGAACAATTGATTTTTTTTGTGAATGACTCAGTTCACTCAGTAGTTCAACCTCTTATAAAGACTGAAATTAAGCAATTTAAGGATATAATAAGGGACAACCACTCCTTACTGAGACTATTTTTTAACTCATTAACATTTGTCACCTGTGATGAAGGGTTATAAGTAGACATTGGTTCATTTCATGGGGTCTGAAATCTAAATGGTTGGGAAACCATTGCCATCAGGTGTTTAAGAAGGAGGTCAAAGGTGGGATCTTATTGTATGTCAGCATAATCATGTATTGCAGTTGTATACACTGAGCCTCCAACCTGGTAATCATCATTGTAGGAGAACATACTTTGAAAGCACAGCTTTGCAAGATTCCAGGTACTCTGAATTGAAAGAAGGTCAACTACAGCAAAGCTATCCTTGGGAGGAATATAGTTGTTGGTTCATAGACAAAGATTAAATAGATACATTTATAATAAATACAATACAAAAAAGTCACTAAATTGAGTGTCGTGCAAAATGTGTCACAGATCAACCAAAAAATAAATTGCCCTACTTTACATGTGGAAGTGCTCAGAATGTTAGCTTTGAATTACAGTAGAAAATAAAAAAATGATTCCTTTTCTTTCATGGCCCAAAACTGTTTGTAGTATCAATAGTTAAATACATATACATATATATACATATATATTTATCTAAAAATATGAATGTAGGCCAAACTACCAGCAAGCTACTGTAATGTAGTTACTGTAACCCACTAATTTAATTACATGTATAACACCTACTCAACAATACAGGCTGTATGAAGCTTTCATTTATACATTTACTCAAGTTCACATTATTTTAGTCCCTTTGTGATATAGAGTGGTAATGAAAACATATGTTCGATTTGGCTATTGAATAGGAGACTATTGCCATTCAGTCAGCAGCAGTACTTGTGTTTGTATTATTTCATCCACTGTGAAAGACAGTGACATTCATGGCTAGTAGAGGGTTTGAAGTAGAAATGAATGTGTTACTGCAAAAGATGAAAGATAGAAGATAATTGAGTCTTTCACTGGTACATCTATAGCTGTTGTAGCCTTGATGCGTAGATACATTTATGATGAGGTGCATGTCAGCTGTGATGTACAGATGGCTGATGAATTAAAGGAAAAACTCAAGTGTCTTTGTTAACTCAGTCCACCAGGAGACACCAGAAAAACTTCACTGCTCCTTTTTTTCATAGATTCTCCAAATGTCTAAACTCTACTGAAGGGTAGAACAGCATTCTTGTATCTTCTATCTCCTCATTAGTGTTTTGATGAAGGTGGTGGAGAGCGCTGCCTAACACATCACTGTAAAATCTCTCAAAAGGTGTCCAGGTGGATTTTGATTTGTTGACTGTGAAGGCTGTAAAATTGTTTTTTTTATAATTTGGACTGGATTTCATCAGTACTCATCAAATCATGCATCTGCCTCTGTGATTCGTCTCCTTTTTTCTGATTTTATTCAGTTTTTCAACTCTCTGTAGCTAATCGGGATGGGCGAGTACACCATTATCTGTATAGGTATCTGTACTATGATTGGGTAAACTGGAAGCGTTTAAAATTGACATGGGATGATCAGAAGTTGCTGTACTATTAGAAAACGAATAGAGTTTCAGTTCAGTGATTCTGGTCACAAGACAAATCGTAATTCTAAGCTTAAAGGTTTGATTTTTGTTTAACATGCGGTGTGAGAGACATCCTTACCTCTGACTACCACATCAGTGGCAATCGACACACTGTCCACCTTGGTCTGAACAGCACACGTATATTTCCCAGCATGCTTCAGTTTAATGTTCCGGATCATGATGTCACCTGCTGAGCGCTGTCAGTGCAGAAGTTTGGAAAAAAAACACAACAAAAAGAGAGAGGGGAAAAAAGCTGTAAAATTGCTGGATTTTAGAGTTACAGAATAAACTAAAAGGACTGCAGACACAAGCCCAATGTCAAAGTGATTTCTTTTGGCATTCAGTTTATTACATTATGGAACAGAAAGGTACGACATGAGTCCAGGGACGCACCAAATGACTGAGTGAAAGTTTTCATGATCGTTTATGAGGACGGCTCTTTGTGAGGAATTAAAAAGCCTCTTTCAGCTCCATCCTTTTTATTCACTCCAATTCCATTTACTCTGCAGACAACCATTCAATGCCAAATGCATTATTAGCTTTGAACTTTAAAGTTAAAGCTAATGTTAAGTTGATGTCTTATCTACGAAAGTAAGGGACTGTGAAACAGGAAGAGACTTGATAATTACTTTGATGTATAATCAGGGACATTTTATTCAGATAAAAATTCAGTTAGAGCTAGTCATTCACTCTTTGAAACTCCCTGCCATCATTAAAATAATATAATTGGGAAAGGGATGCTTCACAGATCTCGCACTTTGGCAAATATACAGAGCCTCTAAGCTTGCTTATTAAATCAAGTGAGACTGTAATAACTCTTAGAAAATTCAGTAGTCATACATCATGAGGCTTTTAGAAATAAGGTAAAAGGTAAGTGGCATTCTCTGTCCTCCGCACGTCATGTCTGTATCTACTGTATGGGGCAGTGCGATTGCTTTATGTTGAGGCCGACTTGTCAGGATTTAAGAGGGAAAAAAATAGCTAAATACAAAATGAATTGTACAAAGATTTACGGTAAAATTAATTTTTAAAATATTTTTTAACTCTATTTCAATTTCTGACTGTGTCACACTACCAATGTGTCCTTCACTCATGTCCTTTTCAGGATAAGTTCATCCAAAATGAAAATTACTTAAATTACTTATCACTTATCCTTTAAGTGATACAAGTGGCATTGCATTTCTGATGGAAAGTATGTTTACGTTTCTATGCAGTTGTGTTAAAAATGTCTTTCAACTTTTTTTAGTCACTATGAGTCATCCCACAGTGCTATCAATCACAGCCCTGACAATAGTTTGACTACAGCTCTGGCAGCCATTACAAAATGCCGACATAGCATGTCTCTATTTGGATCTGCAAAATGTAATAAACCCAAAAAGAAAGGAGGTTGTGACCAACAGTGAAGCTGATATAAATATTGCTGGAGGCATGCTTTTTGTCCACACTTGCAGGATACATAGTGTTGAGCAGACTTTAATAATGCTGCTGCAGGGCTTTTAACTATTGCTACCCTTTGTCATCATTTCAATAGTTAATTTGAAATTATAATACCTTCTCAAATATAATCAAACCAGTCTGTTATTTTTCTTCTTCTGAGCCGTAATACAGTCCTCCATGACCTTGTTCCCCCGATATTTTCTGAATGTTCAGGTTAATATCACAACCTTCAGGTATTGTCTTGTCTAAAGTCTTGCAACTTTACTTAAAACTAATATTCTTTAGCTGGTGTTGGATTGCTCTTTGTAACAGATATATTACTGAGGATTTAAGAAGTCAAATCAAACACTGGTACTCATACATTTAGAAGAGCAGTAGTTAGATCTGACAGGTACAGCTTGAGTTCAGAGCAGACGTTATCAAAGCTTGGAAGCAATAGTAATAGTCTGCTCCAAAAGATCGGGAAAGTTCAAGTGATGTGACCATCCACCATTAGTGATGTTTTGGTGCGGAGGAGTCAAGTGTTTAAATGAACCAGAGGGCTGCAAGTAATTATAAAGCTCTGGTAATTGTTAATGATCATGCCGAATACAAAAAACAACAAGAGGTGATAAAAAAAAGCCAAGACCTCATAATTGCTTTTCCTAATTATAAGAGTAAAGTATTTGGTGTTGATGATCAAATGTAATGCATGGCTGAGCCTTGCATAATGAATTCCTTGGTTGCAGCCTTTGTCAATGGAGGAGGTGTTATTAACAAGCAGAGCGGGCAAAGATCAGTGCCCTGAAAAAAAACAAAAAAAAAACCATCATCTCTATGATTCATCATGAACAAGCGTTCAATACTTTGCTCCTGAAAAGATGAGGCTGAAATTAAGCCGTAGAGAAATAAGGCATAAATTTGTTGGTGATCACTGTAATAGAGTTCAAATAGCCAATTTCCTTATGAGTCATTTTCACCTACTGTATATGTGCATAAGTATGGAGAGAAAGACATTCTGTGTGTTACAGAGAGCGTGCAATTATTCACACAGTGAATAGCCTGCCTTGAGATGCTGGAGGCCCTTTTTAAGTGGTGAAGTCACAAGCACAAGGTCACCATGTTCATGTGGAAACATACAGATTGTCAAGAGGATATAGAAGTACTTGTTTTTTTATCTCTAGAAATGTTACTAGGTACAAGAATCTGGTGCTTCAAATACTGTCCGCTATACTGTACAAACCGTTTTGAAGTGTTCAAAGAGGATTTTCAGAGACTCAAAGACTTGTGTGTATATTATTTCTAAAGCGCATAATGATCTGAGGGGGGTGTTCATGTGCAACGTATAGGCCGTCACATACCATATTTCATTTAGATCTTACCCTCAAGACCTGGAGACACAGAACTGTATCTGTAGCTTGACTTACTTCTTCTGATAACCACATTATAGGAATGAGAGAAAATGCTTTTTCGGCTCAGTACAATAACTGTGTTGCTCCACCGTCCGTTCATTTCCTCAACTGAACTTTTCACATCAAAATGTCACTTCCTGCTCATTTGTCACAAGGATAGGCTACGGAAGCCGCACACGACAACCAAAAATAGTAGTCAAAATATACGGACACCAAATTACAATGAAATAAGTTAAATGGTGCTTACAATATTATTGCACTTACCCCCCCAACTTTTTCAAAATGCGCCCACTGGCTTCCAAAGTGGATGAGCTGCTCGTTGAAGAACCAGGTGAACTTGAGGTCCAGCGTGGGGTCATGAGACACCTGGCAGGGCAGCACGATGCTCTCACCCACAGTCACGTCCAGATGCCCAGCTGGACTGGTGATCGCAGTTGGTTCTGTGAACAGGGAGAATCACATCAACAGTGTGTTTCCTCTTTTAGAATAGATATATCTTTTCCAGAACGTCTTATGTTCGCTGAACATTGAGAAATAATTGAAAAGAACATGCCAGACTCAAAAACAAATCCTGTCCTCTGTCAAACCCTGTCCCAGATGTTAACAAAACAAAATAAATTACTTTTGAGTCTGCCAGTGAGCTTATATTGCATCTGTTTCTTTCAGTTTAATAAACCACAGTAAGGTCTTACATATCACTAAACAATGACAAAAAGGAAGGGAAAATAAACAAACAAAAGGGAAAAACTCAACCATTACGGCAGGTCAGATCCAAGCCTATAATTTGGCTCTGTTTGTGCCGCGACAAAAAGCCATCCTATTTCATCCTCAGCATGGCGCTCATCAACATAATCTTTGGTCCGTCTCGGCTGGGTGTCTCATTCAACAGCAGCGCGGTGTAGAGAATATAGCACAGGCTGAGAGGCCCATACACCAGTCCACTGTGAATTATGCATGCATGTCATAAGCATCTAATGGACAGGCAAGCCAATGCAGCATGTCAGGGGGAGTAGAGGTCTATATTCAGCTCTGTCAAAACAAGCCAGCTTGTTTATCTTGCACCCCCTAAGGAGAACCGACTGGTCATGGCAGTGCATTCCAGGTGAGTCTTAGGAAAGTTTGGCACCAGATGCAAAATGAGAGGGGTAAAACTTTCTGCTTCCGATTGCAAAGCTGTCATGCTCATTTCCTGTTATGGCTGGAAGGAAAATCACAAATTGGCTCCCTCATTCCCTGCAGTGTGCTGTGTGCATGGCAGTCTGCATCCTGTAAACCTATGGAATGATAGTATGTGTACAACAATCATAAAAAGATGTTTTAATGTGTTGATATATGCTGGATTTAAATGCATAGTATCGCACAGGAATTGCTGGGATGTGTTGTTTGCTAGAATATTCACATTCTGCGGAAGTGAAACTTAAATAGTACGCCTGAGGTTCAGTTAAGTCAAAATACCACGTCTAGGATGAAGTGGTAGCTGACATGAACCTCTGGTGGGATCTAAGGAATGATTTGCAGGTGAAATGCAATGAACTGCAATTAACCAGACAGGAGGACAGAAAGCAAACCGTGCTCAGAATCCTAAACACCAGCGCAGACTGGGTTCATTACTTACAAACTAAACAAGTATGCGCCTTAAATTGTATTAAAGGATCATCTTCGGTTGACAGGACATGTCAACAATTTCACTGTTCAATTTAATTACATTCTATAATTTGGTCAAACGATCATTTACCTAGTCATTATCAAGCGAAGGTGTCACAACATTTACCCTTTCCTGCTCATCAAATTTGACTATTTTCTCTGTTTTATGTTATTACAAAGTAAATGTATTCCGGTTTTTGACTGCTGTTCAAACCTAATAAGACATTTGAAGAATAATTCAGAAAAACTGTGATGACATTTTAGAAATTAAACTACATTTTCAGAGTAATAAACAGAAATGATCTTAAGTTGCAGCCCTGATGAGCAGTAAAGGTATTTACGTATTGTCAGTAATGTTTTCTTTGAATGTTTGAACATTACTGACAGCGACCTGTAAGCAGTAACTGGAAACATAACGGTGGCTTGATCAAACTCACAATACGTTATATTTTAGATCACTTTATGTTTGTTAAAACCTTCTTCTGCACAGTACTGTGTGTGTGCAGTTCCGTGCCTTAGTACTTCACACTGCTTGAATAAATGTATAATTTGCATTCCATGTCTGACCAATATAATAAATACACATGTGTATATACAGTACATTATGTAACAGCTCCATTCGCACATGTAAAGTGGCTGTGGGGGAAAAAATGAAAGCAAAATTGGGCTTCTATGCAAGTCAATTTGCAATTCAAAAAACTTGAGGAGGAATAACCGAAAGGCATTTTAATAGAGCACTGTTGTTGACTCTGCTCTTTAGAAAGACCTAGAAAATTCATTGCACTGCAGAAGTGTGTGTGATTTAAATGGATTGAAATCTTAAACAAACCGAGCACAGCTATGAGCCACCGTGCAAAAAAAGTATGAATTAAACATTGAATGCAATGAGCTTCATGTCTCGCCTTCTCCAGCCACTGCCAATCAGCTAATTGGATGGTGTTTCCATCAGGTAAGCAAAGGGGAGTCTTTATAGCAACTCTGCTTCACTGTTTGTTGATCTACAGTGCTTCGAGGGTCAGTGGTGGTTCATTTTAGATGCAGCACTGGTAGGATGTGTCTCACAGCCAGATCATTTGTTTTATGTTCCTCCAAAATATGGAAAACTATAAATGATGTGTTAGTTTATTACTGGTTAACAAACCCTACAAGAGGCCTGCTGTTCAAATGGATTATATATAATGTTTTAATAAATAAATACTCTTTAAAATAATAATAATAATAAATAAAAATACATGACAAAAAGCAAACAAGCTTTAAATGCTTATTACTGAAAATTGAATGTAAGTGCTGATGCCATTACACTGTTTACTGTGACTGTGTTATTTTCTCTAAGTATAGTAGGACTGTACCAAATTGTTCAAAGGTCCTAGCTTTATTCATGACGTTGACATTTAATTTCTAAATCAACATTCGAATGCTGTGCAGTTGTTTTTTGTTTAGTTTTGTTTGATAGATGATTTGTGAGCAACACAAAGAGTTTAACTGAATTGAACCAGACTCAACAATCAACCATCCGTCAACAAAATTGCATATACTCCACCTTTAACCAGACGGTCAAGCAGCAATCTAACAAACTATAAATTACATTAATATAACCACGATAATAAAAATCTATTTAGACTCTAACACTATCATAGTGGTGTAGTGGCAGTTGTTGCCACGCAAAACAGCTAATGGGGATAAGTTAAACAACGAGGAAGCAATGTCCAGGGCTGAAGTTTGAAGCTGAGTAAAAAAATAATCTCTTACCTTTAACCAAAAGGCTGCCAGCACTGCTCGCAACTCCAAACTGGTTTCTGGCTACACATGTGTAGAGTCCAGCGTCCATTTTAGTGACATTGGAAATCCGTAGGCTTCCATTATCCAATACTGTAACTCTGTGGGTAAAAGAGCATAAATATATATTTAGGCCGCTTGACAGCGCTCAGTGCTGAGTTAATAAAAGCCCTATTTGCACACGACTCATATTACCAGGGGACCTGTAATCATTGAGGAGGTCATCAGTGAGCTTAATCCTGTGTGCATCCGCCATGTCCATACTTTTTAAAGATTCCTACTATATATTGCCTTCACAGAGACGATATAAGTCCCGTGTAAATTGGCAGCTCTGTGCTTTGGGGTTGTACTTTATTTAACATCTGTTTTCTGCTGTCAGATACTGAACAATTATGAAATCTGATAGCAGCTCATAATATGAAAAGCAGTCAACAGCTGTGCTCTGAGATCAGCTGTATTAATGTTTATTAAAAGTGATGACAGAGAAGGTAAGAAGTAACAAAAGGTTGTCATATTCAAGTACAGTCACTAAGCAGTCGATCTAAAATTAAAATCAGCTGCAAATGTGCATTTATACTTGTAACAAATGCAGAAAGTAGGAAAAACAATTGTCAGTTAATCAAAGTACAATACAGACTTTGCTTATTCCATGCCAATGTGCCACACAAAACACTGATGTAAAGGGGTAATTTCTAAATCACATGAGGTTGCTTGTAATACTAGTCGATGCAAATAGAACTAAAGTTAAAATGCAACACAGCTGCACTTGTGAAAGCTTGCATTGCTGTCATTTCACATATACGTTCAAAATGCATAAGCATCTCTTCTAAATGAGCAAGTCCTGTGTCCTAAAGCATTTCAACTTTAGCCTGAAGTGTATCTCACTGAGTTTTAATTGGCTCCCTGTGCTTTAGCGTGACATAAGGACGAGCTCAGTGTGAAGAATTACAGTTTGACTTCTCAGCACTGAGTTGATAAGAACAGTGAAAGATCACTTCATGGAAGCAAAGTCTCATTTTGAGTTCAGGGTGATATCAAGGGGGATTCTACATTACTGAATGTTAACGACCTACTCAGACTTTATGAGTGTATCATAAGTGTTATGTTAGAAATATTGCTCCAGCAGGCATAAACACGCAAATGGAACATGATTTCCCATGTTACTGACTGTTGCTCACGACACACTTGTGGCATTATGCTATACTCTGTGCATTTATGCTATTCATTTCAATACAGTAAATCCATACAGTGCTACATGATGGTTAAGACATGTCACCCGAAATGCATTAGTAACCAGGGAAGTAAAAGCGGCATTATGTCAGATACCTGTACCTCAAACAGCATTTAACAGAGCTGCAGCTCAAAATGAGTCAATTAAATCTTGATTTTTAAAGTTGCAATAAGATGATTTAGTTCATGCAAACTAAAATAATTTAAATTCAACCCAACCTGTTCTTGGATTCAATCCAACGGAGTCTTGCATATTTCTGTGTTTCATATTTCTATATATCTTATATATATATCTTTATTACCCCATGGCTGTGGGGTAATAAAAGGAAATTGTGACCTCAATGACAGATTGCACCAGCAAGTCCAAGTAAAAAAAGATCCTCATTTCATCTGTTGGCGTCATCAGTCAAGCCCGACAGATTTCCTCTGACAGAGAGAGTGCACTGCTGCTACTTTACCAGTCAACAAGGTGATTTAGTGATGTAAAGGTAAATATAAAAGATATATAAGTCAACACCGACATCGCTCAGATAAAGTGGATATGCTTCCAGTTTATCCATTCATGTTTCATCTCACAGCAACAATTACACTCATCCATAGGTTTAGTTTTACTTATATTAAACTCAAACTATTACAGCATTATCATTTGTGCTTTTAACTATAAACCAGGTCTAAAAATCTGCTTTTTGGGGTATTTTAAGTGCTGGCAGGGTAATATGAGAGAACACATTTCTAAGAAGTAAAAATAAACTTTAGAAATGCTGATGCCCCCTCCAAAAGCACTGAAAAGATTGGTTCGGGGTTAAGTCTTTAAAAGCCTGTCAGTGTCAACGAGGCCTTGAAAACAGTGTGTTCAGAAAACATGTGCACACAGAACTTGCATAATGGAACTCAATTTGCCCAGGTTTTTTTTAGTGCATTTTGAGCAGAGTCAAGGACAGAGGATAAAACATGAGAAACATTTAAGTGGGAAACTTGTTTGGTGAGCTCCCCACACGCCTGGCATGAACAAACACTTCATAGAAGTGAAATGAATGACGGGGCCACAGGTGATACAATAAAAAATAAATGGTTTGATTATTTTTATTTATCTGTGATGCCAAAAGAGCATTCCCTCTCTTTGGTGAGAAACGCTCCGAGTGAAAAGTTAAAACGATTCATTCATGTGTTCAATTAATGCAAGTCATTTAAAACCCTTAATTATCAAAAAATGTCTTTTTGCCTTCCATGTTATCAAAGCATTTCAACTGGATTAGAAAGAATATTTTCCTTGTTCGTTTTCCTTTGATCTGTGTTATTACAGGAGGTAATCTATCACACCCCTTAAACGACAGCATGACTGAAGTTTTTGCTTACTTCCTACATTCTCCTTCTGTTTCACAGCTGTGCTTCAAGATGCTGTAGTCTGAGATTAATATGATTCAAATAGTCCTTGTAAAGAAGTGTCAGCAGTAAGATGTACTTCTGCATAATATACTGTAGCTGTATTCTCTCTGTTAATTTTACTCATTACAGCCGAGGTTTAGCGTGTCTGTTAACATGTATGGATTGCAATTTTCAGCTTTTATTTTGTGGAGTGCAAATCAGACAAATGAGAGACACCCTCCCATCCAAAGTCATTCTTTGGATGTGGATTTTCTCTTCTCAAGTGTCAAAATGTAATAGATTTTATATTTATGCATCAGCAATTGGTAAAAATGAGTTGGAAAATATCAGCATATTAGAAACAAGCTCAAATCTAATACTGTGCACCCGTTATTAAAGCAATGAAAAAAAATAAAGTAAAATTACAATATCAGAGAACTGAAGTAAATCACAACATGTGCTCACAGAGGTGCCGTGACAACACGTTGCAGTAAACAACAAAGTCAATAATGAAAGGTCAATCACCCCCCCGATCATTACCAAATACCTGTTGTAGATCTCTAGAGGGCAAAATAATTATAGACGCAGGCCAGGAGCCCATCCTTCACTCAAGACTCTGCCTCGCTGGGATGCCCTGAGGCAACACTGAGCCTCTACCGGCTCCGATCTCCCCAGAGGGGGGCAGGCATGACGAAGAATTCCCCACAGGGATCAATAAAATATCACACTGGTTGAAAATGAATTCCCTCGAGCGAACAAGACAGCCACTGCTTGTTGAACTATTAATTAATATGGCCTGGTGTTATCTAAGTTATTGGCAACAAGCAATAACCATTAAGCCTCATGTGCGCAGATTAATAATTTAATGGTGTGAAACTAAGGATGCCCCGATCAGGATTTTTGGGGCCAATCACTGATCAAAAAGCTGTTTCTTTACTTCTTATCTTACTTATCTATAGTTTTAAATTTTTAGTGGCAGAGTAAACGCCATTAAAATGTTGAGGAAAAAAATAACAGCATTAGATGACGCACTCAGTTGCAGTCAGCCTAGTCAGTAGTAGTCGATTCAGTTTGTCATTTGTTGATAATCTGTTTGTCCCAAAGATATCAATTGTTGTCCCTGACTTGGGAATGAAGAGACACCAACAGTCTCGAGCCCTTAAGTATGATGGCACTTTAAGATCACGTAGAAAAACTGCCTTGCACGTTTATCTGATCAGCTTTTCTGATCAGCCTTTACAGAGGCAACTGAGCAAACTATTTAGAACAAATATGAGCGGATTATGGGCCAATCGATCGGAGAACCCTTGTGTCAGAGAGTTGGTATGCATTCTGATGCCACGGCGAAGCTAACAAAAGGAGGATGTTTATGATCATTGCCATGTGTTTGGATTTCTGTCTTGAAGAGTCATTTGTCAAAGACAGAAAACTACAAACATTCAATGCTTGTGGGAAAAATGTCTTATTGACTTTTTTGATGGATTCAAAGCCTGAAATGCCTCAGCTTCACCTCTTTTATATGGTCGAGTAGAAAATCTATCCATAGTAAATTCGTCAGTGAGAACAGTCATCCCAATTTTGTCGAATTACAGAATATTCTGACGATCTTTGATACTGGCATTCAATCTTGGTTTTAGAACAATTTCTTGACCACAGTTGAACCCTTCAAAATTAATTACCACATTGAAACATGCCTTGCCCGCAAATCCTCTCTAGAAACTCTCATCTTATCATCTAAAAGGCACAACAGTGTAATGGGGTTGAGCTGGTGTTTCAAACGGAACTGGTTTGAAAGATGAATTTGAACACTCCTTTCTAAAAGATCCCTCGAAGGCAGCCTGGACCTCCCAAAACGATCAGAAATGACCTGTGCTGCCTTAAAGGCTGGAAGAATTAAAATACATTAGCCTCTTCTGCAGTGCCTATTCCCTGTAGAGCCAGGGGTATATTCTCCTAACTGAACTGAGGGCTTCCGTTGTAATGGACTATAACAAAGAGTTATGGATATGAGATGTCGCAGGGATAAGACTTGCCATTAAACTGTGTAGCGGTCTATGTCAGGCTTCCTCCTCACCAAAGCTACAAAGGGACAGTGCAAGACAAAGATATAAGGAGCAGTGTCTGTCTGAAAAGCTTTCACTTTGTTCCCTCATCTCTCAAAGGTTGCCCTGGAGCAATTAAGGTATTGGGGAAATTTGTGGGGCATATAAAATTCGAGCAGTGTGATATAGTAAACAGGCACTTTACCTCAACCTTATTGGCCGGTGTTAAAGTGAGCTACTGTCTGTAATCTAAAAGCCTTCTGCACCTCTCCAGGGTGTAACAAAAAAACTAAGAGCCTGTAAATGAAAAACATTATTTTAACCACTAAAGAAGGATTGCATAATTAACTCAGTATATTACTAAGAACTTGCAGTTATTCTCAAGTACTTCTTATTTCATTCAACGGCAATGTAGTCTGTATTGGCAACGTCTCCAGAAAGCTCTTGCTCTTCTAGTAGCAGGATTATAAATTGATTCACATTAGATGACAAGGCATCATATATATCGTTTAGCGTAACAATCTTACAATGGTTCAATCTAAAGGTAATATTCCTGAGAGCCATTTCCTATATTCGTTTTACAGTTGCTGGCAGTGGTCACAGTGAAATTAAATTAGGGTAAGCACTTTATCGTTAACCTCATGGCTCCCTGCGTAAGTGCACAGCAACCCTGTTATAAGGCTATCTTGTTATGCGTGCCTGGGATATGAGCTGATATAGGTGCATGATTTCATTAACTAATCAGATCCCGCCTTGTTCTTAGTTGATTTGTTCTCCCCTGCTCCAGATCCTTGAAAACATTATCCCTGGAAGATTAGAAGGAATTATGGGTATTTTAGTTGAGCCAGTGGGATGGATTAGTGTTGTGCCACCGTTGTAATAGCATTGGTAGCAGCCTCATTTCGATATAGAGGAAACTAAATGCTAACGAGCCAGGAACAGGGGAATAGGTTTGCGAGAAATGCTGCAATAATGTCAAAGCCGAACATCTTGTATGCAGCTCACCTACTTCAGGGCCAGGCAGTAACGTTAAATCTCAAATGGGGAATCTCACCTTTTAGGGGCGCGATTGATATTGCACATTGCAGTATGGATGCATTTTCCTTTCAATACTTAAGAGGATGATAAATCTGCAAGCTGGGTGCCACATTTAGCAGGAGTTTGCGACACATAATCTTGCTGCTGATTCCGCTGCTCGCCCTCAAATAAAAACATCTCTCTCCTGAAACCAAGACGTCTCAGGCAGGCATCAGCGCTAACAATCAGATCGCACCCAACATACTAGCTGACAGGGGGATGTGAGACATGACTAAACCTGCTGCACTCCCACTGTGGTTAGGATGGATATCCCAGAGTTTTGGGTGCAGAAAAGCTGCTGAGCCAGTTGAACAATTAATCCCATATCAAATGAGAAATCTGGACCCCTGCTACATCGCCACATGTGCCGGCAGGTGTGCTTTTTACCTCCTGCTGGTGCATTTCAGCACAAAATAAAGATGTTATCAAACAGAGAGTGGAAACGCATCATTGAGTGATTTGGGTAGACCGTGCTGAGTTTTTTATGATGAGAGATTCTGAAAGCACACCTGAAAGTTTCCAACGGAAAACAAATCGCACTTTGTTTGGCAACAGCAATTAAAAGTGTAATAGCACATCAGGGTGTTTTTGTTTCTCCCAATTTACTCTTGTTGAATGTTTGAAGCTTGTTAGAACTGCAAAACTTCATAATCATCTCGTGACATTTCAGAGGATGAAGACGTTCCTGTGATCTGTAACTGCATTTGAAACACAGAAAACATAATGTGCGCTTCACTTCTAGCAAAAGCCAATAACGTGAACGTCATTTTGTTTAACGCTACCTTTCACCATATCTGCAAATCTCCCTCACTGCTACCGTGTGAGAAGAAACAGCCTGAATCCTGATCAATCACTGACTCCAGGGGGAGAATGTGTTTCTCTTGTCTGATTAACATTTGTTTTTCCTTTTACTTCTCCTTCCTAGCACACAGAGGTATTGCATTGATCTGCACTTAACCCGATTTCTAATAAAACAAGGTGTCCAGCTCGTTCCCTTGGTGTCACCACTACTATCACACAAGAATGTGAGTGGTTCAGTGGCTAGCCATTGATCAGTCCTTTAGGGGATTTCACCTGCTTCTTCCGTGTCTCAATGGCAGCCTGGATCATCGTCTGCCTTGTGCTCTAATGACCCTCCGGGCCTTACGTGCTGCTAATGAGCTGATGGATCAGTACATCGATCCAAGTGCCGCAGTCTACGAACGGCCAATTACCTCAAGTAAACAGTGCAGAAACCAGCTCTGAGCACAGCCAGGAGAGCAAAGTACAATAGAGTTCAGGGAAGAAATGTAGATAACAGGGGGAAAGCAGTGGAGTGCAGAACATGTTATGCAATTCAAATTGTATTGTGTCACACTGTGGCTCTGTTCTTTGCAGTTTGTCACCATGAATATCAAGTAGGGAAAAATAAAATAACAAGTCAGTGAAATACTATTCTGCAAGTAAGGCAGACAAGCTAAACAATGGTCCCATACACACTGCGCTTACTGCTCTACACAAAGACACCAGGTACCTGTGGCTCTCTCTCAGGGCTTCCTTCCCCTTCCTCCATGAAATCACACCCCGAGGAGACATCCGGGGCTTGCATTCGATCAGGACATCGCCACCTTGTCGGGCCAGTGTCTGGGCCTTCAGCAAGTTCTGGGAAAAGTCTGGAGCGATAGCTGATGAGAGGAAAGAGAGGGATAGAAGTATTTTAAGAGAGGTAGAGGAAGAAGAAAAGAAACAGAGATGAGGTTTAGTTCACTGTCAGAGGAAAGGCGGGAGAGCAACTCAGGAAATGAGAGCAAAGGAGCATCCTAAAAACATACCGGTCGCTCCATCCATTAGGTAGGTCAGCACTCACATCCTTTTCTTTCTACGCATTGTGAGAGATAAAGCTGACACGGTGCCTCATTTTTAAGAAGACATTCTATTTGAACGAAGGTGGGTTTTCCAATTTCATGAATTTTCCTTAGGAGGACATTATGCATTAAGAATGAAGCCATTGGGCTCCGAAGCAAAAATGAGAGAATGTAAAATGAGAGGGAGGCTTTGTTGCTGCTCCTTTAGGCCTTAATTACTAAGGCGCCGTCGTCTGGAGCTGTTTTGTATGCGCACCGACTCAGCAGAAAGCTCTTCAAAGTGAACACGCAGCCTGGCGCCAGTGACATGGCTGAGCAAACGCATGCTGGTGCACGTGCATACACAACAATACACACAATGAGACATATGTATTCATGCACACTTCGCAGATAACAATTATTTCTTGACACTCAATGTGAAGTGTCAATGTTGCCTCAGTCAACACAACAGATACTTGTCATACTTGTCCTCTCAGAATACTTGGATTTATATGAGCTTGTATCTTAAAGCCAGAGTTGAAAGAGTTATAGTTTCAATAAAATCTATTTATCCTTACATATATTAAAAGGGGGAAGCAACACACGGTTTTTCAAATGGATCCTTTAGTGTGTAACGGGACCGCATAAACCAAGTAGGAAATTCCATAATGTGTTGTTTTGGATGTTTAGCACTCATATTACTGTCATAGAGAAACTAAGACTATACATCTTTATTTCAGGAAGAATGAATCATGGAGTAGTCAATAATTTGATCGTATGACCATCGAAAAATGTACAAAAAATTGATTATTATTTATTATTATTATTATTAATTCATAGAAAAGACCAGATATTTGCTGGTAAGGGCCTGTTAAATAACAGGTATTGCTGCATTTCTTTGTTTTGAATATATTATATCTTTGATTTTGGATTTTGGACTTCTGCTCAAGATGTCACCCTGGGCTCGTGATGGGCACTTTCCAGTTTTCTAAAAGACAAACTCACTGATCATTAGCTGCAGCACTAACTGTAGCTTCCATAGATTTATTAGACTAAATATGTGCTGTTATGTGTCTGCTTTCTCTGCAGTAACTATAGTCTTAAAACCGGAATAATGTTGAAAGACTATGCTTTAATATAGGCATGCAGAATGCAAAGTGCAAATGTGTTGGTCTAAATCAACAGCAGGAACAGATTAGTATCATGACTTTTGATACTGTGGTGTAGTGTGAAGTTGGTTGTGGTGTCAAGGCTTTTCACTACTACACTTACTGACCTGTTTCAGACACCTACAGTACAGTACAGGGACTAAAACCTGCTCAGAGGCTCAGCAGCTCCAAAACACCCTGCATAGATTGTGTCAAGCTGCCAATCCGAGTTATGTGTGTTTCTAAACGCAAGCACCTCAAAGTGCCGCGTCAGGATGTGGAGGTGCTTTGACAGACTCCTAATACTTTATTTTACTGATGCCATTGTGTCAAACTGCCACAGCAAAGTGCTGTGAGTGCTTATAAAGGGACATAAAACAAAGTTGTTGTTTTGTTTTTTTTCGGTACTTGCTTATATCAAATACCTGAAATACAGTTTACAAAGAAATTTAATTTTCGCTTTATTTCTAAAATAGTAAGCCACATAGTGTACGAAGAAGCTACAATGACTAGATGTATTGAGGCACATACAGACTCAATTCACATCTCCTCTTGCTGAGATACTTACAGCATTTTAGCTTCGTGTTTCCTGTCTGTCTGACCAATTGCCCTTTCTTGTAACTCTGCAGTCTGTGTGTTAATGATTGCTTTGGAGTCCAACTTCCTGTGTCAGCTATATAAACTGTGCATTAAGTTCATCTTACATAATTATATTGTCCTTTACAAGAAGCAATTTCTTTTTTGATGCTTGAGATATAAGAACTTTTCTGGTGACAGTAAACTATAAGAACAATCAAAGCATAAATCAAAACAATCAAAGTGGCTAAAAAATACAGAGGTTTTGATAGTTAGCAGCAAATCACGTCAATAGGCAAGTGAAATTGAATTATCATTGCAAGAAATAATGAGTAAATTGTTTCCCTCTATCATAGCCAATATGGCCAGCTGGTGTTAAACCATGGCTCCAGTCAAGATTATCCAATCTACAATGTTAATGCCTTTAAAATTAGAAATGGAATTGTAAGATTAAATGTCATAATATTAAACAAAGATAATCAGCAGATTGTTTATTTACTTAAATAATATTATACATAACCAACAAAGCAAACTACTCTTCTCAGTGCACACTATTCTCTCAGCAAACTACTCAACTGAGGGCTGACCAGCATCCATTGTGGTCACTTCATTATGGGAGCAGAACTAGGGTGCATTTTGGTGCAAATTACTCATGAAAGAACTGTAGACATGAATGCTTTTTCCTCTGTTTGTTCAAGAACAGAAACAACTGCAGTTTTTTATGTTCTGAATTTTAACAGAAGGAGGAGGTCGAGGTAATCGTTCAGATGTGCTGTACAGACTCCTTCTTTCTAAATTTTGTTCATACAAGAAAATAGAAAAAAAAGAGCAATGATAACAAATGAGCATTAGTGGAAAAATGTTTCTGTGAAATTATCTTGGTGATCCATCTGGCAAAACTGAAGACATGTGTGGCAAATGTTCTGCCAATGTGACAGTGTGTGTAGGAGATACGGCCTCGAATGTGGACCTTTAATCAAAGCGCCTTCACCAGGCTGACTAGTATCGTATTTGTTTTGGCAGCTTTTGCACATTAATTATCCTGCCAAATTTAAGTGTCTATCACGCCCAATCTAACAGTGATTAAAGAGCTGGCATGAGAACAACTCCACTGAATACATTAAGTGAAAGCTAACAAAGTCTTGTGTGTTTGAACTTACCTATGACTCGGAGCTCAGCGTTGGTGAAGATGCGGCCATGCTTGTTCTCTGCCACACACTGGTACATGCCGATGTCGGCCAGATTCAAGCTGCTGATCGTCAGCACTCCATTGTTCGCCTGAACCCTGTCCTGCTGAAGACACACGCACGAAGACACACACATGCAGATGGAATCAAACTGGAATCTGCTGTGCTAATCTGACAACAAACACTAAACAGGTCTAGACAAGGTGAACAGTCAGCGGGAGGCTTCAGGGGATGCAGAATATATGTCCAAGCAGACACATGGGTTACATCCAATCAGGACCTTACATGTGACGGGACTATTGTACACTCCTGAAATTACTTTGCTCCTCGTTAACCAATATGTAATGAAAGTATTGTCATCAACATCACATTGTGTCTCTTTTTCGTCCCATGTCCATGCTAATGTATATACAAAAGGGAGCTGGTACTGCACAACCAGGTTTCTACAGTAGCCGATAACAGGTAAACCAAACATTGGCCCTAGAGAGGGACTTTTCAGTTGGTTGCAATCAGCTACCTCACCACTAGATCCCACCAAATCCTACAAACAGGCCCATTAATTGATTTTTTTAAACACTTGGGCGAAGAGGGAAAAAAGCTAAAAGAAAAAAATCACACATTCATTATGACACATTAATTCCATATAAACCTGTCATGTACATGCGCCAGCCATGAAGCAACATTAGCATTCACTTGGAGTCATGTTTCTGGCAACTTCCTCCTGGGTAAGATATCTGGGTCTCCAGCTAGTCGTTAACTGTGTCTGTTGCTGGGGACTGCGGGGGTTTACAGTGGGTAATAATTCCCCCTGGTTTTGTCACTACAGTAACCCATTTCACATTACATGTAATCGTTTGATCCACTGTAAATATAAAAGTATTGATTAGTGCAGGTAAGATCTAAGCTCAGTCAGGCTCTCTCAGGTAAATTCCTCAGATTCTCAATCCAAAGCACGTAATAACAGGTTAAGGTAACTGGCCTCAGATTTACAGCCCCAATTCAGTGGATGATCCTTTAGAAAATCTGACATTAATCCCTAAAAGGACAGACACCTGTTTACATAACAATACCATTATATAATCAGAACACAGAGTATAACCATACTAGATACAAGGTTTTCTGACATACATGAGCATTTCAATTCCACAAGCCAGGTATATATACAGCATAATTCCCTCAAATTTTATGTCTACAGTTCCACTCGGTATTTCCCTTTATCGTGTGCCTTTTTTTCTCTTTTGTATTTTTCCCTCTTTTTGTTTTGTCTGTGGCCTGAGGCTGAGGTGGACCAATGGTGGGGGTTCTGACAAAAATAAAAGGGAGTATTGTACTTCTGCTTTTTTTTGTGTGAATGTACAACTTCCGATGTCGGTGCGCAGTAAAAATATATTGGGAAAAATAATTACATCTACTTAAACCCTGGCAATTTTACGCTTTTGTCAATATAATGAACTAATCAACCTTAACGCTGTTGTGAGTGCTCACTTTTACACTTTAAGGATGATGACAACAATTACCATGGTGACGCACAGGTTAACTCTTTTGATGCTGGTCCTTTGCAAAAAAGTCCTCAGCAAAGCAGCAAAAATATTACCACTACTTTTGTTTATTTTAGGACATTGTGTTTCTTTACTTTACTATTTATACTGTTTGTGCTTAGCTTAATATACATTATATTTTAGTAGTTTCTGCTATTAGTCCTTCTGTTGTTTTCTATTGATCAACAAAATGGGATAGATAAAATAATAAAAGCTCACTGTAAATTCTCCTGATGGTGCTTTTTATACAGTAAGTCTTGTTTGGAGCAGCATCTGCAGCTTTGCCTTAATTGAAACCAAGCCAGCATTCATGGTAAATGTGTGATATTAACTTAACAACTATTAAACATAGGAAATCCATATTTTTCTGTTTACCACAAACTTTGTGGATGATATGTTGTGTTTTCTGTTTCAGGACTCACTTAATGTAGGAGATGTGTACCATATTTTTAGGGAAACCTTATAAGCAGTCCAATTAGTGCCATAACTGTATCACACACTGGGTGTTAATGCAAGATTGCCGGACTAAAACCGCTTCGAGGTGGGTAATTAGAGGCTATATTTGGACGTTTTAAGTACCACGATGCCTACTGTGTTCATTCTGATGAATGGCCTGATCTAATTCAAGCTTTAGCCACACTTTTTCTCTCCTCAGGGGGGTTGATAATTGAAACACTGATAATTTTCTGTGGTCTTAATAGGCCCGCAGTGACTAGATGTAACCCCCCTCTGCTTAACATAGCACTGAGACATTATCAAGTGGTGGTTGAAATCAAACCCCTGAGGGATTAGTTAGGAATAAGCTGCTGCACGTAGGCTGTTTTGTAATCCTGCAAGTATCATGGAGTTTTAGGCGGCAGGTAAAAAATACAGTTTCAAAGTAAATACTTGCAATATTTAAAAACGCCTACACAGTGTACAGACAGTAATAACAACACCTGAACAGAGTTCTCCTCTTCCCTCTGCTCCTTTCGACCTTTTCAAGGTTCAGCACTTCTTTCAGCTCCCTTTTTATAGTTGTGTCAATTTAAGTGTGGCGGCACTCATTGTTCTTGTCCTTGATCTTTCCCATTGAGTGTAGCTGGACCTTTTAATGTCACTGACAAAGTAGTCTAGAGGGTCCTGCCGCCAGTCTGTCTGTCGTCTGGAATCATTACAGCACTGCCACTTGAAAAGACAAGGACTGTCCCTTAACATCAGTCAGCGACACTGCTGAGGATCTTCAGAGGGAGCACTTTCTGAGGTCCCAGTCACACAATGGACACACGGCTGACCTGGCGCGAAAGCCACCGCCAGAGGGGGTCCTGGGTGAGGAGGGACGCAGCAGGAACACAAAAAGTCCCTTGGTTTTTGGCCATGACTGGTTGCTTATATGTGTGTTCAAGGGGAAAAGGATGAGAGAGAGAGAGAGAGAGGGAGAGAGAGAGAGAGAGAGAGAGAGGGAGAGAGAGAGAGAGAGAGGGAGAGAGAGAGAGAGAGAGAGAGGGAGAGAGCGAGAGCTATAGTGACTTTGAATAGATGATAGATGGTCCTTTTTGGGTTACACAGTGCAAGGTCCCAAGGGGATGAAAGAGATGAAAGAGATCTGTGTAAGTGCATGGGTCGGTGCCACACGACGCTAGTCTGTGTGCCCACTGCCCTGTTAGAAGACCCTCAGAGACTCAGTGGCTGCTCCATCACAATCTCTTTAACATTGGAGACAAATAGTGGCATTCGTCTACTTCATGACTGTCATTAATTATGTTTGACTCTTCTCTGATACCAGCACTTTCACATTGAGCTGTGAAAAACAAAATCATGGATGCTCTGCGATCTGCCGGTGGTGTAATGATCTTTTTCATGGCTGCACTGAATGTTTGCTACCACAATATTAACTCTTCAGAGGGCAGGTCCTTGAACTTGGAGGTCAAAAGGGAGGGAATATCTCAAGAAACACAAACTCATGTATGTAAGTAGAAGGCGAGCTAGTGGTGGAGTGGAAAAATACAACCGTGAGTGGGTCTTTGTTTCACTGGGGTGACATTTTGAAGTGACAGCCCTCCTCTGCGCCATTTAAATCCCTTGGAGGGGACCCAAAATGAGGTGGAGAGAGCAAAAGAGAGGGGAAAGTGGGAGGATAAAAAGGTTTGAAAACAAGTGTAAGAAAGAGAGAGAGAGCACCAGAGATGCTGAGATAAAGTGAAAGAGAGAGAGTGGAATAGGGAGAGGAGGAATGATCCATTCTAATGAGGAATAACAAATGGCCCCCTTGGCCTTCCTCTCCTTCCTCCCCTCTCTCTACATCGCTGACCTTTGGGTTTGGAAATTGATTTACTGTTGCCGCTGTTGACGGTGGCATTTTGAAAATGGTAACACCCCACCTCATTAATATAGCCACATGTACAGAGAATATGTTACCTTGGCCACCCACCAAAGGAATTTTTACAATGTTATTTACAAATCAATACTGGAGATGCACAGGTGGAATGATCAGGGTTTCCTGTGGTTAAGGATGGGAGGCAAATGGAGGAAGTGACCTTTGTTTGCGCTTCAAAATTAACAAATCACAAAGAGAGGAAATGTCCATGACAACAATGCCTACTTATACGGATTAAAGTTTGACTTGCTGAACATACAGGTTTTGTGGATAACTACTTCTGTGTCATAATGGCAAACTATTTAGAATGCAATACTCTGTAATCTTCTTCACTGCAAGTCCATTGTGATTCAGCTTCCCAATTAAAATGCCCCAGATTTCAGATATCATCTCTGCTCTCAATCCAAGTTATGGAATACTAAAAACCCACCTGTCCCCATTTAAAGACATGTCCACCAAGCAGCAACAGTCCAGTGTTGAGCTCATTACCAAATCCAAACACTATCAGTGAGTGTGATTCACTGGAGCACTTGTTTTTAGGCAGAAGGCACACTTACTCCAACAGCACAATAACAAAAAACTAGGCAAATTGCCTAAATGTGAAATGTATTTTGGATGATAAGGCATTTTTCACCCTCCCAAGAGAGACGAGACTTAATGATAAAATTGAGAGTAGCAGATAGGAGGGATTGAGCACTAAATTGTCGACAGAGTCCCTTGTTGATGACAGGCAGAAAATGGCATCACTTAGGCTTTTTTTGCGAAACACATACAAACACCCTCCTCCAACACACACACAGACACAGACACGTAGACAAACACACACACACACACACACACACACACACACACACACACACACACACACAGTTTTGACGCCAAAATTAGTCCCAAGCAAACACAGCCATTTCAAAGTGACATGTTCTTGCCAAGTACAAGCCTATGAGATGGAACTATTATTTGCCTCTGAGCAAAATGAAACCAAAAAAACAGTGCATCCTTTAACTAAAATTGTTGTGTAATTTTATCATCTTTCATCTTACACATTAAATTACATTTATCTCCACCACCTCAACTGCCTGGGGGCTCTTATAATGAAAATAATATCGACTCTCTGCTAACAATAACAAAACCATTTCAATACAAGCCTGTTAGACTGAGCCGTGCAGCTTCCAGCAGTCTTAATGTGTTTGTTGTCAGGATAGTGTCGCGCACCTTCATAACACTGGGTGTTGATTAAAGTTGAAAAGCACAAATTAATGTTGTTTTAATGTTCTTTCTCAAGAGAAGTACAGGTCTCATTCACCTTGATGTACAATATACAATAGGTATATTTGTCTGGGTGACTAACATGGTGTCTTTTGAGGTTATATGTGGACGAAGAATCCAAAGAAGTGCCTGCAAATTAAATACTGCAGTGAAGTTGGAATGAAAGCCAGGGACGAAGCTTAGCCAGCAGGTGATTTGCACAGCCATAATTTGAACTAATTATCTGGTTTGGAAATACAGTCAATATTTGAGTTTTGGCCCTGTGATATGAAAGGGTTGGTGGACGTGCTTGACTTATTATCTTGTTTTCACGATTACAAGGTAAAAAAAACAAAAAAAACCCAAACAAACTCGGATTAAGAAAAATCTGTTACCTCCATGTGGTCCAGAGGCTCTCCGTTCTTCAGCCAGCGGTATGAGGGCTTGGGCTTGGCGCTGGCTTTGCATTCCCACACCAGAGTGTCGTCAATGCGCTTCTGAACATCCTGAGGCTTCTCAGTCAAGTGAGGTGCAGCTGCAAGGTCACATAGCACATAGAAAATGAACACTTTAACGCCACAGAAACACTTGAGCATTACCGGACGCAGCACTTTTAGAAAAAAAAAAAATCGATGAACCAACCAAGCGTCAATTACTTCATTACGGAGACATCCAAGGGCACAAATCATAAATCCACTTCCAATTAACCCAAAGCTAACCTCTACTTGAAAAATATATAAATAAAAACAACTGTATGAGCCTAACCTGAAGATAGATCTATAATTAGCAGCTGAAATCATCCACTGTGGGGTTAAAGGTGAAAAGTTAAACTACTGAAGTCTCTACAACCAGCTTGAATTAGCTCCTCTGATGCAGATCTTTTACAAGAATCAGGTTTACTGGCCATATAATATTTCTTGCGAAGCTACAGTAAAAGGGTTGTCAGTCTTTTTTAGTATTGTACCTAATAACACAGGTTATATTCCTTTTTTGTCTTACGGAACATCTGAAATCCATAGAGAAAATGCTCCTATATTTATGACGGTGGTCCTGGTGTCACATAAATGACTAGCACCTTATCTCTGGCGACAGTGTAAAAAGATTTATGGCCGTTGTGAATCACCCACATAAATACAGGACACCCTGTCAGGGTCAAGGGGAACGAGGCAGTTAAGGGCCGTCTGCCTGCTTGCCTTGCCATATTACTTTGATAATTTAATAATAATTACTAATGCAATTAAATGTTCTAAATTGAAATAGCTTTTTATTCTCTCTCCAGGGACATGAGAGTACAGCTGATACAGTATGTGAAGTACACTCACACAGGAACTTTCACCTGTGTTTCTCCTACCACTAGGTCATAAAGTTGCTGTGAGCGTTATGTGTGAATGTGTTGACTCTCCACAATTGTTTAGAAACTGTGTTCCTGTCAACTTAGAAGGCAAAAAATAAATACATTAAATGACAGAAACCATGTCTGGAAGTGTAAAGACAACAACAGTGTGTCTCAAACCTAATGAAGGCGTTTCATGCTGATTAATTATTTTCTCTTTGTGTTCCCTATCTTCGGTAACAGTGCTGCATGCATTGACTGAAGTGCATTTTACTTGGTGGGAAGACTCATTCAAGTAATTTTTAAAAAGCTTACAAAGCGGTGTTTGGCAGACCCATATGAGAACTGAGATAATATTTTGTTATCAAAAAACAAGTTGTCTTAAGCACTTTCAATGAGAAGAAATGGCATAATAAATATGTGTGGGGAAAAAGCGAGCAGTACTGAATTGAAAATACATCACCATACAGAAACAAAAACTACATGACACCCTGTTAACAATATTACAAATTAGACCATCAGAGATAAGACATGATGCAAGAGGCTTCTTTACAAAGCAAATCTGATCTCCCATTCATATGCAGTCAACTGCTAAAACGTGATCTAATTTCATAAATTCACTGGAACTACAGAACGACAATTGGGAAATGGAAAGAGAAGCCAGCCCTTATTGTTGCTGTGCTCGCATTGGCTGGGTGTCGCAAACACCACATCCCCCTATTGATTCTCCTATTCTTCTATAGAGTTGATGGATGTCCCACAAGCTCCTGTCTATGGCAGTTTAAAATGAGATTACAGATTTTTATCACCTGGCGGCCAGCCAGTCTGCGAGGCTTTGAGATGAGACAGGGCTTAAATCTTACAAGGAGAAACACGACTTCCGCACAACTACAGCAGAGAAAATGTGCACGGGCCATGCAACATCGTACAGAGGCAGTGATAGCTACAAGTTGTTGTACAGTGATGATCTTTCTTACTAAATGAACATAAGATGATGAGACCATTTTTACATCTTTTTAAGACTTGCGAGTCCTCAAGGCCTGATGCTGTGATGCTATATTACTCTAAGAACAGGCACCTCTCTTTAAAGTAAAGCATGTTTAATCCTCAGCCTACCTACAGGTACTGTGAGCATTTCATTTTACTCACAGGTGCCACGAAAAAAAACCCTGTATTATCATATCAAAGGCATCCTCCTTCACAGGAAAGAAAAATCTGGATTTGATGATTTCAGTCAAGCACATCCCCACAGGGCCTTATGGGCGGACATCATCAATGCAAAAACTACAAAATAATGGAGAGAGAAACCATAAAAATCCTTCATCAAGGACCATTAAAAGCTTTCTCAGAATATGGGCCATAAGTCCAGTGCTGGTGAGGGAAAAATCACCTCTCCCTGAAAGGTGGTATAAATCTGTGCGCTGCAGCCCTGTGTTAGCCGCTGGCACAATAAAGAGCTTGTCAGAAATGAACTACTGGTAATAGGTTAATTTATTACCACATTTCACTGTATGATGCCGTTATATATGGGTTCTAATAAAAGCTACAGATTGCAGGACAACAAATTAAACTTTTTGCTGGACTCACAACAAAGCTGCACTTTTATTCTGCAAGAGTTTCAATCAGGTTCAGCAGTGGCAGTGAACTTTTGAGGTCATGAATCAATGCGTAGATTCGGTAAAAGGCTATAAATGGATGATGATGACTGACAAGTTGAAGGCATAAGATATGTTTTGCTCCCAAGACAAGAGGTGTGAAGTAAGGCATGTTTTAGATCAAAGTCAGTGAATACCATCCTCCTACTCACCATAGAAAGACAGCTTTCCTTTCACCGAGTTTCTTCCTCTGCTGTTTTCAGCCACACATTCATATATCCCCGCATCCTCCTGCTGGAAGTAAGGGATCTCTAAAACTCCGCTGGCTTTATTTATGTCCACCTTCCTGCCAAAAGTGGCTCCATCCACTCTTCTCCAGCTGATAGTTGGCACAGGGCTAAAGGCGTGAAAATATAACACACAGCAAGGCCACAAAATGAAAAATACTCTAGATGTGGGGATTTAGCCCAGCCATAGACACATATATGATACCACTGCCTCCTGAAAACACTGATAAAGCATGCCAATGTTTAATTAATCTGAAATTTAACTGGTGAGTCTGTCGTCTCTGTGTATTCTGGGTGTACAACACAAGAAGGAGTCATTAAAATGTGAAATGTTCTAGTCTTAAGATCACTGCACAGGGTTTTCACACATCGCCAATGCGGCTGTAATTGGGACACATAAAAATGGTGGTTATGACTGTGGTATAATACATAGTGATACATACTTTCCAAGTGCAAAACATTCCAGTTTAACAGTTGAGCTCTTAGCAACAGGGACGACTTCAGGGAACTGCACTTCGATCTTTGGCTCGTATTCGCCCATCACACCTAGAGTTACAAAGAGAAATGCAGAGATGATGCCACGCAAGTCTGAGGGGAATTCTTTCAGCTCAGGGCTTGAAAAGGTCACAAAGAAACAAAATCAAAACAAAATTTAGGTCATGACTGTGTTAGAAAAAAGAAAATATAGCTTGTCTTCTCTATTTCTTTGAACAGAAATATACTGCATCCAAAGGCTATTTCCTATACGATACACTCCAGGCCTGTATTGGTGCTTTACATATCCACAAACATCTGCTAATCATGTTGATTGCGTCAACATGAAAAGAATCAACATGATTAGATGCAGCTGCTTGTTGCTTCATGAAGCTGACACCTGTCCCCCATGGCTCTCTTTTCCAAACCAGTCAGCCAGATAAAAGTCAACTTCAAAGAAAACTTTGATAATGTGATCGCCTACATTGGTTAACCAAGGACGTATTGAGCAGCGGAACCAGTCAGTCTAGTTTCTATTCATTCAATCTCATACAACACAGAGGAATGATTCTTTCCCAAACCATCTCTGTCCAAAACGAAGGAATGAACAAACTAACCAGCAAAAGTTCTCATTATGTAAGCCAAGTTAGAGATATAAATGAGCTCCGGATGCTGGCACAAGTTAGCCGACATCTCTGAAACATCTGACAACTTGTTAACTTGCCAGACTACATCTAATTAAAGTCACTGCACCTGCAATTTAAAAGTTGCACTGCCTCAAATTTTGCTTTCGAAATCAGTCTGCCTCCACTACTGTATAGTACGTGGTGTAAAACTCTCATACCGTCAACCCGCAGCACTAGAGGAGTTGGTGGCCCTTGAACACTGCTTTTAGTGACCGTGTTTTTAACGACACAGGTGTAGTTGCCCACATCAGAAGGTTCCACTTTGGCAATGTACAGGTTGCCCGTCTTCTGGGACACAAATCGCCGCGTGTCCTGGATGACGTACGATGGGTACTCATTGAAGATCCACGTGAAGGTAAGCTCTGCGAACAAAGTCAGAGGCACAAAGGGCACGAGTCAAAACACATTTTGTATTTATAAATCATCTATAACCATGTACAGATAATGTGTGCTCATCAGCAGGCTCATCACTTCAGTGTGAGTGGATGCCTTCAGGGATAAAGCAATTAGTGGATTGGACTGAGTGCCAGCCTTCCATGATTAAAAACACAATTTATAATTGAGGAGCAATTACTCTTATTCACTGTTGGATAAATGCCCTAAATATGGACAAGTTTGGAGGTTCACAGTGTTGGACTGATGATGCTGAGAGTATGAAAGATTGGCTTCACACCCATAGCATTAATGTTTAAATATTTCCTCTTGTGGTATATGTACTTCACTTCTAGGCAGGTTGTAAAAGTGAGGAGTGGGATTGTTGTGGATGGTAACACTGGTTCTTTTATTAATGCACTGATGCACCCTTAAGCAAGGCATTTAAACACAGAATACGTAATTCTGCCACTGGGGGCTTGCTGATTTCTTTGGGTTTGAACACATTTCGAATAATAGAAATACATAGCTCAACAAATTATACAGCATTGGTCTAGTTGTTTTTAGACATTTTTATGCAGATCATATAAACATTATACAGCAAATTCACTGTGTTGGCCAGTATTGAACATGGTTGCATGAATGATCATTGCAGGGAAAATAAGGTGGTGTAGCGATAAACTCCAGAGTAGTAAAAGCCTAACCACTTCTAGTGTCTTGGCATCTGGTAAGCCTTCAACCACACGAATGTATCACTCAAACCAGCCTTCTTGGATGACATTATATATTTTTTCTCCAGTACCTCAAGCAGCACGCCCGCACCAAGGCAGTATTTGGTCTGCGACAGCCAAGGGCTGTAGTTTTGCTGGCAGGAAATTTCATGTAAATATGAGGAGAGCATTACACTTGCACTATGAATACTCACCGAGTGTAAATTAAGCTTAAAATAACATGTCTGTAATTGTATTGTATTATGCCCAGTTTTATTACATTTCACATCTTTTTATTTCATGTACCCTCTTTTTTCATAGAGCTTCTTGAGATTTATTACTTCATAAGAATTTATTTAAAAACACAGACAGTGGTTGCACATAAAAAAACAATGAGCATTTCCCTTAGTGGCTGTCGTGTAGCAGCAGAGGACCTTAAATCAAGCTTTAAGCTGCAGATCCAGCATAAAGAAACTGCATAATGCCCAATAAAACCAAATGTATTACAGCTCATGTTATTCAGTATGGTACTACCTAGTCTGCTATTCATCATCTATGATAACAAGCTTCTGGGAGAGACTCCCAGTACTATCAACCAAATAGAGTGCAGTCAGAGAGGGTATGCACTAACAATCAGCAGCATTATAAAAAAGGAATGATGGTGTTTTGACATATTGACATAAGGATAGATTGCTCTGGACCATATTGCATCCCTGTCCCAAAAGCAATCTTGGCCGTTGGTAAAAACTTGTCTAAGCGATGACTCGGCACTACAGTACAGGGAATAATTGAGACGTCAGTTGGACACTCATCTACTGACTCAGTATTCTTCACTTCTTCTCTTTAGGGGGCATGAGGATGTGTGGGCTTTGACATATTACTGCAAACCTTGCAAATCACAACGTGACACAGAATCGTGAGAACTTGTGAGGTGCATGTGAAGATGCTTTCATCAAGTACAAACTGGAGTGGGAGTTTTAATTATGTGGGTTAGAGCTGCAGAGGACAACCTGACCTTGTGATCATCCCAAGAACACAACATGAGACTGAAACTTGGCCCACATAGTGTAATCACACCTGTCTCTGTTTGTTTCCTGCTTTCCAATGCGCCACATTTCTAAAGTTATAATCATTTCGGCTGTAATATAATATGTATGTATGTATATAAAATTCAATCAATAGCATACAAAGTTTAACCTTGCTGGTAGCTTTATACATTTGCTAACAACCTGGAGTTATTTACAGATGTGCTTTGGTAAATATATGAGATTTTGAACAATAATTTGGTTTAAATGTTTGTGTGTGAGTGTGCATATTGAGGCATGTGAGTCCTCCCCCTGCATCCATTTTCAACATGGCGGCCTGGTAAGAAACTTTCTTATTTTACAGCTAAACACTACACTGAAATATGTTTCTGAAAACATTTGAGGCATGAAATAGGCTGAATATTTCAGCAGAATATTGATTCGTATATGAGCCGCAGCATTGCCTAATTTTACACTTCAATTTGAGTTTTGTGAGCAGAGTGCGTTCAGAGTGCCTTTTTCTTCCCCCAAAACTTCATTGAGTAAAAGTGTGCATTTGTTTTGGCCTGATGCTGGTGCTCTAGTGTGAAATTTAGTGGCAGGGAATGTCGTTTTTCACCCTTACATGAGAAGTTTAGCAATTTGGAAATATAACTATTTGTGTTGTCGATATCACTATGAAGTCTATACAGTGAATATGAAGTTAGAGTTAGGAGAATAATAGCTTGGATTAGCATAAAGACTGCTATTCAAAGGTACAAAATCTGCCTACATGCACTTTTCAAGTTCACTAATAAACATGTCTTGTTTGTTTAATTCTCACAAAAACCTTTTTGCGGTTTTACAAGCAATTATGTGCTGAACTAGGTCTTGACCAGGAGCAGTGACTTTCTGGCATTATGACATAACAGTGAGGTTTCTGTTTAAATCCCTTTGATTTCACTTCAATTGTTGTACACCTTTAACAAACAAGATACAAGACCAATTGTTGAGCTTTAGATGTTTTTTTAGGGATTTTTTTCCAATAGACATAGTCAGGCAAGCTGTTTCCCCCTGTTTCCGGTCTGTATGCTAAGTTAAGCTGACCATCTCCTGCCTCCAGCATATCTGACAAATAGACTTGAGAGTGGACTTGGTCCTTTCATTGAAATCAACTAATATTTTCTAGTTAACTTAACGTAAATAGGTTAAAATTAAGTACATTTTTTTCAAGTTAAACTTAAAGTTTCTAGTTTATTATTATCAGACCACTTCAGAACTTATGAATACAAGTTGAATCATCTAAAATTGAAATCAGTTTCATACTAGCAGACTTCCCAGCATGCACTGTTGTTTAAGTGTTGGCTCAACTAGAGAATTCTATAGGAACTGAACTGTGAGTTACATTAACTAAAAAATGTATGTACAACTGAATTAATATCAAGTTTTCATGACCAGAAAAGTGTTTTGTTTTGGAATCACAACAAAATTACCACAACATGTCTTCTTAAATTCATTCAACTTAAATTTTTAAGGCAGTCCAGACAAACTTGTTTAAGTTGAATAAGTGTACACATGTGGCGATAGAGTCAATTATATACATTTCCGAAATCAGTCATAGTAAGCAACAGTGTTCATTCCCAAAGTTACTTAATATTTTGGATGCAGCTCCTCAGAATTTCATGGAGGATATTACATTTACTCAACTTGTGGGGGTCATTCGTCCAGACAGTGAAAATAACAAGATAAATACTGATGTGATTAAATACGTGAGGGGACTTTCCACGTTTTAAGATAGATTAGCAGTGTGGCTCTAGGGATGGTGATGTTGGTCTGCCAATTGGTCGTTCTACCACTTTTGTCCCCACTGAGACATCTCAACAAATATTGGATGGATTGTCATGAATTTTGACTGGTTTTTAAGGGGTTGTAAGACCATAAAACATTTTGTCATCTCCAGTGTCGCCTCTTACTATGAAGAGCAGAAGTCTGTTGACTCCCTGTGACAATAAACAAATCAACACCGTCTATGGGTGTTTTTGTACTCTCAGGACCTCAAAACACATGATGAGAATGCTAAATTATGACCACCATCATTTGAGAATGATGACACCATAATGAACATCTATGTTGGACTATGCCAGAAAAACCTCATTCACGTTCGACATCCTGACGTGTACGCATCTCTTTGTCTTTGCTGAAAACAAACCTTGGATTATTGGAAATTTCAACATACCTATGCTCTCACTTTTAGTAAGTACATCAGAAAGTGCTGAACTGTGAAACTACAGTACCGTTTCGAGTTGAGCTCAACTTTGATTACGAGAAATGTTCACTGCCACTGTTAAGATTTTTTTATTTGACATGAACATACTTTTTTCAGCACTGTGTCTCTCTTGTCCAGCCTAATATTTGTTGTTACTTCTTCATATTTTGTCTAAAGCTTAAAAAAAAACCATAGTAAATCATTAGAAAGCAGATAAATTTCAGTTTTAAACATTTTTTTTATGTTTTTTATTGAATATGTCTGATTTTAATTAGTCCTGTCCTTTGACTACAATAGATTTTATTGTGTGAGTAAGTGCACAGGTTGTATTTCTCTGTGTATCCATTGTCAACATAAGTCTGTATGTATGTTTCTGTCTTTCAGTCATTTGAGCTAATGCAGTCTATTGCTGCCTTTTACGGCCAAAAAATGCCGACTGCAATACAGAACCCTGAGCAGCTCCCTCCCTCAGTTGTGCAGGGACTTAGAGGTGCCCTGTACACCGCCATCAATGAGATAAACTCTCTCAAAGATGAAAACAAAGCTTTGAAGACTGAAATTGGCCAGATGAAAAACAGCCAGGTGAAGGTGAGCCAGCTCCAGGAGGCTCTGAAAGAAAAAGAGGAAGTTCTCCAAAGGGCCAGAGAGACTGCCCATGTGGAGACCCTGGACATGCTGGCTCGGACATCAGAGCAGTGGAGTAGGCGAGGTGATGCTCTGGAGGAGAGCCTCATCTCCAAAGCCAACCAGCTGCAGATAAGCTGCCTCAGATCATCACTTTACTTCACAATAATGAGCTGTTGGATTCTAACAGCTTAACAGGAGCTCAACATTAAACTAATGCCGTGTTCAGACCAAACGGGACATGAATTATTTGCACGACTGGATTAGATACAAAGTCAACGATTAGACGCGATGATAAAAATAGCATCAAGCGAGTTGAAATTATTGAACTCAAGTGAAATTTTCGCGTGATGCTGTGTTGCGAAAGCCTATCGGCATTGGTGTTCACACTGATGTCATGACGTTAAAGCTGCTGATGTCCGGACATTCATGAACAACAATGGAGGAGAGGATAATAATCACTAATAATCAATCTTGGCCGTTTGTGGACACCCAGAGCTGAACAGTAACACATCTACTCGTACCAAGACAGGACAGAGAAGGAGCTGCCGTGGAGGGAAGTGAGTGACAGGTGCCCGGTAAGTTTTGGAAATACGTCTCAGCACAGCACAGCATAGCAGAACTCCATTCAGGGAACAAGCATTTTTAAAGTTGTTTGCTTGTCGTCTGGCTGACAGACCTGATGAAGCATGAATTCAGCCTTTTTACAAGACGGCATTATGATTTTTGTTATTTTGGAGTCCTTCTGATCCATCTATTGCAGTCAGATCACAGAGAAATCTGTTCATTTTGGGTTCATACTGATGTGGTTCGCAAATATTTTCTTCACGTTTGGTCTGAACACAGCATAATGAAGCAGGTGGTGACAAGTAGGCAGGTGGGAGGTGAGCCGGCTTCAAGAGGTTAAAGAAAAAGACCAATTAAAAAAAAGGCAGGCCAGAAGCAGAGCTTACGAGGACACCCTGTACCAGCTGGCTCAGTTGGAAATACAGCTGAAGAGGAGTGAAGAGCAGTGGAGGAGAAGATGTGATGCTCTGGAGGTGAGCCTGGTCTCCAATATCAACCAGTTACATTAACACTGCCTCAGATCATCACTTTTCTTCACAATAATGACCTGTTGGATTCTATCAGCTTGTGTTGAACTGGTTCAGAATCAGCTTTTGCATGTAAATTAAAAAATATATATACTGTTCTTGTTTTTTTCAGAACATCACCTTCAAAATAAAGGTCCAGGAGGAGGGGAAAATGAAAGAGGAGGAGGAGATGAAGATAAGTGTAGAGAAGGAAATGGAAGATAAAAACAGGAGCCGTCAAAGAGAAAGAGAGAGGAAGGAAAAACTGTTGTGCATACTGAAATGTACAGCACAGAGGAGGAACCTGCCCCTGGTTGAACTCAGGGAAGATATCAGTGTCCTTCCCCCTGAAACCCCAACCTGCCCCTCCCCCCTGCCTACCTCACCCGCTTCCATCTTCCCCTTCCCTTCCCTACCCTGTACCTCAACCCTCCTACCCAAACCCCTGAACCTCATCCTACCCAGACCCACTCCTTAACACAATTCCTCCGGCCTTCATTCATCCCTCTCCTGCACCCATCCCATCCCATAATCATAATATAATAAAAATAATTATAATACCAAAAACTGATTACATCTTTTTCCATTTCATTTTTTTCTCTGCTTTCTCTGACAACTGGAAGTAGTTTCATGGTGAGCAACAGCAGGATAGATACTGTTCCTAAGGGTCTTAAATGTATTTCTTAACTCCCCCCATCTGTTTTCACAATCACACACACTGCTATGGCAAAGGTGCCGCATGAAGATGCTGCGGCCAGTAGCTCCTCCGAATGATGCTATTGTATTTTTTTTAACTGTGATTTTCTCGATTTTGCTGCTAAACATGTACTACCTATGGCAGAAGTACTGTCATCATCATTGGAGAGGAGAGCAGGTGTTTTGGATTAAGAGCATCAGACTTTGAGACCATCACAGCCCACGGCATCTTTCAACCATCCAGCCTAACCGGCAGGACCGCCCCGGGTAGAAAGAGAGTCAGACTAAGAGCCATGCTAATCCAGTTTGGTTTAAGGCTGCTCCTGGCTAATGTCTGGTAGCAGGACAAGGAAATAGAGAAATGGGACAAATGGACTGGCAAAACAATGTGAAATCAGAGACTGTTGTGCCCACAGAGACATGTCTCCAACACAATCAGTTATCAAGTGTTTATGTGCATTTGTGTATAAATAACTGTATATATGTTCTGTAATTTGTGTAGCATTAAGGTGTTTACAAACCTTCATTTCATTATATAACCCTGTTTTGTATAATGATGAAAAAATAACCTTGTACCTTGTACCATGAACTGAGCTCCATCCTGGTCACAATGACTTGCGTCAACCATAACTTCTTTGCTTGAACCATCGGCCCCACAGAGAGCACAGCTGTAATATCCTCTCGCCCCTAAATAATATATCCCAGCTCTCATCCTGATGACTTCATCTATATTTAATGTCTGTTTTTGAAACAATAACTTCCAATAGTGCAAGCAACAAGCTGGAACAGCAGCAAATAAGAGGTTACTAATTGGTTAGTTAAAGATTCATGGTGAGAAACAGGAAGCAGGAAATAGGAAGTGGAAAGCGCCAATGGTTGTATTTGATGATTTGACTTGAGAGCCCTGTGCGGATGGGCGGTAATGGAATAATGCAATCATGACTGACAGTGAGTGGCAGATTTTCATTGTGGGTCCATTTAGCCCTTGTATAATGAACAGGCAGCATCAATTCCCCCTTAATGATCTGAGAGCAGGGCAGAGAAATGGAACATGACAGGCCAAGGACATACTGAATCCAGAGTGGGTTTTTGCACAAGTGTGTTGTATCAAAGTAAAGTGTATGCACAACTTGTGTCAAAGTTGGTACTCGCAAGACTCTTCCCTAGACAGTAACAGCCATTATCCAGGGCTACCTATCCGTATTCATAACACACAACAAGTTCACTCTATGAAATGGCTTAGGTCACGCACATGGGAAAAATCCCTGCGAGCTATGTGTGTTGTCACTGGCCAGCAAGCAGCCTCTGTTTTGAGGTAGATGCACTGCATAGAGGGAACAAGTGATTTCAGCCTTGAGTAAATCTAAAAGGCCGGTTTCCATTAGTGAAAGGAGGTCAGATGCATTAGGTCCTGGACTCACCGCAGCCATTCAGACCCTCTCAAAGCAAAAGAAGGCACAGACCGATATCTAATGCAAATACAGTACAGCGTGGTGGAACAACACTGCTGCAGCTCCTCTCAGATGTATGACAATATTTTGGTCAGCACGACTTTTAGCCGCCTTACAGTTTTAGGACATCCTGGCTGCACCCAACAGATTCCTGCTGCTGTCTGGAGGGTTTTGACGCATCATTAAAATGAAATAATGGCTTCCTGAATCATGCATGGGATATTGAAATCCTTTAAAGGGGAGATGAGGCAGATCCTTGTCTAAGGCTGTATTGTGCTGATCATGAATTATGCCCTGTCACCCTTTATGAGAGCATGTTTCTCACTTCTCCAACACTGTGAGAGTCTATTTAAACACCAGTCTGGTGTTTCAGACGTGCAACAATATAGCTATAGTGCTGTAAATTTCTCTGAGAATATTCATGTATTTCTCACACATTTTTATGTAGCCATGTCATGCCATTTCATTTTCAATCTTTATATTCTTATGAGTTTAAATGGTCTCTTGTGACAATATTCAGTAAAAGTTCTCTATTGAACCTAGTCCAGCTCTTCTTGTATTGAGGATGTGTTTGACCATATGATCCTTGAGATGCAATGTGCCCTCAATGTCACTCATGTTTTGTCTTGTTTTGTTCAGTTAATTAATTTTGTTGTTATTTTGGACTTTGTCTAATTGATTTTGCTTGTTGTCTTGTTAACGTTGTTCTGTCATTTGTGGGTTATATGCAGTTGTTCAAGTGTTTGGTTTTGAAAAAGCAAAATAAAATAATATAAAGTTGAGTTTAAAATAAAACTGCATAGATCAAAATACATACATGGCTAGGTATCAAAACATTTTTCTGAAGATAAATTCAGCTGTCTATTGATACTTGTATATATAAAGTTGGTTAGGAAAATTATCCTCTATTTTAAAAAAACCTTTCCTGCGATTTATACTTGCATTGATGTTGCTTTATACATTTACTTTTCTTCATACATTTCTTTTTCAGGCCTCAACTATCAATCCTTTATTAAAAAACTTTGAATCAAAAAAGGACATTTTCTGTTATTCTTATTCTGCTGTGACAAAGAACGTATTATCTTTGGGTCACTTGCACAAAACCATGTTTCAAAATGTCATCATTGGGTCAAATGGCTTGTGAGGGACCTTTTGTCACAATTTGCCTACAGACCATGATCATAAAAATCATTTTTAGGTCAAAAATAATTGTCAGCTGAAGCCCTCTTTTTCTTAAAAAGAAATGATTGGATGAAACTGCTCACATACGTATCGCCATTCATATTTTTAGTCTATGAAACGACTGAATGAGGACAAGAAAATGACTTGTGTGTGGGTGCACGTGTATGCATGAATGTGTGAGCATGTAACTATAACTAGACGGCATACATCATTATCACAGCAGATATGGTCAGGCTAGCCCTTCAGTAAAGATGTTGGAAATGATTCATCCTAAAGCCCATTACAGCATCCTCAACATCTCCGTCAATGGGCATAATCTACATGACAGCTGCTGAAAATATTGTCAGAAAATGTATCATTCCGAGCACTGTGCTATGTCTCCAGAGAGCAGCTATGATCCATCAAAACAAGAAGGAGTGAAGAGGCTGCTGGTGTAAATGAAAGCAGTTTGTACATTACTGGTCAGCTGGACAAAAGCATGCTCTGGCTGTGTTTATTTGATATGAGCAAAACAGCAGGGAAGCAAGCTGACCCGGTTTGAATGAATTATACCCAGATTAGCAATGAATTATCATTCAGCCAAATAAAACTGTCTTTGACAGTTTGAGAGCATTAATGATGCAGACTTGGTTTTCAGCATCCTAAGTATTTCATTGTATTGTATCAGAAGTGGGTTTCATTTGTGATGAGTTCTGAATTCTTACTAGAACTAAATTTGTCTCTGTCTCTATAAAACACTGTAATCTCTCTTCTTCTTCTTGGCATCACCAAGTCTATGGAATCAATTTTATTTTATAAATTAACTCTACTTTTTCCCCAACACAGTTTATATATAAACACGTTAAATACAAGTAAAAATGCTAATTTTAAGTAACACAGTCGATCAGTTGATGGTATGCCGTCATAGATTGTTCCTGAAAAAGGACGTATGAATGCATTTGACATGCTCATAAAACCACAATATTTTATTTGGCTAATCTTGTGTAATATAAATATAAGTGTCATGTTATAGTAATGATGCCTCCAGTTTTTATATCACTTTCTGCTGCCATTTCTGATTTGAGGATATTAGAAGAAAAAAACTTAATTAAGTAATTGAAGAGGTGATTATACAAGATGGCGAGGAATGTTGTACTGATAACATTAACCAACAAGTAAAATATTGTCAGAAATGTACATGTAGGTATGAGACAACTCTGAGAGACATGTGGCTCTGTCTTGGCTAATAGTTCAGCAGACTGGAGGGCTTATTGAACGAACAATGTCAGTGGACCCGTGTGTGTGTGATATTGAGGTTTAACTTATTGAGTGTTTTTTTCCTTAACACTATCGTCATACATGTACTCTGCTTGCAGAAGTGTAAATATAACGTTTTAGACATCATTAGTGAGTGCCTTACTTGAGTCTGCCTCCTACCACCTTCTTTGACCCACTGACCAGGCTTCCTCACAATATCATAAAATGACTGGGCCAACATTTACATACTTAACTTTCCAACACTGATAAGTCAAAGGGGAACTGTAGCAAATGAGTAGCAAAACAAGCAGCAAAAATAATTGCTACCAAGTGTGCTTAAACATAAATCTGTTTTCAAATGTAAATCATAATATATTATTACCATGTAATGAGAGGAAGCATACACTCCGATGATAATGTGAGTTTATGTAGCTCAATGGCATTAAAAGTTCAATGTCCGTGTTTTCTCAGCGTCCTAGATAATAAAATGATGATGGCAAAACACTCAACAGGGCTACAGATTTTATGTTAGTGTGGATGTAGTTATCATTCCTTTTTAAGAGCAGGTAAAGGTTTCGTATCAGACTGGATGTGACAGATATGGGCCAGGTGCAATGTAACAGTGTTGGTTACTGACAACAACCCCTCCAGGACTCTAGTCCCAAATGATCAGTGTCATGTTGGAGGCAGTCCAAAGGGAGTTTGCAGTCTAAATAAAATGGAATACATTTTGGTAGCAAATGACAGACAAGACAAACATGAATTATTGAACAAAGTTATTAAATAAGTCCATTAACATTTCCCTGAAGACAAAAACATCAACACCCAAATATTGAATTTCCAATGATTTAGTCAAATTTTCACCCAAACATACTGTCGCATACAGCTCAGTAAACATCTGTGAAGTGTGATGTTGTCAAATATGCAAGATCGCACGCACAACAAAGCAGTTGAAGTTCTTTAGCAAAGTGCAACATCAGAAGCTGGGGGAGTCTCCTGAATGTTATGGAAATGAGTTTACAAAGAGAGATGTTATATTTTTAATCCTAATTTAAATAGAACACTGTCCTGAAATCCCCTTATTGCACCAGAGTATGGCAGTGAAAGATGACAAAGAATATAGAAAACCCCTGCTGGTTTAACCATCTGTTAGTTAAAGGGTATGAAAGAAGAAAAAGCCGTGCCAGTGACAGGGCAACACACCATGTGTGAGAAAAATCTATCATGGAGATGATTCACATGATTAGACAAGGTGAGTTTCAAAGGTGTTTAAATGACACATACGCTGTGCGGTTTCTCACAGGGGGAAGGTTCCCACCTGCTGTTAACGTAAATAAAATGCGGTTTATTATCAGATGAGTTTCCACGCTTTAAAATGCGGATGTGATGTTCACATTTAAGCATTATGACCTCTTGTCAAGGTCATTCAACACTTCGGGCCCTTTCCAGCACCTCTGAATAATTCTTGGGGGTTTGAACATGCGAGTATAAGTGAGTGCCTAAAGTCAAAACTTCCCTTGGCCAAAAAAAATATAACTATTGGACCTGTCATGCAACACATGTGACTTTATGTACTTATGCAACAAACCTGTCATTCTGCGCTCACATAATTGCCAACAGGAACAAACCTGGACATTTGGCATGCAAGTAATTTCTGATTTATAATTGTCTGTCTGGCAACGTGTACCTGGCACATCCTGCTAAATAAAGTTTTAATTAAGATTAGATCATCACATTTTAATCTATATTTTCTGACAATTTGCCAAGGAGTGTTCTCACACCATGGGGATATGAAATAAACAAATTAATCTCTAGCTCTGAATAGAAACTTGCAGTAGATATTGAAAACTCACGCTGAGAGTGACGTAACCTTCTAGAACAGATCAAACAATGCTGCAACAACTGTATAAAGCATTTAAATTGTTTACAATATACAGGACATAGCCACAGTATTTATAATATGAAAGCCTTGAATTAAACAGTGTAACCTACACTGACTTCAGCATTCATTACATGAAACAATCCCGATTATTTTCATGACTCAAGGGTGACTTAAAGGTTACACATTAAGCTATATCGACACATTTCCAAGTGAATAAATGAGTTGTTGTTTACTGAATATCTCCTCCCTTTTCTGACTGGCTTGCAAATAGCCTGCTTGCAGTCTGTGTATGTGTAATATGTGCAAATTGCCCAAAAGGATTTGGCATGTGAAATCTATCCAAGGAGAAGTCAATCAATGTCGACTCGTTTCTGCGCTCATCGCTAAAATGCTGCCTAACCCGGAAGGTTGTCCGGGGACTACACTCCCCATCAATGCACTCACATAAAGGACGCAATCTTCCTCTTCCAAATTATAAGCATTAGTCTGGTGCCTGCAGGATTGCCTGCACAACAGACAGTTCACCAAGTTTCTCAGCTAAAAACTAGACAGAATTTTGCATAAGGCCACTCTCAGGACTAAATCAGTGTTTCTCTACAAATACTTAACATGCATTAGTAATATTTTCAATATTTAAGACACTTTCATGACACTGCTACTATAGCCCAACAGTCCTAACAAGGCTGCTGCTTTGTTTTTTCCTGTTTGGAGTGTGCGTTGGACACCTTGCACCAGGGGATGAGTCCGGCATTACACTGCGAGGCTGCCAAATGTAAGCATATGGCTCATTGTTCCAGCTTATTTTGTCAACACAAGGTGAGACGTCTCATTATAACATATACAGGGCAAAGCACTACAAATATAGGCCCACTGTTAGGTTTGCAAGTGACTGTGTGATGAAAAAAACAACAACGAAAAAAAACACCTCATTGTACTCTAATTGCAGCAGCTGCACTGCAGGGTTTCCCCCAGCAGCAGCAGCTCATGAATTAGTCGACTAAAGTTTACCAGACAATAGTTTGTTTCACTATGTTCTAATAAGATCCAGCAGCTGAAGCTTTAGTACACATTAGGGCTGGGTAATATATTCATGTTATATTGTTACTGTGACATGAGACTATATATCATCTTCGATTTTGGATAAAATGTTATCGTGATGGCATCAGTCTTCCTGGTTTTGAAGGCTGCATTACAGTAAAGTGATGTCATTTTCTGAACTTATCAGACTGTCTAATGTCTAATATTTGCCTTTACTCATTTATTCATTATATTCATATTACTGATGATTATTTATCAAACATCTTATTGTCCAGTCCTAGGGTTTATGAAGTGCTGTTGAGGAGACAACACAATTACATATAAATGATACAATTCATGTTCAATACAATGTGTAACTTATGAATTACATGAGACAATGTTTACTTCACACATGTAAAACCAGCTACCTCAATGACTATTTTTGTCAGTTTGCTTGCAATCATTACTTTGGGCAACACAATTGAGAATGATCAAATCATCATGATATGATTCTACTATTACTTGATAAATGATAATATTTAATAATTGCTCATCCTTAACCAGTAGAAATACAGTACAAATAATAATAATAATAATAATAATAATAATAATAGTAAAAGCAGCTGTTTGAGAAAGCAACCCTCATATTACACCCTGATTCGGCATTCAGAGTCAATTGGAAATACCAGTCTGTTGAATTTCAATCATTTTCATGTGACATACCATAAGAGACTGTCATAAAATACAGAGCCAATGTATCTTCAAACAAAAATGTGAGTGAGAAGGATAATTTGGTGTAAAGCGGCTCTTTAAAACTGATCTTTAAAACTAAAGACATCCCTCCCACCACCTGCTGTGTGCACTATGTTACAGTACATCCTGATTTTCCAACAGTGGAGAATTACATTCAGCCATGCCGGCTGGCAGAGCAAAAAACACATCTCCAGACCCCTGTGTAGGAGTTAATAGCATTGGATGCTAACTCCCATTGATAATGCCATGGATGCAAAGGGCTGATGAGACGCAGACAAAGCACCTTCAGAGAGAAGCTCTATTACTCAGCCTGGCAGGGCCCCAGCCACAGACAGCCTCTTCAGTCTGCATGCCAAAGTTTCTCCTCGCCCCCATTGAAAATCAGGCTGACAGGCCAGAGTGTCCCAAAGTAAAAATGACTCACTCCACTGACCTCAACAACACAAACAAACAACCAGGAGAACTGAGGGGGAGAGCACAAACATGACTTCCACTTTGTACAGATAAACACGCAGTAGATGAGCAATCAGGCAAGTGATAACACACCATGACGATGTTTCTGTGTAAAGTAGTATTTGTTCAACTGGAGCACAAATAACTGATTCCATAAGATTGCAATTAAAATAAATGTCTTCAAATTAGGGCAGCAATTTAAGATTATTTTTATTTTCAAATTAATTTGATCAACTAACCAATTCTATTACTATGAATCTATGAATTAATCGACTGTCAGAACGGTGAAAATGTCGATCAGTGTTTTACAAATCATAAAATGACATCCTATCAAAATAGTCTGTGATTTATTTACTAGGCTAGTGAACTACTAATCTTTAAATAGATTTATCGCTGCAGCTCGACTTCACATGGCAGCAAACATCAGAATTATCCATCTTACCTCCAGAGTGGGGTGGTGGGCCACACAGTAAGACCACTCCTTGACCTTCACGAACCCTCACTGGACTTCTTCTCTGGGTCTTGAAGTTCTCCAGGTCTGTTTACCACAACACAAAAGCAATAAAGTAAAATAATCAACTCACTTTTCACCAAAGCCATAAGCACACAGGAAGCAAACAGATCATGCACACAACACGCCATATCTGCGGTTGCTCAATAATTTCATATCTGGCTGCAGACCAGAGTTTCACAGAGCCCACGCGGTGTTTGCATAAATGCAGAAAGGTGCTGTAAAGTCCTAAACACTTCTGACAGGAGCAGAAAGCAATTCCTCAAGTATAAGTCACACATGAGTGAATTTAATTGGAACTGCGTATTGTTATCACTTTCTGTGTTTCATCCACTGCACACAGACCAGCAACAATTAAACGACTAAGACTGAAACATCATTTGTATGGAGACCGATTACTTGTTGACAACCTGCTGAGAGAAAGAAAATAGAGACAGCAATTCATGAACACTTTGCCTTTTCTAGCCTGCTGTGGTTCTTGGAGATATCGTAGGCAGTGCAGTCAAATATGCGGCTGCCATATAATGACATAATCAAGACTGAATTCAGAAACAGAGAGGAAGAATGCAAAACTGACACCTCCTGTGTACAAGCACAGCAGGGTGAGTCTCTGCATAATAAATGCCATACGTGATCTTTGCAGGCCTTGTGACTAATGGAAAAATGCATCCAGCGGAACAGTATTGTATTATTACAACTGAAGGCATCTTTTTTTTAATTTGCTTCACAAATGATTTAGTGGAATGCTGCTGTATGACTTCACAAATTAATTAGCAGATCATTAAGTTCTTTTCATATTTGGCACGTAAAAATAGTGCAGGTGCTTCAGTAGCCAATTCTCAATCTCTGCCTGATCCATGAATAACAGTCACATAAAGCCTCTCTGTGCATGAACAGATACAGCACAGTTAGGGTCCCTCAGGACCAGCAAGCCAATCTTCAGTTCCCTCTAGATGTGCTCAAACTCCTAAACAAATCTGAGAAATGTATAAATGTTATCTTTTTTATGCTGTGTATGCAAGAAATGTTTGTAAAAGTGGTTATTATTAGCCCTTTGATGATGTCCATGTCAAATCTTGTGTTTAACTTTAACTTTAAGTCTTTATGTGTCATGCTTAACTTCCTGTTAATCACTGTAAAAAATAAAGAAAATAAATCTGGCTTTTACAGATAAATGTCAAACTGAACTCAAATCTCAATACTAGCAAACCAGCATTGAGGACCCCAAGAGTCTTTTTGTTGGTTGATCAAAGCATATATCATCTTATCTTATTAGTTTTGTTTAAACACACTGAGACTTGATGACAGGTTAAAGACAAGAAGAGTCCACAGCAACGGCTCTATGAGGCTTTCCTTTGCGTGCCATTTGTGACAAATGCTAACAGCAACATGCTAGCATGCCCACAATGACAATGCTAGACAGGTATGGTTCATCATCTTAATTTAGCATGTTACCATGCTAACCTTTGCTAATTAGCACAAAACACAAAATACAGCTAAACGAAATGCCATTAGTCTTGCAGGTAATCTGGTCAAAAACCAAAGTTTTGGACAAATTAATGGCTCACATACGTTATCACAAATTATCCTGAAGAGTACGATCCATCTGATAGCCACACACACATCTTGTCATAGCAGTAGAAGCACAGGTGAAATTCACAAATAAAATTAACGAGGGCTCATTTCTATTCAAGTTTCCTAGTAAGCTATGACAGCATGCACGACACTTTGACCCTGCATCATTCATTTATTTAACCGGTGTTTTTCCTACTGGACATGTCAAAATGTCATCTCTGAAAAGGTAGATAGTTGTCAAGACATTTCACTCAAAACCGTAAATGTCAACCTGCTGAAAAATAAGCAGAGGATCACCAAAGTCAGTAGGACTCATCCTCTAGGGACTATGAATCTGTGTGAACTGTGGAACAGACAACAGACCACACATCCCTAGAGCCATGCCAGTGTGGATCAAAATAATAAGTGCTCCATTTTTTCTTCACTTACTTCAATAAACTCCTTTGGCTTAGTGAGCAGCCAAAGAAGCTATCTGATACCATATTAAACTTTAGCTGCTCTGGCAGTGCCAGTACCTGCTGAGTCAGACAGAAAGTCCCAGCAGCTGCAGAAGCAACGACTCTCAATGGTTTGATGTTGTGAATCGTTTGGTTTGAGTTAATATTCTGCACACTCATCCAAATGCTGATAAGGAATAATACACTATCTACAGTAGGGCTTCTGTGGTTTCAGATTTGCTGCAGAAAACATCCAGTCCACTGTTAGACAGCCAACCCTTTTATGTGTGCAGTATGTGTGCAATTCCTAAGACAGAAAATAGGTCTGTGTACAGCATGGGTACTTCTGTCTGCAACACCTTCAAAGCTTGTTGGTAGCATTGCTACAATACCCAGATTTATGGTTTTGCAACTATTTGACAAGAAATAGAATGACCATATAGTTTGTCAAAACAGCAGTTACAAAGTGCTTTACAATGGGCAGGAATAATTAAATAAAATTAAAGCTAAAAACGATGAAAAAATAAAATACCAAATATACATACATACATACATATATATATATACATACATATATATATATATATATATATATACATATATATATATATACATATATATACATATATATATACATATATATATACATATATATACATATATATATATATATACATATATATATACATATATATATACATATATATACATATATATATATACATATATATATATACATATATATATACATATACATACATATACATACATATATATATACACATACATATATACATATATATACACATACATATATACATATACACATATATATATATACACATACACATACATATATACATATACACATATACACATATACATATATATATATATATATATATATATATATATATATGTAGTATGTAACTATACACTCGATTGCATGTTTGCCAGATAATAGAAAAGGCTGAGGATAAAAGTGAGTTTTTAAGGGTGACTTAAAAAATACGCTAATTTTGCAAATGTGAGATTCTCATGGACGAAAATGTCTAGCAAAGAAGTACATTTTTCTTGTAAAAAAATATGTTTTGTGGGCTTTTCCCCAATTATATTGTATTAGGGTAGAGAAGGTGAAATCCTACATTTTGGAACTCTCCTTCATATATTGTACACATGTTCAGAACAAATAAACACCTGAAATTTATTTCCACCTTTAAAATTTGCTGGAATAAGTTGTTTATCTGAAAAATATGTGGATTTCACAGAATGCTGTCTCGCTCCTTTTGTTCAAATCACAATTAGAAAGGAAATTTAGGGCCAGATAATGGGTGTTTAATGCAATGTAAGCATAATACAGAGTCAGATTTAATTATTTTCTAAAACCAGGCTCAAACATTAGAAAGTATCAGAGTCAGACTCAACTCTCACTGAGAGCATAGCTCTCCTGATCAATATTCCTTTGGAGTATGGTGGGGCGTAAATGAGCTAGACACACTAAAAGCCAACAATGCCTGACAACCCAAGCTGTTCTGCACCCCGTGGATCATCTTATCAAGCCTATCACGGCTCTGCACCTCCATGTGCTTCTCCATGGCAGAGTTCAGGCTATTTTGAGTGCTTTCAGATCCATGAAATTGGATGTGAATTTGCATTTTTGTGCTAGCTACATCAATGTGACCCATTGTAATGAATGAGAGGCAATTGTAGAGAAGAAAAATTGAAGCCATTCTGTTGGAGTGTGAGCTCGAGGGCAATTTGTGATGTGGCTACATTTGTCACCAAGCCATTGGACAGAAGGCATGAAGAGTTTTAAAAAACTTTTTCAAGGGTGCCTTTATTTGAAGTTCTCCAACTGTGGTATAATTTGCCTCCACTTAAGGGTTATTATGTACTACTAATGTGAGCTGATCAGTCATGCAGTTTGGAACTTAACCAGTGTAGTTGCTCGAATGCTCGTGGTTTTGGAAATAACTACGAGCATTTAGGCTTTTGTCCCCACAATCAAAGAACATTGTTCATAATTATATTAAATAATAGCTTTGACAGAATATAGAACATAAGTATGGTAGTTATCATCTAATAAATGACTGATGAATGATTGAGCCTCTACCATAACCTTCCTTTTAACAAGATGGGAATTTGCTATAAGCTCATGTACGTATAACTGAGGCTGATGACTTTTGTGGTTACCTTTATTGTTAAATATAAATTCTAACCAGCTGGTGGCTTAAAAGGAAATACCAGGTATAATTAAAATCTATCAACCCAATGACCAAAGACATTGAGATTCATCCTCGTAGGAGCAAGAATGTCTGTCCCAAATATTGTGGCAATCCATTTATTAGCTGTAAAGATATTTTACACTGTGTTCTATTGGCAGGTTGACAAACATTACCATCCCTAATGAATAAAAGCAAACTAAAAAAAAAGATATACTTAAAAGGCCATAAAATTGTTAGTGGAGGTTCCAAAGAGCCATCTCCTTTTTCCCACAAAACCAAAGTCAGGTCTTTATTTAGAGCAGCGAAGTTGCAACAGCCAAGGCTGTTTATGAGGTTATGAGTTAGTCACCTCCCACCCAGCTGTAGTCAAACAGCAAATGGGAAGAACCTTGGAACCAATTTTAATGGGATGACATTCAGTGATTTGTCCACTAAGGCCAAAAAACCTTTCAACCTAACTATTTACTTTTTCTGAATTACTTTGAAAAGAGGTGAAAGCCATTTAAGTCTATCAAAAAATAATAAGTCTAAATATTAAAATGAGTGTGGGACAAAGAGGTAGTTATGTGTTTTACCGAGGAGATCTGGCCTCTCTCCAAACACTTTAATTAATTAAGTTATACTTGCACTCCACAACTCCAGTTCTTATGCAACACTGTCTCCTAGAAATTACACCTATATATAACTAATATGCAACAGTAAATACATTTTGAAAGGAAAGGAATGTAATAGTTGCCTGGATTATGCCCAGGAAGCCAGGGTTTCTTGTCCAGACTCCTGTCTGTGGTTAGGTAGGTTAGGGAAAGATTGTGTTTTCTCTCAAGTGTTTAAAGTCTTAAAACAGACAATGATCTTTCCCTAACCTTTAGGTGCTGCCAATGCCTAAACATAAGCATAAAAAAGTTGAATAATGCTGTAGTCACTGCGAGTGGATAATGTATTGGAAGATTGCCTATTTTGAGTGGAAAAATAATTACAAAAATGTAAAACGTGGTCAGTGAACATTTCACTGATTCTTACTGATGCCAGGTACATTACTAAACAACATTTCCTCATTATGTTAATAGAAACCACTAACTACAAAGACAAAATGAGAATGGATAGAAATGGAAATGATTATCTATCTATTAAGGAGGCGCTGGTTATTTACACGCATTATATGTATATCATTCTCATGATATTGATATTTCATTTGTAAATATCATAGTTATCATCAGTACCAGTGCAGTTGTAATTTATATTATTTTTTCATTTAAAGAGTGGTCATGGAGTATCAATTCTTTACTTGGGATACTGTGACAAACTGCCTGTGGTTGTAGTGGGGGAGGGTTACTATTCACTAAGTAAAGCTCTGTAAACTTAATTATTGTCTATATGATGAATTAGCATTAAGAAGTAAAAGTAGAGTGCAAGTCACTAAAAGTCATATGTTGTAAAAAAAAACAAACAAACAAACAAAAAAAAAACACAAAAAAACCCATGAAAAAACATCATCTCTGTAATCTCTGCAATCTTCGCTTCTGTTCTCACAGAGGCAATCATGCAGTGAATCCTTAACGGTGAGTGACACATGACATTTGAGGAGTGATAAACATCAAAGGGGGCCTAATTCGTACAGAGGGCGGCTGCTGGTGTCTCCTGACAATTACAACGCTGTTGTGAAGTGCTGCTTTCAGAATAAGACTGTTGCCTTCCGCACTAAAAGATGATTTGAAACCCAGATCGAGCACTTAGCACCATAGCACCGACGATAAATGTTATTGTCCTTTCCTCAGATGCTCTCGAGCTTCGAAACAGACTTAATTTTCACCAGAGGCAAAATCAAGGAATAAAGAGTATAGAGCTGATGAAAATAAGAGAAAAAAACAAGAGATAAAAATCTTGCAAAGTAATTACACAGATAAGGCAGTTAGGTTTAACTGGAGCCAGTGAGAAATAAATGCAAATTATGTGCAATTACAGGACTGTATTTGATAGGAGAAATCATGAGCTCCACGATACAAGGGAGTCGCATCCTGCATTGCTTTCATAAATACAGCTATTTCACCCTTCATTAAACACTGTGTTACCCTTGTGGCTCTATAAGCTGCACAGCATCCAGGCTGTAGCATGCTCCTTCTTCAGGATAGGCATCCAATACACTACACTGTATTGCAGGCCCTGCAATCTGTTGTAAAACGCTGCATCTTGCATCAGTGAAAATCCTTTCACTTACACCAAAAATATCCCTAGGAGATCAGGAAACTCAATCTGGCTCGATAACCAACTAGATTACTCCTTCCAGCACTCCCAGCAGGCGAGCACAGCCCTTTTAAACATTTAAGTCTGTATTGTCAACAGGATCAAGAACCTTTATACTTTTAAAGGTTTAAGCCCCAGCCAGATGCTAACAGACGCTGTTATATCATCCATCCTTCAGAGGATTAAAAATGTAGGCTAACTCAACTATTATGTATGCAATACACATTCATGCAATACGAATTTGATGTTATGGGACATCATCAGTCAATGCAAATCGAAAGAAATTGACTTTGTTCACCAGCATCAGCAAGGACTTCCATGAATGAGCACCAAATATAGATCACATTGTTAAAGATGTCTTTAATAATGAGCACGCTGTAGTTACTGTTCTACATTTGTTTTCTGCAGCAGTGCTCAAAGCACTGATTTGAGGCTACCAGACTTGATAGGATTACATGCAACACATGATGGAGATGCCAGTATTTTCTTCATTACTGGCCTTTACCTTGGTCTTTGTCTCTCAGAGTTATTACAAGATAGAGAGAGGTGCAAGCCCCTTGGTATATAAAGGAGCATATTGAGCCACTCTGAGTCAGAGTCTGTTACAAATGACATGACGCTGACTCTCATAACAGGCTGCTCCTCTGTGAATAATTCCTTTGACCTGAGACCTGCTCAATCATACGGCACACTTAATTAAGTTAAACCAAGAGCAATAAATAAGATGTATGACACATCAGAGCTGATGCTTGTCCTCATCTGTTGACAACAGCAGGTCCCAGGTCAGGCCCAGGCAACGGATGAGACCAATCACGATGACATACAGTTCAGGCCGGGACTCGGAAATTGATAGGAAATGTGAATATGATCAACAGCCTGCTGGCAACTCAGGGCACCGATTTGCTCTGTATGCTGAAGATTTAATGCTGCTTTGTGACAAAGAAGCACCAAATCGTGGCTAGATGGATATCTCTGATGCTCTCCCTGCCAAGGATCATCTCTGCGCCTGCTATGGCACAGAAACAGACATCAGAATTCAATCTCGCTGCACCATCTGTTCACAGATATCAGGGCTGTCATTTCATATGGGATGGCCATCAAGAATGGAGGCCTCAAGTTCACCTTGCCATCAGAGATGCCTCAGACCCAGGTCTTATAAACAGTGATGGATGAGTGCTGTAAAGCATCAACTATACGGGGTCTGTCAAGGCCCACCACACAATCATCACAAGGCTGTAAGAAGTTTAGAACTACCAGGCAGAGTAAACACCAGCCCTGGGGCTTTAATCAGGGTTAAAAGAGAAAAACACCGCGATAGAAACATGGATGGTTCATTTGGGTGATCTCATTATCAACTTTAACAGATCAGTCTACTATAGGAGTCTCTTGTCGCTGGTTGTTTTTTGTTAGAGAAGATCAGGTCTGACAACAAACAATTTCCACAGAAACCTACTGGGTCATTATACTTTCAGTGAACCAAACATCTGATGTTTAATAAAACTTTTACTTTCCAAGGCAAACAAAGACAGATCTGAGAGCTCAGGTTGATACGAGGTGAACTAAACTCAACAGAGGTGAAATAATAATACTGAAAAGCACGCAAACTGTTCAAAGCTATTATATTTTTGTATTTCCGCTTGTTAGAAGAATTTTATTACCAATCACTCTGAAATAACACATTTTTCAGTTAAATATTAGATGGGCTTACATGCAATGTGCAGACTGGCCTCTCTGCTGACGATGGTGCCAAAAGAGTTGGATGCCAGGCACTGATAGATGCCAACGTCTCCCTCTTTAGTCAGATGGCTGATGTGTAAGTTTCCTCCCATCAGAGAGTAACGTGACCCTGGTCTAGGCAGGATGAAAGAGTCATTGAGCTTCCACCTGTGAATGTAAACACATGATACACAACAAAAAAACCTTTAATACAGACAGTGTAGATAAGCACTATGTCTTCATATGCTGGATAGCATGTATCACAGGGCTCTGAGATTCATTACAATCTGTGGTTCTCTTACTCATCATTGTGTGTTATCACTCAAAACTGAAATGGTCTGCTTTAGGTGCACACTGCAACTTTATTTCCAAAGCCATTCTTGGCAAAATTCATACTTATTTATCTTAAATCACAGTCTGCATTCTCTTGACGTTTTGCAATTTGTTGTTCCCAAAGTCCGTACTGAATTGGGTTGACCAGGTTGTATGTGTGCAAATGTTTTATCAGATTATGTGGGCTTGCTTTTTTTTTAATTTACTGTTGTAACTGTGTTGCTCCCATTCTTGGCCAGGTCTCCTAAATAAAGGCTGAAACAGTTTTTAAAAGAAGATGCCTTGTATTTTGTTATATGTGCCCAGTGTCTGATAATCACTTCTGATTAATTGTTGAGACAGATTTAGGGCTGCACATTATGTTCAACAATTATTTTGTGATCATTTTGATGAATATTGTAATTGAGATATTATTCACAATTAGTAGAAATGGTAATTTTTACGCCACAATTTTCATTTTCACTGAAAGAACTGATGAAAAACATGATGTGATCTTTATTGCGGTCTGTCCCAAGCAAATATGTTTTCTTACATGTGGAGATTTGTAGACCAGTGCATCTCTGCAGCACTTTATTATAACGTTGTTTTGTTTCTATAATGTTGTATTGTTATCAAAAAATTGCAGCTTCTGTAATTTGTATAATGCTTTTGGCGATACTGCAATTTTGCTAATAATTTTGATTAACTGTGCAGCCCTAGACAGATTGACGTTGATGCATAAACACTTCAAGTTCAATTAATGTAAAACAGAGACTTCCAAGTAGTCTAAATTGTGACCAAAACAGCCTTCATTCTAGATAAAGCCGACATTAACAGAAATAACACAGTCTGATGTTTGTTGCGAAAAACCAAAATGAATAACTGAAATGAGAAGCAATCAGCAACTGCCATTTCAAAAGACAGTTCATTTCTATTCAGGCTTTTTCTCACTTCAAACACAACTCTTACTCACAAATCAAATGCTCAGCAATCCTTTGACATTTCCTTTTTTCTGTTCAGTCTGTTTGTCCATCAACCACAGCCACATGAGGGAGGCCTGTTCAAAATCCTCCCCTTCAATCATAGTGATTATCAGACAGGGAGCGCCAAGCACCAGGGCTGCTCAAACAAAATGGCCACATGCAAAGAACAGGATAATGTTGTTTTTTGATTAAACCTCTTGTTTTGTATAATATGCAAGTCCAGCAAGTTTGTGTGTGTGTGAATGGGGGGCTAAGAGGGGGGGATAAGAGAGATGCCAGCAATCAACCTTTAAGATTTATCTTATGACTCAATGTTGTTCACTTTGCATAATTAAGGCTTATAGTCGAAGAAAACCTGCCGAGTTAATGATACTTGTTCAGCTAAATGCAGCATGTGACCTCCTAAGTAATTATGTAGGCTCAGTTTCTATTATCTGTGAACAATAAAGAGTTTACAACAACACAAGATTTAACTTGTTTTGCAGAAAACTTTTTTAAATGTATTCAGATACACCCATCAATTCAATAGGTTTGCTGAAATTGTCTGCATTATAACCAGGCACAGCCAGTGTGCAAATGGCACTTTCATTCACATACCAAATTAGAGTTGAAGGGAAAGAAAATGAGAAAAAAAGAAGAGAGTAAACACAGACTAACAAGAAAAGTGACACTCGCTAAAGGAGACTCTCAAGAAATAGCTTTTTATCGGAGAAATAAGGCATAATTAGGCTGAATGTTCGCTCCTTGGTCTTGATTAGATTTTCACATCTCTCGGCGAAAAAGAATGCTTGAGGTTTCTATTTCTGACTTACTTCCTCCTTTTTCAGTTGAAAAGATTTAGACAAAGAGACTGAGACGCAGGGTTGAAGAAGGGAAGGAATGGGGGAGGACATATGCAGCGGAGCAGTGCTCAACAGCAGATTGGCTGATTAGATTGATTTAGTGATTTGGTGATGCAGCTGGAACTGGTCCAAGAGCTCCACATGAGACAAATCAAGGGATCACGGTGACAACTTGGAGTGGGGGCTTCATGTAGCAGCGGTCATTGGGTAGTCTTGGACAAATTAATTTGTCCTTGGCGCCCCTGAAATAAACCTGCCTACATACTCAGCAGAAGAGTCACGCAGCATATGGTGTCCCGCCACTGAACCTCAAAAGGACCCAAACTCATTTCTTAAGCTGGCACATGAGACCTTTGTTAAAAAAGAATGACAGCACTGTGATGCACGACGAGACTGAACTAAGAACGCAACATGGCCATCTGAACACCAGACCCAACATTAAAAGAGATAAAAGTATTATATCAGAACAGCTTGTGATCAATCTGAAAATCACTTCTTAATGTGGTATATCAACTGCCACAGTTGGTGGCAGTTACTGTAATTAAAGAGCTAATTAAAGCAAAATTTGATTTGATATGGAGCCGGGCACGCTCTCAGAACTTGAACTCAAAAGGGCAAAAAAAAAAAACTTGCAGATTTGAACTCATAGATTGTATGTTATAAAGCAGGACTATCCAGACAGCAGAATAGCAACTGAATGCTTAATAAGTATTCCAGCCGATCCGAGTGATAGGATCTTGTACATTCATTTCAATTTGTGCCCATTAGGCATAACACCAAGGATCTTCAAGCTACATTAACGGCCACATATGCTGATGTTATGAGGGATCGTTTCAACCTATTACACATTAAATGCTTGGCTTTGCAATTTGCATTTAATTACACTGACAGGAGTACAACAGTTATGTGGCCCCATTTGATAGACTATGAATTAATAGCTTATGCGCTTGATGCACTTTAAAGCATATCATCATATGTCATTTGTTTTCATTTGTCATCATTTTAGCGCCGAGGAACGGGGCATCAATTTGTTTCCAACACAATTGCGGGGGAGCCACTCAACCACACAGGGCCGGTGTGCTGAACAAGGACAATGAATAGCAGCTGTTTTATTTTTCACCTCAGTCCATCACGAGATTTGAATCATGTTTATCTTGTAGTGATAGCCTCCAAATCAGTTGCCCTGTAGCAATGTCTGTGCAGCCTTGAGCAGTGATGCTGTCCACAAAAAGTAAAGTGTAGCAGGACGAAAGCAGCAATAAGGAAAGACAGCTTCTTCCATATCATTTCAAGTATGTGTTTGCATCTTCACTCGATCACTGTCATGAGAGCCGCAGAGTTTTGGTGCATGATTCTCTTGGGTTACTTGATCTCTTTCAACGGTCAGTGATACTGATGACAGGAAGCTCTCAAAATGAATCCTACAGCCGATCAATGTCCACCTGCCAATGCAAATACAAAACAGACAACAACTGAGGGCAATTAATTCATCATTCTCAAATTCACCATGACTGACAGTAAAGCTAAGTGCAGAAGGCAGCGGGCAGTGAGCAGCAGCGAGCCATGAAGTCCACAAACCAAATCCAGTCTCACTTGGTTTCCAGTAGAAATGTTGCACTTGAGAGTGCTGGGCTATTACCTAAAGGTTCTGGGTAACAAAGACCGAACAGTGTGTGTAAAGTCGTGCCTGCAGGTGTTACCTGTAGAAGGGCGGAGGGTGTCCCTGGGCCTCACAGCTGAACACCACCTCTCTGCGATTCTCGCCAGGTTCAAGGGGAAACACCACACTGCCAGGTTGTTTGGTGAACACGGGCCTCAGCAGGACTCCGCTTCCTGGGTGGAGAACCAACAAAACTGCATCAGCTTTGATGTGCTGGTGAGCCTGAAAGCCAAGTTATACATTTTTCTGCTGAAAAGTAGATTTCGAAGGCTTACAGAGGAAGGGAAACAGTGCTGTTCAAGAGAAGGTTGAATCACAATAAAATCTATGTTTGGCATGGATCCTCAGCCATGTGAGCCGAGCCCATGAGCATTTTTCATCTAAGTCATAAAAACTTGCTAGATCCCTGAGGTACTGCATAATCAGACTGGTAACCTTCATAAAACTTTAATGCAAACATCTGAATGTACAGACTTGTCAAAGGCACAGTGCATGCTGTCGTGTTTTAACACAATTTCATCGGAACCCTTCAAAATTATCACCTCCTTCCCTGAGGTCATCATCTAATAAGAAATTTGAAAGAAAAAGATGCCACAACAAAGCGGCTGTCCTTATTTGAGCCATTAAAATGGTGCCCATTGTGACTCAGATGAAGAAAGAAGCAGTAATTTCAACAGTTCAGTGGAAAAATACTTGAGGGATGAGCTGTTTTCCTTCCTGAAATACTAAAATCAGAACAAATGTATGTGCTCTTTGTAAGTAGTTTGTTTTTCCTTCTCAGGAAGTGGAATACAAATTGCTTCGATTTCAAATTTCATCCAAATTGCCTATTATTATGTGTAATGTTAGCTTGCTTCTTCAACAAATCATAAGTGCAGTTTGCAAACATCTCTGATTTACACTTTTAGAGTATTTCTGCATTTGTGTACACTGACTATTATTATAACTGTTTATCATAGGGTTTTCCTCAAGGACTAAATAGTAAATATGCAATATATACAGCACAGAATGTAAACCAACACAGTAACTCGAAATTCCCTGAGTGATATCCTTGCATTGTTGATTCACTGTCTTTGTAAGAATGAAAAAAACACAAACAACAGAGACAGGAGCATGTCTAGTGTGACGCTGGCTTCCTCGTTAATTACAAAGGTACAATAGTGAATGTATGCTGTGCAGGCAAAGATTGACCCATGGGGAAGTCAACACTTCATTGGAATAAACAGTTCTTTCTGTGATGGAAGAGGAACTCATTTGGATTTGTCAGAATACATTTGCATTTCAGTAATGGCACAGAAGTGGGAAGATTCTGTACGTAGGGTAACTAATTTGTATGAGAGGCAGGTATCCTTTTCAAGTCGCTGGCACCATGGGAGTACAGGTTTATCCTCAAGACTCAAAATAACTCTCTGAGAGGGTGGAGCTGTTTGACAAGGGACCTTGTGCGCTGATTGTTCCTCTCCACAAGGATAAACCTCTCCGAAAGTTACACAGAATAAAAAGGCCGCCTAATTATAATCTTTGTTAGATGAAGCGTGTCCCTCCAAGCAGCTTTGAGAGATGATTGATTACCAGAAGACACACACTTTTGTGCAGTCCATATTCAAACACAAATCCTCACACTTGTTGTACACAAACTTGGAAGGAAGATAAAGCCTGCGGTAAACATGAGATGAATCACTGTGCCTTATTAAACTGATAAATGATTCCAGCTATCAAGTCACAAACATTTACATTCAGCTTTATTTTGAAAAATGCTCAAAATGGGTCTTTTTGAGCTGGCAGCTCCAAAACCTAATCCAGCCCTTTAGCTATTAATTAGCACTTTAAATAGCAGCAATTAAAAAAGTCAGAAGTCAAAGACATTTTATCAAGAATTTATTAAAAGAAAAAACAGAACAACAGAACAAACAGAAGAGTATTTTTGTGTCAGTACCACGATGTGCATTGTTTGATGTTACAAGTTCTTCCACCTGAATAAAACCTGAACCTGAAGGGGATCTTGCATGCACTGCACTTCAGTGTTTGCATAATACTGTTAAATAGGGTACGACTCATTAATCATGTATGCTACCATTTACTACAGAGAATAATTTAAAAAACCTGATGATGCTACAAAACAGGATGAGATGAAAAGTGTTCATTCACACATTTGAAGGAGTTACACTGAACTATGTATGGCCCAACTGTAATGAAACTACCCTTCAAACGTGGCAATAATAAGGACAATAGCTTTGGGTAATTAAAGTTATATTGAAACACATTTGTTTGTTACAAACAATTGCCCTGCAGTTTTTTTTCTGAAGAGTTGCCTCATTATTTATGGTTGTTATAACTCAATGAATGAATGTAAATTTTAAAAAAGAAAACACACTCATCTGGCTCATCATAACCACCTAATTAAGAATGAGCACAGCGAGTGCTTCATGGTGCTTATTTAATGTGGTGGACCTCTCACTTACCACTTGCCCCCTGCTGTTGTTACACCCTGCTGCACCCACAAGTAAACACCCTGAAAACCATGTTCATCAGAACATTTTTGCATAAGTTTGGTGTGTGTTGCACTCTGGATCAATCCCTAAGTGGACGGCAGTGCACAAACATAACTTAATATCCAACTAATGGGAAATTAATCATCACAGATTTTTGGTTGCAGCACGTGCTCTTGGTTATGGCACCGCTGAACTGACCTGATCTTTGGCAGCACCATGGCAACAGTTATTATAATGGTGAATAAGTGTCAGCATAATGAGAAGGTTTGAGCTCCGGGGGCTGCGCCTGGGGGCTTGGTTCAAACTGATGCAAACTCTCTGAAACTCTTTCGTCGCCCTAGCGGGAATGAATGTAACATGCGGTAGGGGAAAGTGGAATAATTTTCAGGCTTGCTTTCTGGTAATCAAACATTGATGTGCTACACCAGTGCGGTTCAGACCGAGATCCACATGCCCAAGACATTCAGGGAGTTATCCTTTTATTTCAGGTAGAATTTAATTTTGTTGGATTTAACAGAGCATGGACGGATACTGAAAATAAATATGAGGATACAAAAAGTAAAGTTTAAAATCTAAAATCAACTGTGACACTTTAGTTGACAGACTTTAAGATCTAAGAAGGAATCGCGTTGATACCAGAATCTGATGGCAGGTCCAACTCAGAGCACACCAGAGCACAGAAAGCAAATGATGAAAAAGCGCTCTATTAAAGAAGTGCACTGACCCAGAATCCTAACAGGAAGTTGAATGCACAATGCCGCAGGACAGAAATGGAGGTCATTATGAAAGGGTCCTTTTTTTAAAAAAAAAAAAATGGGCCGCCCCCACTCATATCTGTCACCTGCTGCCAGATGGTGATATGCACGGCCGTTTTTCTAAGGCTCCTCAGACAACACAAGACTCAGCATCGAAGCACAAGTGGAAGGCAGAGGGAGCTGTTTAGGAGACTGAAATAAAAACTAATCTCAAATTCAATACTAGCTGACAGCAAATGAATTCCTCCAGCTTACCTCAGCATGAATAAACAGGCACATGGGGAGTCGGCTGTGGGGGAGGTATCGGCCGTTTGTGAGGTCCCAAATCCATTCGTTTCAGCTCAGGGTTTTATGCATCAAATAAAAAAAGCCAATCTTGCTTTTTAAAGCATCTTTCCCCTCTGTCCAGGCCGATAAGGTACACCTTTAAGGTCTCTCATTCAGGGGCAGCTAATGTTACTCCAGAGTAGAAGGAAGGTTTGGGATGTATCGTGCAGGCTATAGATTCTATCACATCACAATGTTTGAAATATCTGCAAAACTTGTTTATCAGGGTCCTTGACAAAACAGAAAACCTGAACTGTATATGTTTATTAATGTTAATAACTTGATATATAACCAGTTAAATAGTGGGAAAGTAAAAACAGTGAACGGAGATGCCACAATCTTTTGATGCCAGTACTTAATAAGTAGTGATATATTCGAAACGTATAAATATAATTACCCAAGACAAAACAAAAAATGTCACAGGCATACTTCACTGCTATGACTATCAGCGATGGTGTACTGTACTGTATTATACTGCAGACTCTCTTTAATTAAGTTAATTACATTTTTAGCAACGCAGTCTGTAAGGAGAGGAATGCAGCCAACACATTCCCAACCAATATCCCACCATGTCAGACTTTCTCCAGCTAATCACAGCTAGTGCATCTGAAATTCAATACCCCTGTATCCAGGGTATCCAATGCCATGTTCACTGGGGAAACGCAGAATTGATTAGGTCCAACTCCATATGTGGGAATGGAAAATTAAAGCAATTTTTTGTTGTTGTTGTTGTTTGCTATATTGAATGTCTACATAAGCTCAGGAAGGTATTGCTTCTGAGAATGCCATTCGTCATGTAATTGTAGTAATATTCCGAGCTTTTCTTCTTCAAGATTGGTTAGGAGGTTATTCGTCACTTACTAGCTGCTATGGTCTGCACTAATGGGAACATTCATCATGCTTTAAACCTGTACCATAGTAACTTACATTATGCCTGATTTGACCATTACTGGATTTCACTTTTTGACACAGCAGTGTACAGAGTACATTCCTGTACCTCATAAATATGTCTTACAAAATGCAGCATAAATCTCATAATGTAATAATATGATATAATTATTTTGTTCACCAGCACAAAATACATTTTTATACTTCTTAATCAAAGCATAGTATGCGTGGGTGATTAGTGTAATGCTGACATTCTTTCTAGTCAATATAAATCTGGTGATAAGTGCATGATTATTACGCCGTCTTTGCTTATACAGTATCTAGATAATACAAATAAAATGTTCACACAACTGTAGAGTAATCACTCAGACCAGTAACTCCAGCACGCAAACTGAATTATACCAGTAAGAGCAGGTCACAGCTCTTGACACACACACACACACACACATATATATATATATATATATATATATATATATATATATATATATATATATATATATATATATATATATATATATATATATATATATATATATATATATATATATATATATATTGCTGTTTAATTGATAATGATGTATTAACAAGAAATCACACTCAGTACAAATTAATTACTATATGCATCTATAATTAATGCTACACTGTGTATGCAAACACATTTAAATTGGATGATTTTTCATTCCTGGATGAAGCGAGAGCCCCAACCATCTATGGGAGGAAGATTCACTGGGGAATATTCCACATCTTCACATATACAGAACTTCAAAGATGCAATCAAATCCTTGCTTAAGGATTCCTAAAAGGCTTTGCCATGTTCTGATGAATCAATGAGGTAAGTCAATATTTGAAACTCCAGTCGAGTCTCTCGGGTGCTCACAGGGGGATACAGAGCAAAGCAAATGTAGTTTGAGGAGATTCTGATGCTGGCCAGAAGCAGCACTTCATTTTCACTAGTATCTGCTTTAAATGAACAGTGGTGGCATATAAGTCTTGTCTTGTGAGGATTTGTTTTGGGTATGTCGTATCAAAGGTTAGGTTCACATTATTTCTGTCTTAAAACAATACTTACATTTGCATTTAAACAGTTTTTGGGCTCTGTAATCATTCCTCCTGTTCATACTGGCTGTGAAGAGATGAATGCTATTTCAGTGTGACTGATGGGGGACAAAATGCACAGTCTTCTTTCTGTGTAGCAATGAATCCTACCGTTTAAACCAAGCTACTATCACAGCTGCAATTGTTGTTGCAGTTGCAATTAGACAAATCGAGCAGTTATCCTCCAAAGTTACAGTCTTTGAAGTACAATATGTGCTCTTTTTTCTTACTGTGCCTCCCTGCAGCTCAGCAGGGAAACATTTTGCGGGGAAACAACAACGCAAGTGGAGTTCTTCCCTAATTTGAAAGACACCCACTAGATAAGACCAACTCAGGCTGCTTGGAGCTCATATAAGCTTCAAAACGGATTTTTTTTCAGAATGCGATGATTGATGGTGATTTTGATGATTTTGTCTCCCATCACTTACATCAATCTAGGAATGGACATCTTCACAACTTGAATGAACAGTTATGGCGACCAATAACACTTGTATTGTGCTTCTGGATTAGGGCTGTACTGAGAAGTTTGATGCTCTGAAGCTTCATTAATAACATTAACGTTTTAATTATGAATCTAAAGTTAAATGACGCACAGTTGTTTTTTATATTATTAAGGATGCACAATATGGACTTTTTTCAGCTGATACCGATAAACGATAAGAACCTGCTTCTCATGGCCAATAACGATAATATAACCAATAATTTTTACACATTTTTGTATTTCTAAAAGAAGTTCATAACCTCTAGTTCATGCACACCTGAGGGTTAGAAAGGCAATGTACTGAGCAGATGGATGATTTAATATTCCATAGCTCTGATCAGATTTTTTGTGTTGACACTAGCAGACTTTTTTCCGTCTCTGAACCCTTGTGGAACATGTGTTGTAAAAAAAACACTGTCTCTGTGTTACTGGCCAGTCGCAAACCAACTTTCAGCGTGCAACCAGCCACCTGCTTTGGCAGAGTTTGTAAATGCTGCGCTTGTTCAGTCAATGGAAGCAATCTGGCTTCATAATTTCTCTATTCATCAGCTAGAATGAAGCTGATGGATTCCAATAAAAAAACAGACAATTTATTGGTCTGACATATATCATGCATCCCTAAGTATTATTTATTTATTTATTATTTATTTAAAAACCTAATTTCCAAAAATATGATTTCACACATTCAAATTATATTCAAAAACCTCAATACTGGCTTCAAATGTAAAACTGACATCCAGTACAGCTCTAGATCACATAAGCGTCATTGTGACTGCTATGCACTTCAACAGGACACAATAAAATCTTATTACAACTTTGTTGTATACTTGATTCTGATTGGCCTGTTAACACAGTCTGAGGTGAGAGATGTTTGAACACTCAGATCACTCCACATTCAACAAGTCCAAGAGATTTTGTTTATTTTTCATCAAAAAAAAGAAACTTCACTTCTCTGAATCAGCAGGCAGCCACTCAACTAACCACGGATTTTAACGTGAATAATTCAGAATTATTCTGAGAGCCAAACATCTGATCGCTAGTTAAAGCCTCAACAGCAATCTTACTGGATTGTTTACGTTTTTGTTTCCAGTGTTGCTAAATTGTAGCCCTTCAATGCCAACTACAGATGTTTCTGTGATTCAAATCCTGCCAACTTTCTTTAGGCAGATGCTTGTAAATGCTTGACAACAATATTTTGTATCAAATTATTTATGTTTTTGACAAGTGGTTGTGTAGCAAGAGGGAATATGTACAGTGAGCTTCACAGCAGAGTCTGTGTTTCCTTATTTCTCTTTCAACTCTGTGAATATTGCTGTGTGCTAATTGAACAAAAACTCCATCTTCTCTCTCCGGTCCTTACAGACAATGAGCTGCTTTATGAATAAACTGGAGCTTTGTTATTAATACACCTTTGTGAGCATACTCTACCGACCAGGTTATGACTGTGTGACAAAACCACTTCTGTCAGTTGGAGACGGTTGATGGAGTGCTGGAAGTGACTTGCTGTGTGAAGGTTAGCTGTATCTGTGTGGGGCAAACCACATGCAGCCCAACCTCAGCTCCTCTTCTATGCTCCCTCGCTCTTGCTCTCTCTCTCCTACTCACTCGCTCACACAAACACACATACAGCACACGCCCCTGCCTTGGGCCGTTCAGCCCCTCAGCGAGGAGGCGGGGGGGCTGGTTAACTCCCGATGAACTCGCTACGGGAACGACTTCCCCTTGGCCCTACTGCTCTCCTACATAGCTGATGCCGACTGTTTGAGAGAAACACTTCAGAGTCTGGTTAAATAAACTACCTAGAAGCACCTATCTAACACACTCACACTGTGCTTTCTCAAGCCAGCGGTGCACATCGCTGGCTGGCACATAAAATGCTTATAAGGTCTTTCTCAGAACACAGAGGCTTTGGAGGTCTATCATTATATTGCACCATATTTGTCTTGGAAGCAGAGCATATGTAATGTAAAACCCTACTGAATATTAATGCTTGGTTACTCTGTGTTACCAACTGTGCGTGAGCCTCAAGAGTGAGGCAAGGGCTGTGCAACACAATGCTTTTCAGAAATGATTTGCCCTCTGCTCCTTTGTTCAGCACTAATTTGCTTTGAATAGATAACTCTGAATGTGTTTTCCTCACGCCATGATTGCAAAAGAACATTTTATGGTTATGTGCAGCTCAGACTGCAGACTTGGATTGACTCCTTGACGCTGTTTGTCTGAGATCAAAACTCTGTCAGGTTTGTGGCATCTCCATTCACTTGTCTGTATATTCAAGAGAACGCTTAAGTAGGACATAATATGTGATCCAGACTTGTGGTGTAGATCCTAATCCCACAGTGAGTCACAGTTCCCTGAGGAGAGCCTCATTAGACATCCGCTGATGTGTATTGGATTTAGTGATAAGTGGTGCTAATTGCCATGTAGGCAAATTTAGTTTCCTACGTGCGGTTGTGCTTTTGAAAAGAGATGCGCGTGCACAAACAGATACACACAGCGACAGTCACACACACGCACGCACGCTAATTATTTTAGGTCCCAGCTGTGAGGAGGGGCTGCTGATTTGGAGCAAGGCAACATGAAAGATTACTCATTCCTCAAGATACTGTGCTCGTGCGACAAAGCCCTTATTCATCTTGTTCTGAGGAGAACTAGCATTTGACCCTGAACAGTTTGTAAGGCAGGAAATTTAGGTCTCTCATTAAAAGCAAGATCAATGACAAGATTTCTGTACTACTACCAGTGCAATCTCAATTAGGGCAACAATTGAAGGGCTCTTTAAAAGGAATGACTGCACATTCATTCCACTGCTAGATAGAGACTCTCTGACAGAGATAGAAACCTTGCTTATTCTTTTCCATCAGAATTCACAGCTGAGAAAAACAAAGAGAGATAGCTGCTATGCACAACTGAAGGAATGTTGACTGGCTGCCTTGAGCTGCCAATGAAAAGACAACAAGATGAACCTTTCCTCGTATTTGTAAAATTGGTGGAAAGCTTGGGGCGCTCTCTTTGCCATAAAACCTTTTAGTTTTCCATTTTACCTCTAAGTGCCAGCTGCTCTATATGCCAAGGCGCCGTCACAAAAAAATCTATAAATATCAATTCATAGCTGCTGTGCTAACAACATAAAAAAAGAGTGCATGTTTAGGAGGCTTACCTGCCAGACACTCCACCAATGACAGCAGCAGTATAAGTTTCCATAGCAACTCCATTTTAATGGTCTCAGGTCAATACAAGCTCACATCCAATCACAGGTGTGTAGAAGCCTGGCTTTGTCCTTTGCAGCACTTTCGCCGTTCTTCTGTCAAATGAAAGGAAAAGAAGGGGGAAGCCATTAGACATTCAGAACCACTGGTCACTGGTCTCATCAGATGGGGTTATTTCACAGGGGCAGTAATTGTCCATGTTTGCCAGGCGATGAGTTTAATGATATAAAACACATGAGGACAGTAAAAATCACATCCTGAAAAGCACAAATATTTACAGATAACGGTCAATCTTTGGGGACACTTTTCAGATCTAGACTATCTCCATTTTGATTTGCAGATGCTGTGATAGTCTGGGATATTGTATATCTGTGAGAATAATCAAGAAACGGCACGGAGAAAAATGATTTGTGCAAGCAAAGCACTTACAAAACACTTGTGCAGAGTTTGCTTAAGAGTGCTTAACATTGCATAATAGGGATCATGTCTGCAAGAGAAACATAAAGGGATTGCTTGCTCGTACTCAAACCTGCTGAGACAAAACAAAAAGCAAGCTGGTTGTCAGACACATCCCTAGCATGTAATAAAGCACTGTCCTGGCTCCTTGAATCTGTCTGAGCTGGAGGGATTATGTATTTCTGACATAAAGAGATGACTGTACGCTGGGCAAAACCATTTTCGGTCCCCCGGGAGACTCACACAATTGATTTTCTCAAGGACTTAACCGTAATCTATCCCTGCTAAGACTCAAATGAAGTCCCAAAAAAAAGTTGTGAAATGATAATGAGACATACTCCTACTATCTCTGACAAGCACTGATGTATTTATTTGTCTAAATACCAGAACACCCCCAACATGTTGATGGGTAAGATCCTTCCTGATAAAGCAGCAGATAAATGTTTGCGTATGATAGGACAGTTATGGAGTGAGAGAGGATGAAGAGGAGGAAATTAGCCATTGTCTTTGCTCAAACTGACTCTCCCTGCTACATTTAACTGACTGATGGCACAGTTCCCTCTGACTACACACCATGAGCACGCTGAAAGAAATGAGAGGACAAAATTAATAAGAAAACGCAGTATAGTCTATCAAGAGGCGAGTGCCAAAAAAGCAGAGACAACTGAAAGATTACACATTCGTAGTTTCTCAGTTATCTGCTCGCCTCTTATCTTTGCACCACTGAAAGGCATGACAGAGCATACTGATGCTTATGTGAATAAATCAGCTGCGTCCCTGACACGTTCGCCTACACTGCTCTTCCTTCTGCGTGTACCAAACCATTAAAGGCAACACTTTTACCCTATAAATCTCATTATGGAGATTGGGTTTAGAGTGTCATCTTAGTTCCAACTTATCTTGCAGTTATTAGGATGCAAATGTCATGAGTAAATGTTGGCTTTTAATAATAAAACAGAGAGACTTCAAATCCCTTCTTATGCTCCTGGATATTTTTGGAGTGCTCCTCCTTTGAGGGAATAATTGTGTGAAATGTGCTGAATAAATTACTCCACACAATGTCTTTAAAAGAAAAAAGAGGAGCCTGGAAATTCAGCACTTTGTATTCCAACTTCACACTTTTACCAAATATTTGTTTAACATCTAACATTTCTACACATTTAGACAAATTGTTGTCAATTGGTGTTATTTTGACGACAAAAGTAAATACGTGTGTCATCTCTGGCTGCAGATGAAACGTTGCTGCAATTCATACACTCCTGATAAGTGCTTCATTTTCATCAAAAACTGTTCAAGTAATTGCTTTGTCAGCCATGTAAATGTTTAAGACTTTGGTCGTCTAAAATTAATTCATCCTGCCTTGACAACACCACAAGCTGTTGAGACACTCCATACATAAAGATATCTGTTGGCCCCTAACAGCAATCTCTTGATCTCTATTACTCCGCAAGCACTGAGACACGAGACATCAGACAGCGGGGTTAGTAGGGGGGATAAAAGACAGCCTTTTGATCCAAAGAAGCTCAGATGATGGCTAGGGGGGCCGGGGTGTCAATGGCAGTATTTGACTTCCCCTTCAGTACAAATTAATTACCCTCATGACCTTAAGTGGTAATGACAAGGCCAATGACTTACTTTCATCCCAAATCGATTCACTCATTTGTTTGCTATATAAAATGAAAGTTAATGATGGGGAAGGCTTTCAAACTTTGCCTTTCAAGTTCCGCCCTCTTTCATGTCTCTGGGAAAAGCCAGTGGTTGAAAAATGGAAAATGATCAAGGCTGGAATAACAGTCCTGGGCTAAACGTTTCTTGACCTAATTTGTGCAAACTCAACTGCATTTAAATGCAACACAACGGCGATAAATTTAGTCTCCCATTTCACAGATACGATGACACAAATGAAGAATGATATACAAAATCTCAACGTGAAAAAAATTACGCAAAATTACAAATTTAAATGCTGAGGAATAATTTAACCGCTATTGACCATGTAATAAGCAAGCTGCATGCAGCATTATCCCTGTCAAGTGCCCGATATTTATAGCTATGAAGCTGACATTTCAGCTCAAGTACTTACACAAATATGTCAATATCTGGAGGAAATATGAATGTGATTTTCAAAATTCAAAAGCTTTGATGTAAGTTGGTGATTGATGGGAGATAAAACGTTTTAATTAGAAGCTTGTCATCATGATGAGGAGATCTGCAAAATGTCAGGTGTAGCTCAGAGAGGTCGGCTCTGACTTCATGATCTGTGGAAAGTAGATATTTCCAGTTTCAGGCAAAGCTGTGTTAATACCCAAATGTCAAGTTATCATAATAACCAACATCCCAAATGATGTCTTCTCTTATATGAAGACTTCACTAAAAAAGCCAGACCTGGGCAATAAAATTATAGCGTTATGTAGAGGTGATAGACATTACATCAGTAGTAATAAGGATACTGTTCGATATTAAAGTTTGATAGTTTCATTAAAATACATAACCGCAATAAAAGCACATATCGAATACACCCTGGCTCATAAACAACATCATGTCTCTTGATAATGGAGTCTGCTACAAGTGACATGTAAACAGTCAATCATTTAACAGGTGTGTGCCATCAATTGACATGTGACACAACAACAGAAACAGCATGGAGTGGAGCAGACGGTGAGGAAATTATTAATAAGAAGGGAGAGTTTAGCACAGCACTAAAAAGATTGTATTAGTAGCAGTAATAATATGAATACTTTCAAAATCAGTTAGAAAAGCACAATCAAGTCTTAACACTATTGCATGATAAATTTCAATAATAACAAAAAAACTTTTTAAATCCGAAAATTTAAAGTATTGAAAGGAAAAAGTGGTTAAATTCAACAGTTTTTCTCCTGGTCTTTATTAACAATAGGTCTACTACAATAAAATTACAATAATTATTGATATTGACTGAAATTAAACATTTTATCATGATACATTTTCATTTCACCCAGCTACAATTACATTTTTCTTTGAGGATTGGTCAACAACAATTCTGATTTCTAAAAAAATGATTATTTATATTATTCACTAAGCAATCAAAATGAAAATCATTTGCTCCTTCTGGCTTGCCAAATTTGAGAAGTTGATATTTTTATTTTCATTCATCTCTTTAATTTTGGACTGTTGGTCAGAGAAAACAAGAAATAAGATGACCTCACCTTAGGTTACCTGTGCTGCAGGAAATTGTGATTTTCCTTTTTGATTTATGACACTTCAATGCCATGTAGTGGAACAGCAAAGAACTTGAGCACTGAGCACTTCATTTTATTTGACTTTTTAGGAAATGCAGCTGAGAGAAGTCTCATATTTGTAGAGACAAAGCCCTTGTCCAAATTTCAGTGTTGTCAAAGTGTAACCTCTTTTCCTCTTCCTCTCTGACGGCACCAGCTGGAGTTGATAAACCACAGATTGTAGTTCAGTCAGCCACAGTGACAGTGACGGCAGTTGATTTGACCCTCTCCACTACATCTGATCTCTCGGCTGCCATCAATTTTTCAGGGCTCAAAAATGTATTAATAGAAGAGTTCTCCAGGTCCCGTTGGTTGAAGAGTCCAGATGAAGATAAAATTCACACTAAAAGGCACCCCCCCACCCACACACACACACACACACACATACACACAAACACACCCCCGAGCTCTAAATCATGAATGAGCCCAGACTCCCACACTCTGCAGGAACGAGATGAGACGAGGAAAAATGGCATACAATGCTGCATCTTTAATCACCTGAGCTGTGACTTCACTTGATCTGCAGACACCAGCTCGATCAGTGTTTTCCTGCATGTGAGGCTCATCTCACGGCTCAGAGTGCCTCCAGTCATTTAAAATTCATTTTCTGGTGGTGCTCGAGTTGAGACTAGTAGTAGTAGGAAACGTGAAATTTCTACTCAATCCTGCATACATTGATTAACCGCATACGTGAATCAAAGATTTACCAAGCGGCTCTGTGGAAGAGTGGCAGCGATAATAATATCAAGTAGTAGTAGCCGAGTAGTTTATAGTGCTGAGGTTGCTTTACACTAAATACTCAATTATCAAATCAAATATGTTAGAATGCAATTAAGGCCAGTGTATTTTGTTTTCAAATGTGGGAGCAACTGTAAATAATCTGTCCAAACCAATGTTTTCAAATGACTTCTTTTGTCCAACCAACAGTCCATTTAAGGTCATAAATGACTAGAGCCCGATCTACATGTCATTTGGCCGATATGTTTTTATTTATTTTTACTCTACATTTAACCCATCCCTCGGGAGCAGTGGACAGCTGTGAGGCAACAGTGCTAACCACTGCGCCACCATGCTGCCTCAGAAATTAGCCTATTGGTGCATTTGTTGTCCGATATGAGCAGATATGAACTTTTTAATGCTGAAAAAGATGTTTGGGGTCATTTATAATTATAACTGATGTCATTTTAGACAAAGCTATTGTTGAAGTGTCAAATATCATGCCTCGGTTACATATCTTTGCTGTGTAACTTTGCTGTGTTTGATTACCACATTTGAGGATTCATTTGAATGAACGTGTGTATACCAGCTGGTGTGTCGATATCTGATTTTTTTACTGCATAATTTTGGTATTGGCAACGACCCAATGACAAAGAAAAGCAGCAAATCCTCACATTTAAGAGCCTGTAACCCACAAATGTTTGACATTTTTGTTTGAAAAATGAAAATAGTTCTCTAATTAAAACAGTGACCAAGACCAGAGCTTGTTATCGACAAAAACATTTTGATACCACTTACTAAACGATAGTTTTTTCAATACCAATTTTAACACCGATTACATTACACATACACATGGTGAGCCCAGTCTCTTGCCGTAACTTAGCGTTTTACCTGCAGGCCTCGAGACAGCCAATCACCCGCATTATTAGATCGTGGCACAATAAGCATGCTTTATTGGCTCAGTGACGCTGATAAGATTGACTCCTGAAATTTAGTATCTAATGACAAGACATTTTTCGATAGATGATAGTATCTAGCTAATTTGGTCGGTGCCATAAAAGTATCGAGGTTCTGTTCTTTGAAGTTTTATAAATATTTTTCTTTTTCATCATCAAACTGACATGGTACCGACTGTATGTTAAGTGGCTGTCATGTCTGTTGATCCCACAAAACGTGCTTGTAGCCTCCTGTACAACCACAAAAACCAAAGGTATTTTGGAGGTGCTTACTTCTGTTTGTACTGACTGTAAACATTGAACTCAAGGGTACTTTAAAAGTTGCACCGACATGAAAAATCCACCAAAAACATTACCTTAACTTCCCTCTGCTCTTCAAGAATTTATGCACCAATATCCAATGCGCTCATAACTTTGTTGAGCAGAAGCTTTGGTGCGTGCCAACCCAATTTTTGTCATTCTTCACAAATGGCACGCCACGGGAGTCAAGGAAGTGCCAACGTATTCCCGAGCCAAGATTCCACCTCAAACAGTGGCACAAGACAAAGAGACTAATGGTGTTTTGATCTAAGCACACAAGCCGCAGGCATGACATAACACATGCCAGCTTCTTCATTCCTCCAGACCACACCAGGGGCTCTCCACGAAAGAGCTCATCCCAATCTCCCCTGTGACAGGAGCGACTGAGTATGTTGAAAGGTTCTTCCTGCCTGCACGCATGCTCCGACGTAATGAGCGCAGTATATGGTAATAATTTACACCGATATAGAGCTATTCATCAAAATACAGTCAGAAACTTTCTGAAAACCCTTTATTTATGCATTATTTATTAAACAGTTAAACCTCAAGCAGTGGAGTCACTGTTAATACCCTAAAATAAGTCACAGACTTACATGAATTGAAAAATAATTGTGACTTTTCATTTTGTTGGAACTAAACTTGATGTGACTGGAGTGGCCTAGATTTTAATCACTCCAATTAGGCACCTGCAGTACACATATTGTGTGTTCATCTCACAACTGATGCTAACTCTGACTCAAAGAGTTTGTAGGCACAAGTGATTGACTATTCCAGTGCACCTGTCTTTACTAGGGTACTAATTATGGATCCCATTAGGATTTAAAAGCCTGCCAATTAATACTTCATTAAATGCACAGATTTAGGTCTTTGGCAAAACACTTTGGTGGAACTCTGCAGTTACCATGGGAGGCAATTTTAAGCACATGACGGAGAAGAGGTGGGCTATTATTACTGTGAGTAATGAAAGATCCTCTTACAGACGGCAAACCTCAAAGCGATATAGTTCATATCTGATTTAAAGTTGACATTACAACAGAAGTAGTTCATATATTTTACTTGCTTGTAAAAACAGGAAATAATACAAGACGTGCAGCTATGTCTATCAATCCCACCACAACTTGAGAATGCTTCTTTCAATTTCAGAAAGTGAAAACTCAAAATAGCAGAATAGCACAAAGCAAACAAAACACAAATAGCAAGTGAATATCTTTTTTATCTGACTTTTATGATTCCCCACGCTGTGAAGTCTATCAACACCGCAATCTCATATTGAGAGTTTGTCTTCGTGCTTTCATTTTTATGGATATCGCACCTCATTTTGATACTAAAGACTCCTACTACACATTAAGAATTAGTACATAATATGCAATTTCCACAGAGCTGTGGAGAGAGTACTCATCAGTTTTAGAACAAACATACAGGAAATTGATGCTGCTCATGCCTTGTTAGAGTGGTCAAGATCTAGAAAATCATTCAGACACTCATTTCTCAGTTCACTTGAGTCCTTTTTGTAGCTGACAACTGTTAGATAATTATCAACTAATTTGACTGATATTTTTTAAAGGAGACCTATTATACTTATTCATTTTTCCCCTTTTCCTCAGTATTTATATAGGTTCTTGTGCATGTAAAAGGTCTTGAAAGTCCTCTCTTCCACAGAAAACACTGCTCCTGAAGTGCCTGAAACGCCTCGTCAGTAGTCCCGCCTTTACTTCCGTGACTTCTTGACATCACACGACGTCACTATGTCACACATTTTAAATAATTTATGCCTACATTCATGGTAGATGTGAAGTCAAGTGGAAGCTGAAAGCGCAATAGAGCTGATTGGAGATGCGGTAGGCAGTGCAGGCTCAAGCGTGTGTGAGCTGACCAATCAGAGTAGACCACGTATTCCGAAGGGGGGGCCTTAAAGAGACAGGAGCTAAAACAAAGTCTTTCAGACAGAGGGGGGATACAGAGCTGCAGCACTGGACAGTATGAGAAAACTGATGTGTTTTTGGAGTGTTAAAGCATGTGAACCTATTCTAGTAGTAATTCAGGATAAAATGTTGAAATATGAGCAGAATCTGTCTCCTTTGAGAAGAAAATAGTCAAAATTATCTGATTTAAATGTAAATATCTTGTGGTTTCTTAACAATAAACAGAGTATCTTTAGGTTGGTGACAAGACATCTGAGGACATCATCTTTGGCTTTAGGAAACACTGATCCACATCTTCTACAATTTTCTGACTTTTAAATCTAGAAAATTCTCGACAGATTAAATCAACATGGAAACATTTTAGTTGGTTGCACCCCTTATCCATTTCACTCACTTTATATAACAATTCTGTGGAATTGTTTTGAACATTTGACCGAAAGTGCGAAAGCACAGAAATAACTTCAAAAGCAGCATATTACAAATATAGAGATTTTGTGTGGAGGAGGAATCATTTTTCTGTGACTTGCATGATTTTTCTCTGCCAGCGGAAGATTATGTTTTATGGATGGACAAGTCTCTGAGGATGTCGCTGACACAAAAGCCGGCTGGACAATGAACTTTGTAGTAACCCACTGAGCAGGTGTGCATGTGAAATGGGAAAACAACCCAGGTAGCAGAAGAAGGTATTTTGATCTGCATTATGAAGCAGGGTTTTCAAACATTTGAAGGCAATATAGGTCTACATAGATCGAAATGTTTTTGCATGCTGCTGTTTTAGTATTTTATTTAGTGGTTCCCTTAAACTATAACTGTCTCTGCCCCAAATGTGCTTAGTTTTGAATAATGATAAAGATTAGTTTAGCTCTGTGTCTGCAGGTAAAATGCTGAAGAATGAACAGCAGAGACACTAAAACAGATTTTCTGAAAAAAACATGTAAATCATACAACTACCCTTGCTTAAAATGCTGGAAAAATAATAACCCCTGCATGCACACGATCAGAATGCACATAACATTACCTGCATCAACCAACAAGTCTGTTTTCCCACTTCTAATGCAGAACAGGCTCCGTTCAGTGATCTACTATGAACTTCATGTTCCACCCTCCTCTTCATTCTGAGCCAGTGACATCATCAGAAACGTGTCCAGCCATAAGCATGCTTCCCCAAGGAGATGTGTAGTAGCTCTACTATTCCAACCACTTGGATAGAAAAGGTAAGAAGAGCAACTGCGCTCCACTGTTGTGTTTGTGCAGAGAATTAAACCACAGCTTTTTGTTGTAACAGTTATGTCCGAGGCACATCCAGCTGGCATAAAGTCAGCATGAAACACAACACTGAGACTTCCTTGCAAACAGCGAGGTTGAAAATGACACAAACTGTTAAGTGTAGTACAGGAGAGAGTTAATTGTCAAAAGATCCCTGCAACCACCTCTAATTCTCTTAATAGCGGCATCATGATGTGCAAGGCAGCTCCCTCTCAGACATATGGACACTTGATTTCAGGAGGATAACCATTTCCAGCAGAGTCGCACGCTAAAGGACTTCAGACAATCTGAGCTGCAATCAGGCTCGGTGCAATCAAAGAGAGGGAGAGATGATGAGACTGGACTGAGTCCAATCCCCCTGTTGATCACTGACGACAAATGAGTTCTGCCAGCCAGAGGATTTAAATGAGGAAGAACTGATAGGTGGATTTGTGCCCTCTTATAGAAAAAAAACGATGCATGGTATAAATAATGGCCATGGCAATTAGAGGACACAGAGAATGTTATTATCTCTGATGGATTATGTGGAAATTGTACAACTCAATAGGGAAATGGAAATCTGTTATTGCATTTATTTATTTATTTTCTAACTGACACATGGACGTAGAGGCATGGACACGATTCATGCATGTGCAGTTACAGGCTGGGCATGTAGTAAATACTGTATGTGTGTGTGTGTGTGTGTGTGTGTGTGTGTGTGTGTGTGTGTGTGTGTGTGTGTATGTGTGTGCTGCCTGCTATAGCCTGAGGATGAGAGCCCGTGTGCTCATATTGTTGAATGAATGTGAAAAATATTAGGTCTAACACTGCTTTACTGAGTAGAAGTTTGTGTAGACACGCAGCACAGACCGAAATATCAAAAAAGAGACTTTATAGAGAGCACAGAGAAGGGTATATAGTTGGAGTTATTTACCTGTGTACGTCCCCTGTTGGTGTTCGCCGATGTTTATCCCTTCTCGGATATCCATGTTACACCGCGCATCTCCTCACTCCTTCAGCCCAGCTGCAGCTCCCAGCATCGAGTCGACGGCGACACTGAAGTTGGTCTCTTCAAAGTGCGGATGTTGCTCTCGTAGAAAAACGGCCCCTCAAACTCTCCTCTCGGTTACCCGAAACGCTGTCGTCCACACCGAGCGCCTTCGGTGCTTTCAGAGTCCGAGTGGGAGCGAGCAGCCTCCGACCGCTCTCCTCTCTCCGCTCCCCGGCACATTCACTCAGGGCACCCCGGCAGTCCCGTCCCCCTAACCCGCCAGGCACATGCGAACCGAACCCCGCAGCGTTTGGTGGCTTGTAATAAACACGTCTGCGGCGTGCAGGTGCTGTTAAATTTCGCAGTTTAGTTTCATTTTTTCGGCGCAGAAAGTGTTCAGTCGGCGGTGTTCAGTCAGTGTGACCGTCCGGCTCGTCCACAGGATGAGGACTGTAGTTGTCTGCGCGCGAGCGGCGGCAGTGGCACATGGGACAGAGGTGGATTCACTGTAGGTGTGTTGTGTTCACGCTGCAGGTTCACAGTCTGTTCTCCACAACGTCCCGTCCTCACCAGCCTAGAAAGGACCGCATGTGTTATGTTCCTTTGCGCTCTTTTCCTGGGAATTAATTAATTAAAGACTGAAATAAACAAGTTTTATTTTCTTTGTTGGGATGTACGCTTTTACATGAAGTTGAATATGAAACACTACACAATATCCTGCATGCAACATATTCTTAAAAACAAAACAACAAAGTGGCCTACATGTTATCAGAAAAAGTACAATAAAGGTGCACAATTTAGTTTTGGGAAATATATTTGAAGAGGAAGATTCATCGTCCCTTTTAAACTCTTTGTTTTCATGACTGAATAAACTGAATAAACAAACACAGTTTCATACTGTTTTACTTTGTTTATATTTGGCAGACCCTGCCCTCTGGGGAACTTATTGTCCTCTGAGAACAGCTTGTTTATTCAGTTATGGACAAAATAAATATTATTGTATCATCACCTCAGAAATATTCAAAATATTAACCTTTAAGTATCAAAGTAAACGTTGCAGAGAGGACTCTTTCAGTATTATCTTTTGTACATTTGATTTATTGCTGATGAATTACAGTATAAGCAGCATTCTAGTTGGTCAAGGTAGGCCAATTTCCAACCTACTCATGCTGCCCACACTGCCTGATAGTTTAATCAATTAATTAAGGCATCCTATTTTGTAAAGCGGTTATATATTTTGTATGAAACATTTTAGCGCACAGGGGTTTTCACTTATGCCTCTGCTGTACAAACCGTGCTTGGTTTACATCTTTATAAATGATACCTTATGAGAACATAAAGTTTGGTGTCATCACGAAATAGACCCTTTTCACGGCAGACATCTTGACTTGTCAAAGCAGGAAAAGCACAGGTTTGACCAAAAATGTTAACAAGGAGCTCCATTCTCTTCTAAGTGTCCCAGTAAGCCATGTCAGTGAGTGGGCATGCACAATAGGCTACCAGAGCTCTGGAAGTGGCTCACCTAAATAGAATACAGCTGTCATTTTTGTTATAAATTCCACCTGAACCTTTCCTGCTCTGAATGTGTGCCGGGAAAAGGGTCTATTCTCAGGCTCGCTCCACTCAACATACACCTGGCTATGAGCTCTAATCAGCCAGAGTCAATGGAAACACCTGTGTGGGTGTGCAGAGCCTGCGGTGGTGACTACAGCTGTCAAACATATCTGGTGGAGCTATATCTCTCTAAGGGTAGTGAAGGAGAAGTATAAAGTAGTATAACATGGAAATACTTAAGTAAAGTCCAAATAGAAATATTTGTTGGAGTAAATGTACTTTTTAGAGAAGTGGCCATGGCTGAACTTGTAGGTTGTTATTTTATTGGCTTACAGCCTCCAGCCACTATCAACAGCATGTTGGCTTACATCAGCTATAGGAAAAATGGTATAATAAACACTTGAAAGAGACTTAAAGCTTGAACAGAACCCCTGCTTGAGGGGTAGCAGTAGCCTCTATACAGTACTGTATAGAGTACTATACTGAAAGGGGCTCTGTGGATCTTCCGTGTAGCGCTCGAAGCTGGTTGTTTGTTTATGTTGGCGGACCTCATTTCTAATGTAACGCTAGCTACTGTAGCGGAGACAGAAATCTGACCCAAGTCCTTCACAAAGAAGGTGAAGGTCTGAAACAATTTAGATGTATGTCAGATATACTGTAGGTGCTAACTACAAACAAAACTCATTAGGTTATGTGTTGAAAGTAAACTTGTATTTCACACGGTGATCCTACCCTCTCACTGAAGTTACATAGTGCAGAAATAAGTGATGAGTGGCAGAGTGGCTGAGACAGAGACACCACTCACCCTATTACAAGACACCGAACCATCAAAATGATTTTGAAGCCGTTATTTTAAGGTAAAAAAAACAAAAAAACAACTCTCATGTGCATTTGACTGGCAAATTAAATAATTTTGCCTCTTTTCTCTCCAGATGCAATTGGCATTAGGTAACAGAAGACACACTTTATGCCTCTGGAGATCTGTTTGTGTCCTGCTGCTTTGAAAGTCACACAATGGAGTGATGATTATGGTACCGCACCTTTGTAGCAGCGGTTGTAACTGTGATAAAATTATTCACAGTTTCAGCAATTTTACATGAGGTGTTATTTGTCCACCTCCTGTGTGCACGATGGTAAATTATCACACAATTAGCATGAGACATAAAAGCAAGAGATTAACGCATCTTTGTCAGATGAAACATGCATTTGTTTCTATCATTTCTGCACTTCTACTGCACAAAGCAGGACAGACTGCCAGTTCATAAAGTTGGAGTAGTCAGAACGTGTTATATGCACTATGCCTCTGGCTCATAATCCACTCAATGTTGAGTGGGATTTAAGAGAATCTACTTCTGTTTGAGCCAATGGGAGAGTGATAATTACAGCAGAAATTACTGAATGCCCTGCTGAGCCTTGGAAAGGCAAAAAGGGAAAAAAAGACTATTTGGATTAACCTACTGAATGAACATTTAGTATTCCTTAGCCACCCATACACACAGCTAATAATGGCACATGAAAGCTCCGAGGAACACTTAATAGTATAGACACCCTAAACACAAATATCTGCAACTAGGCTTGAATTTTTCATGAATTCTTTAATGCTCAACACTGGAGGGAAGTTTTCTTATCGTTTTAGGCTGATGATTTCTTCCAAAGAAAAACTAACTGAATTTTACCTCATGCGGTTTTACTCATTTCTCTCTGCTCTCCAAGGGGACAGATACAGCATGCAACCGTCTCTATGTGAAAATGAGCTTTTCATTGTTGTTTGGGAGATGTCATTTAAATACGTGAATTACGTTTGTCCCGAGGCAGAAAATGAGATGCTGAAATGAGTACCTTGTCAACGCAGCCAGGAGTCAGAAAGACGAGCATTCTGAGGGCCGTCTCTCTGAGAGCAGGAAGAGGCAGATTATTCTCTGCAGAGGTGTCACACTGCTGCTCTCTCGCAGACGCACGCAAAACAACGTTAAATAAAATATTGTCTTTAATCACTAACAGTTTCACTGACGTGCCAAACTGTTACATGTCAAGCCTCTTTAGATCTGCTCTTGATTTTCCAAGATCAATTAAACTTCAGTTAACTAACGCAACAAAAATGTTATTCATTATCCCCCATTTGTTATTTGTCTTTTAAATACTTTCTTATTGTTTCAAAAATAAACAAGCAATTTTTTTCATCAGCCAAAAAAAGCTTCTTAACATCCTGATACACTATTCATTGCATCTCCATGGTAGCAGTGATGTATAATCTGAAATTACCTCGCTGTAAAAATCCTGCTTTACTCCTGATTTTCACATCTTTTTTATTTGTTCATTTTTCCTCTCTTCAACCTGCATTTTAGGTGAGACCGGTTTAATTAGTGCTTGCTAGAAGCAACTGAGGTGAAGAGGGATTTCATACTGGCCCTGTACTGTCTGTTATAGAGCAGAGTTTTTGGCACAGATGGTAGCCAGGGTATGCTCTGACTGAGTTAGGGCAATCCTCCCTGCCCTTGTCTCTGCATGGCGTCATTCATTTTTAATCAAATGAAGGACAGTCAACAGCTCAGTCACCTGCTCAGGGTTGCAAGTTTGCAAACAAAATACTGTGAACTTTTGCAACTACTGTCCCTTAGAAATGGTCACATTGAACACTGTTTTATTATTATTGTTTTCATATTCCAAATCATACTTATTTAATATTGTTCCTTGAAAAACAGAACTGCTTTATCGTTTGATATTTTTCTAGTGCTGTGTCTATTGTTATGCACCAACACGCCAAAGCAAATTGTTTGTATGTGAAAATATATTTGACAATAAATATGATTCTGATTCTGAGGCAGACAGCACCTGGTGCTTATCCCTTTGAAAAGGGGGCAAAATGTTAGATTTAGTTGAAAACATTCAAAAATGAAAAAAAAAAATTATCAACAGAATGAAATAGATATCCACTGAAATTAGCATGCTAATCAGCCAGCCCTTGCCTGTCCCAGTCTGAAGCTCCTGTGCTGGCAGCGTAAACACTAACGCTCCCAGTCCGGACCGCTATAGCTGCAAGGCTAACTTAGCTAACTAGCAAATGGCAGCGAGCAGCAGTTAGCAGTTAGTCTGGTGATATGCTGTCCCTAATTTGTTTTGATTTTTGAATTTGACTGGTGGCCAATTGCAGACTGATATAAGACTGATGCCTGATGACTGGCTATATTGTATTACATGGAATAAAACAACATATGGTTTGTATTTGTCTGTAGTGATATACAAAGAGTTTCGCTCGTTCTCCAAACCAGTTATATGGATTGATGATGATGTTGTTTGGACCAGACATAATCTTGGGCTCTTGGAGTTTGTGATGGCCATTTTACCCATTTGTGAATTAATTAACTATAAAATTAATTAATCAGTTGCTGCAGTACTGTCCCTATGTAAGTGAATTCTCATCTCAACAGTTCAAGGTCATCGATTTATTGATTTTTGGACCCGCAGTTCACAAGTGTTGTTCAAGAAGCTTGATGGACAAATCAGTACACACTGTATGATCAGGGCTGAATGTAGGAGAGGAAGCAGCACACATCCCTGTGGTACACCTGTGCTGGCAGCCTGGGTTTTGAAAAGTAGCTGCCTTCGATCTGTCAGGAAGTCTGATCCCCACCCACTCATTTAGGGGAGCAAATGTACAGCTGGAACACATTGCTGGAGAACAGGTCTAGGATAATAGTGTTAAAGGCAGACTTGTGGTGCATAAATGGGATCCTGGCAGAGACACAAGGAGCACAAAGTGTGGGGTTTATGTGACTGTATTTATTCTACACTGCAAGGCAATATTGGCAAACTCTGAGAGTTTGAAAGAGCACGTCTGCACCAGGCTTCGTTCTGACAAAGGTGAATGCCAGCAGCCTGAAGTCACTGACGCATTCAACAGAAAGAGTGTCCTTCATGTGCAAATGAATGGTGACTTTCTGTTGAGATATACTTCAAATGAAGACAAATACCATTTTCAATGAGTAATCAACATTAAGCAGCAATTAGAAATGTAAGTATAAACCTTGCCATCATCACATGTTTTTTGAAGGACACATGAGTGCATGCCTTTTGACAAGGAGGAAGAATGCATTGAATAAAATAGACAATATCTGGATTTTGATACTTGGGCAGCACCGTGGCTTAGCCGTTACCACTGTTGCTTCACAGCAAGAATGGGCAGGGCCTTTCTGTGTGGGGCTTTCTTCCCGTGTTTGCATGGGCAATTACGCCTATGTTGATTCCCTGCATTCAAAATATGTATGTTGCTGTTGGGCTGCAACATGAAAAAAGCTGTTTGTTTCCACTTTAAATGCAGAAGACAAATTTCCTTCCTGTGATCAATAATGGATAACTCAACTTATAACTTTCCATTAGTGAGTGAAATCCTAAAGTGAATATTGTACAGAAAGTAAAATAAATACGTTAAAAGTGAGCACTTTGCAGATTAATTCAGTCTCCTGTAAATCATTATGTTGATAATGAACATACGTATGTTGACAATGCAACATCATTAACAGCTAATGGGAAAAGAGGAATGCACTGGATACACATCTTTTACTGTAGAGCCGAAATGTCTAAGTGAGGTCCAGAATTTGAGCCCATGATGGAATCTTTTTTTGGCTGCGCTGCTAATTTTCCTTAATACCTTAAGAGTTGAAACGCAGCAGATCTCTCCTTGTGCTCATTAGCATTAGATGTCCTTTATAGGCCTTATACTGTCGAGTGTTCTGCGTATAATATTTGTATGAGATATACGCTTCCATGAACTTTTGATCTCATTAATTAGTTTGCAACACCTTTACAGCTGTTTGTATAAGGATGATATGTGTTTTGATTTATGTCACTTTTTGCAGCTAAATCAGCTGCTCACACCTGCCTGTTGCTGGACATGTGACGAACATGCCACAGTGTTTGCAAGTTTTGCACTGAGGTGAATAAATAACTTCAGTCAACCTAGACATGGTGGTATGTGTTATAATTATATTGAGGTCTGCCAGTTTCTCTGTCAACACTCCTTATGAGTGCAGCTCAACTGACCTGAGCTTAATTAAGGAAAATAAGTATTTTGACAGGTAAACCTATTGTTTAATGACACACGTATAATACCAAGCAAGCTGAGCAATACCTCTGCAGGAAGACTTGACCATTTTTTTTAATTACTCATGTTAGTATGAAGTAGTGGACTTTGGTATTGAATTGTGACCCCTGGCACCTCGGGCCAAATTGTCTTTTGGGAGGTATCTCACAGAAAATCAAGAGGTAGAGGCTTTCTCTCTTACCTCAAGCCTTCACTTGCTGCACACTAATGACTGTCTAGCCAAAGCATTTAACCTTGAGCCAATCTGTCTTCTCACTTAGAAAAGCTGAGTTCTTGAACCATGAAATGGAGGTAGTTGTCCCTCTGAAAAGAGGTTACAACCCAGACTACTTCAAGATAATCAATTATTGCCATTTCAAATGTCGGGAGGTCGTCGGCTGGAAACGTTATCAGAATTTTGTTATTTCATTCTGCTTTAGTTTCACAATAGTTTCCAACTGAATACGTTTAAAACACTGGGTCAGGCTACGGGTATTAAAACATGTTTATATGAAAGGATTGCATACCTGTCCAAACACAGCATATCCAATGACACATAAGCAGAATTAATTTGTCAGACTTGTCCTGATCTAAAGGGACTCTGCTGCCAGACTTGGTAAACTTTATTTATAAAAGTGTACAATCCAACGCCTGCACCCAGCTGTCTCAATGCAACCAGGGGGCGATGTGAAAGGGGATGAAGGAACGTGGCGAAACACCCACTGAATGTAACACAATCAAAGCAAAACCTGCATGCAGAAATTCCCTCTGAATTTTGATTTGTGTGTATGTGTGTGTGTGTGTGCAAATTATATATTTCTGAAACACATCACACTTCTAAAAAGGGAATCTGAAAAGCACCAAAAAACATTCACCTGATACCCATTTCTCTTTGAGTTTTTAGTCACCATAGTAGTTAAGAAGTATTTGAGATGTGAAGTGACAGCTAGTTCTTCAAACAAACTGACTCAATCTTTCCTGAGCATTAAAAACAGAAAAGGTTGTATGTGTGTTGCATAGCAGGTACGTGCATGTGTGTGTAAATGCATGCCCTTGAGGTGTTTTCACTTATTTTTGTGAGAGGTGTATAGGGGAGGGATATATGTGTCTATATTTATAAATATGTTTTTGTAGATGTATGCCTCTCTTTGAGTGTACAAACAAAAGCCACCCACTTGCGGGTATTTTGTGTGTATAGAAGCAGCATGATTGATATGTTCATGTATTTAACCAGAACTTAATGAGCTACAGTCATTAAAAGAAAATGATATCAATACATTCTTCTCCTATTGTGATGATCAGTATTTCATATGCTATTTACAGTAGTTGTATGCTGCTTTTGATTAGATTCCTCGCTCTCATCTCAGACCTTGAAAAGAAGTCATTCTATAATGAATTGAGTGGCAAAGCAAATTAAAAAGTTGTTGTGATAATGACTGTATTCAGTAAAACATCATCCATTAATGCAAGGATATTAAATACAACTCCTCAAAGTCAATCTGCTCTTTCGGTCATGCTAACTTTCCTCACCTTCATGGTAGACATTTTAGTTTATTTAATTTGCATCAAGTAGACTTAAATGTTTATCCATGTTGGTTGACTGCAAAGGGGTTAACATCTGCCATCTTTTTCTTGCAGCTTACATTACGATGTTAAATCACAGTGGGTCAAGGAAAGGTAGCAGCAGCAGTTCCAAACCAGAAATGCCCCTTTCTGGTCATTTGATCTGGGCATCTGTCTTTTTTTCCAGTTAATACCTGAGAAGACAGTATAACTGCAGTGACAGGTAGCCACACACATCAACAAGCCGGTGTGTCTGGATGGATATGCAGGATGATTAAGTGCTTAAAATGAATCCAGTCCTGTCTCAATGTATGCTGTTTTACAGGAGTCCTGTAAATGGACCTGAATGCTCCAAGTCTAAAATGTACTCTTGGAAATTGTGCAAATGTGGCCTTTTAGTTGATACTGGCTCAGTGACAAGCAGTTTGTTCCTTATGATGGCAAGTTTGTACTGAGTACAACATGAGCAACAGTCGATAAGTAATGTTTTATCACATTTAATAAACTAAAGCTTCATTACAGATTTCATCAATTACATTTTTTAACACTTTCATCAATATACAAGGGTCTGCCTCTCCACTGCTTTATGCAGTCATGTGGCAATTAAAGGTGCAATATGTAAGATAAAATATAAAAATTAAGATAAAAGTAAGATAAAATTTCAAAATTAACTAAAATTATCAACAGGATGTGTAGAAATTAGAGTTTTGATGTCAAAGATGTCTATGTATTGCGTTGCAGAGATATGTACTGAAATTAGCATGCTAGCCATCCTCTCTGGAGCTGGGCACTGACTGATGCCTGACCTCTCTTTGCTCCCACTTCACGTTTCTCCGATCCCTGCCTGAACCCACCATGTCTTTGTCGTCCCCTGGTGTCCTGACCTGCTGTAAATCACTCTGGTACTGTAGGTATTTTCTTGTCTTCAAACTGGCCATTGGTCTCAGATGCTGTGTACAGTCCCAGTTTCGGTCTTGTTAACCCGAGAGGCTGCTGAGCCCAGTTCAGTTCGTGTGCCCATTCCGATTTTGCTTCCCACTGAAAACATCCTCCTCCTGATGGTCTAAAGCTCCTGTCCTAAACACCAAGACTCCTGACTGACTATAACAGCAGCAACAGTTAGCAGCAATTAGCAGTTCCTTTGCAGATAATTACCAACAGGTGACAGATTCTTACACAAGTCCTTCTTTATGTCAAGGTAAGATCTAAAATTTCTTCTTTCCATTCATATTGGCATTTTTGTATTTGTATTTTTAATGTACGGTGATTATATATGCATATTAGCTTTAGCCTCAGTACATCAAGACAGAAAACCCAGCAGGCCTGCTACAGTAAAGACCTTGCCCTTGTTTCCATTTCAAATGTTTACAACATCATCAGAAGCCGCGTCTTACCTTCCCCGACACAGAGGGAGCGAGAGAAAGCTAAACACCAGGAATTGCAGCACTTCTGCTCTGAGATTTAAGGCGTGATATGGTTAAGCTTTCATAGTCTTTGTCTCCAGTACACCTCTGCAGTGGCAGCAGTTGTGACTCTGTCTCTCCTGTCTAATGAATAATGCACACAAAGACATCCTGAGTTATCCAAAACCAAGTCCCTCTTATCCCTGTTTGAGTGCATTGATTTCCTAGCTCTCACCAGCATCTGCAGAGGCTCAAAGGCTCCTCCTCTGTGTGGGTTAAGGGATAAAAGACCAACAACACGGCAAGCATCACCCTTGCAGTGCACTTGTGGATACTCACTGAAGTTCACTACCCGGCGCTCAGATGAAAGCACCGGACACATCATTATAGTCCTTGTGATGACGTGTCATTTGAAAAATTCAGTTAAAAACTGATCTGTGGCGTCAACTCTGCTGTGATCATCCACCAAACAGGTAGCTGACACTTGGCCCTGGTGAGGCTTACCCCTATTTCAAGGAGAGGGCTCACAGTAAATCCTTTGTAATTATCTTCTGGCACAAGGAGAGAGCTTTTAATGAGCTGTGGATGAGGATGCTGAAACAGCCTCTGTTCTGCAGTTGAAACCAATTCTCATTTTTCACAATCAGTAACATCACTCACCCAAGAGAAACAATTATATGCAACATCTAGTGTAATCATGCAGCATATTAGTGAGGATGAGAGCAACAATGGCTTATTAATTTGTTCAATATTAGTGGTAGGGAAACAGTGTGTATTTACACACACATTAATTTAAAATTGTTAAATCTTGTAGCCCAACCGATATATCGGAAACTATGTTTTATGGAGGTTATAATACAAATAAAGATGCTTGAGGTGATTTAAAATTATGCTTCCATTACATATCTTTGTCGCAGGTGTTTGATTACTGCATTTGAGGGATAATTGCAAAAAATGTGGATGCTGGAATTTTTCACTTCCTATTATTGGTATCGGCATGGGTCCCAAAAATCCAGTATCGGTCAGGCTCTATTAAGTTGAGTCTCCATGAGACTTCATATTTCACTGGGAAAGTTTCAAAACGAGGCGTCATGCCTGCCTGGCATTGTTGAGTTGCTCAGATTGTGTTTATTTCGTCATTTCTCCTTGATTTTTGTGCTTCCACTGTGGCAGAGGAGGCAATGTAGTTAAATTGCTTCGTTATTTGTCTGTTTTATTTCTGTTTATTGTTAATATTTCCAACTTTGTTGTGCTGTAAACCACCAGTCTGCACAGGGTGTTTGATTTTCAAAATTGGCCGGACGCACTATGCCGTTCCACTGTCTAACTTTCTGTCTGGCTCAATCCGCCTTGTATAGACAGACGGGCTGCAGTCCGCTTCCATCAAAAAATAGACTTGATGCGTATTCTCCGTGGAGCAGAGTGGAGAGCTGTTGGCACAGCTGGTGGAAACAGCATTCTATATAACAGCTGTAAACGGCTCCTGCAACTCGCAGCAAAGACGGGTCCAGTGGAATTTGGGGGTTACATCTTTTGGTGTAGTTTCTGTTGTAGTGCAGCATTTTAGTTTAAAAAATGGATACATTTCTGCAACCAGATCACCAGAATAAACTGTGTTGAAACTACATTTCTTCATGTACAACTTTCAATTTTATGTCTTGACATGTTTGAAATTGCTAGAAATTGTCCTGACGTCCCATTAAAAATATCTGGTGGTTTCACATGTTAAACACAGACTTGAACAGCGGTCTCTGGCTAGGCAGCAATCAGTCACACCACTGCCATTGGACATGTCCTCCACTTCCTGACATGAAAGTCAGCTCATATACATGTAATGTGAACATGATATGACATTTTTTGTAGAAATGTCTATATGGTACATATGGCACGTTCAAATTTTAACATTTCTGGTTAACAGATACATACAAGAAAGAAAATAATTTATCGGTCTTAGAATGTAAACTGTGGCTATTTCTCGCTAAAATGTTGCTCAGCCCCCGGAGGAACACTCTTTAATAGTCTGCAGATGCTTGGCTCTATACAGAAAAGAAGACAGACACCAAAGGAACACAGTGCATTATACTGTAGACAACGGTTTCAGAATTCAAGGTCTTTCTACTGTCACCATCTGTCCCATATTTAACAATTTCAGATTAAATCAATATTAATCTTCTGCTGACCAAAAGGGACTTCACTTCCATTCAAATAAACCAATCCAATTTGATAAGGAGCCAGACTATTTGGATAAGCGAGGCGCACAAATCAGCATGAGATACTCTCTTGGAGATTGTCTATTTTCTCCTCATCCTTGATTGCTTTAAGGACTTAGCGCACTGGAAAGTAAGTTCAGTGGAGTTTCGTCCCTGCTGGGGTCGTTTGAGAAAGGCTCGCTGAATACTCAATAACTCAAGCGCTGAAAGGCCACATGAGCACAGTATACTGTATAATCTCACCTCTTGAGTCAAATTGTAGGAATCAGAAAAATGATGAGTGGCCTCCAGAAACGCCCCATATAATCCAACTCATGGGAACATTTTTCACTGTTTCCAAAATGTATAGAAATCAATATTTAATCTGCACCAAATATTGGACAATGCACAAAAAGCCCGAGATACTAAATGCGGGGCAGTTTCAGCGGTTAGCTGTCAATGGAATGACTAAGCTTTTGGAAAGGATTAGAAATAAACTTTGTTCCTCTGTTGCATTAAGTGGATTTTGGAATGCCACACTTTGTGTTTGCAGTGGCTCAGATCTCCCATCAACCTTTGCAGGAAGCAGAACAATACGTTTACCCTTGACAGTCACTGGATTCCTCGCTGTCAGTTGATGAATAAGCATTTGCAGGGGATGAGAAAATATTCCGTGGCAAAAAACAAAGCATCAGAGTTGCAGAGAGCATCACGCTACACCTTAACTTGTTGTCTCGTTGAAGGTGACCTCAGCATTAGACAGAACAATAAGTTTGCATGACATCGCGGCTGCTGTGGGTATGATCAAGATGGTAATTCATGCCTGCACTGTATAACGCCTTGTCTGCCTGAAATGAGTTTGTGTGTGTGTGTGTGTGTGTGTGTGTGTGTGTGTGTGTTCACAGTTCACAGTCTGAGGGATATGTCTTATGGTTGTTCTAATAGGCTCTGCTCCAGTGAGTGCAGGGCTTACAGGTGTATTGACTCCCACACACACACACACACACACACACACACACACACACACACACACACACACACACACACACACACACACACAGTAGAGTAACATTAGGTTTCAGGAGTCATCTCACCTTACTGCTTTGCATGCCACTTAGGGAGAAGCTATTTTCACCACACTAATAAGTATACTGTATATTCAAATGTGGTTGCCTTCCAGGAACTACAGAAAAATATGTAATGTTTCTTGCAATTTTACTGAAGCAATGTCACTGATCACTTTTTCTTTTATTTTCTATAATTTAGCATCATTGTGAACTACAGTATGAAATAAAAAATGAATGAACAAAATATGATTAAAGCTAAAAAATGGACTCACATTGTGCTGAAGGGTCTAATCACAGAAGTAAAAACACACAGCTGCAGAATTCGATATCAGTTTGCTACTGTGCCCATTCAGATCTGTATGGACACCTTAGCCCTTTCATATGTGGTGTCTATTACATAGGACAGATATTTGGAAGCCATTTTTAACCATTTTAGCTGAGATAGGAAGGGTGAAGCTAACTCGATGACTCCCGCCGCCTCAACCGACGACTCAGCGGTTGACTGGGGAGCCAAAGGCAAGGACAGATGTTGTCAAGCGAGGAGAACAAAGCAAGTTAAATTCATGTTGTAAAGCACACCACACAAGGGGTTGGGTTTACTGACTTCAAGAGCATAAGGGATGAAGGTTGACACCAGAAGAGCATGGTTGAGGACAGGATGAACAACAGGTCCACACGATAAAATCCAAAGAAGTGCAAGGACAAGTCCCAGCTCAAGACGTGGATGCTTTCAGCAAATGATTTGGCCAGACATGAGCTTCAAGGTTAGGGCTAGGCATGGAACTCGAAATGTTAGGATTAGGGTAACCCAATAATGTGAGGATGGTTAGGGGTTGGCATTGAACCTGACTGATCAGGGTAAGGAGGACCCACTGGGCAGGGTATAGGGGTAGGGTTAAGCAGAATATACCCTTTGGAGCATAACGTCCACTGGAGTGGAAGATAAATATGATCAAAATCTGGACAAATGTACTTATAACATCTTATTTAGTTGAAAAACATTGTTTTTACTTGTCTAGTGTTTGTAACGTTGATGCATGTTGTCCACTGCATCGGATATTTACGTAACTCCTTCCAAATAACATATTTTTACAAGGAATTTATTGTCACTGCAATTCACAAGAATTGGCCACCTTGAATTCATCCCAACAAATAGGGGCAGCAAATCACCTGCTAACGGCTGCTTACTGTATTCTGTTTATACATCCATGACTGTAGCTACTTATAGCTTGTTAGCTCAGTTAGCCGTGCAGCTACCAGGGAGTGTTGGTGTATACAATGCTTCTGTAGCACAGGAGCTTTCGGACCACTGGGAGAAAGAGGTTTTCAGGCCTGGGGCTAACTGGTTAGCATGCTAACTTCAGTAGATATTTCTTCAACACAATACATTTTTTCTTCACATTCTATTGATAGTTTTAGTTAATTTTACATATTGCACCTTAAATAATTAATGCATGAAAGGGTTCATGTTTGGGTTACTCACTTGGAAATACTGTATGTGACATCTCAGGCTGAGCACATGAAAGCTGGGCCACTAACTGGGACACCTGGCAATACACCTGTCACAAATGTGTTGCACACCTCTTGGACTGGGTAAGAGAGTGGACACATGATCCCAGAGCGCAGAGCTAGCAACGCCCTGCAGGAGCTTCCATCCCTGACAACAGGTACATCTGTTCCTTAAGATATGTCCCATAAAGGACCAGGGGAACCACATTCAATGGCACAGAGAAGGTAGATAGAGGGAGCAACGTCAGCATAAACAGGATTATGTTTCCATGCAGTCACAGAGTGGTCTTAACTTTCTCCTCATTATACAAACAGTTGGCCAATTTGGCAACAAAGATGTTTTCATAATAACTTAATGACTTCATTGTCCATTACTCTTAGATATACGTTATTGGAAAAAAGGAATGTGTTGGCAACATTTACAGGCCTGTCACTTAAAGAAAAGTGCCCAGTGAGAGACGGACAGCCGCCTCACAGTTGGTCACAGCATCATCTTGCCAAGGTTAGGAAAGGTCAAAGTCACCACATGCTTCCAAACCAGAGCCGCACCACTGATGTACCTCCAAAAAGCCACATTAGATGCACAAACAAAAAGAGGCAGGACACTATGTGTTGTTTGTTGTCGAGACCAAAAATGAATATTATATCCTGGATTTTAGCACCATTAACTATGCTGTCAAAAAGAGAATTACTTATGTTAGTTATGTGTTATGAATCATGAAATAATAGTGGTAGGATATATAAAATAAGCCTGCCCACGGACATGTCTGACTTTTCTTGGGAGCTCAGTATTATGACAAATTCACAGAGGACGCAAAGCATTAATACTTGAAACAGTCTGCAGGAGACTTACGCCAAGCACAGCTTGGTCGTAATGAACACTTAAGCCCCCAACAGACTCAGTGACAGTGTGTCTCTAATAGACCACGGATTAATATTTCATGCATATTAGGATCCTTAAATTATAAAGTTGCTGTAATTTACATTAAGCAGAACACCAATATATGAGAGAACATTCAGAATTATTTTGTTATTGGGTCAACATGAACATGAATACTGCCTCTGCATTCAAATATTAGAATATGTTTGTTTGTTATGTTGGATATATGCATTTTTATTTTCACTTCATTTTCATATTTTGACAAGTATTTGTAATTCCAATCCTTTCACTATCTATAACTGCTTATCCTTACCCCCATGCAAATTATGTCCATAAATGTTGTTTTTTCATTATTTTGTGTCAATTCAACAGTGTTAAGACACTATTTCCACCTTGTTATTACATTTGGCACATGCTCATCTTCAAATGTATTGAATATTTATATATTTAATAATGTATATATATACCAGTTATTACTGTTTTTCATGTATTTTAAAAATATTACCATATGTTTTTTATCTTGTAATATATGAAAAATAGATTTTAATAATAGATTTTAAATACATATCAGTATTTGTGACCAAAATATTGTCAAAATGTACATTCATTATATTTGTAATAAGTTCTTGAAGCATAATGACAATTTATCGGCATGTATCAACAAATGTATGTGGACTCTTCCACTACTTAAAATGTATTTTTAAGATATTACATTAAATTTAAGTATACTGTATGTCAATACATGTTCTGTAAGGGTTGAAGGGTTGTAGGGTTGAAGGGTCACAGGGGGCTGGAGCCAATCCCAGCTACCATTGAGTGAGAGCCAGGACAGGTCGCCAGTTCATCACAGGGCTGGCACACAGTAACAGGGCAAATTAGAGTCACTAATTGAACTGCATGTCTTTGGACTGAGGGTTGGAGCTGGAGCATCTGGAGGAAACTCACGCAGACTCGGGGAGATAATGCAAACCTCACACAGAAAGAGTCAGGGTCCCAAAATATATATATAGTCACATTCCCAGTTTATTTAAAGGTGCAATATGTAAGATTTGAAAGTTGAAAACATTGAGCGTTGAAAGCTCTGATGTCATAATGCCAATGTATTGTATCACTATCTTGCCCCGACCCGCCCTTGCCCAAAGAACACAAATACGACCCCAGGTCCCCCGAACACCCAGTCAGGACTGTCAGCCACATGGCTAACTGAGCTAACTAGCTAAGTGCAGCTACAGTTAGCAGAGGTTAGCGGTCACACTAGCGATATGCTACCCCCTTTTAGTTTTGAATTTGACAGGTGGTCAGTTCTTACATTCTTCACCTTTAATGCTTTAAGCCTAATTTGTATGAGTGGAATATTATTCTCAACTGTACCTCAGGATTTCACAATACATTTTTACCTTGGAGAGGGTGAGAAGGAGAGAGGCATTCATTTGGATTCAAAATAAAGAAGCAGCACTCTGGTGTACTGTCCCCTATTATTTTTTTTTTCATTTGTATTCTCAGAACGCCCCCGCCCCTTCCCTTTTTTATTTCAGTGTTATTTAATCCGTCATGTAGTCACTGGAACTTCACTAACTTATAATGAAGAGGCGACATGATGTCAGTCTTCTTCCCCAAAGTCTTCCAGCCAATGCATGATATCTTGGAAGCCGAGAGGACAGGGAAGTGACTTGGGTGTGTGATTCACTGGAGTGGACATTCAAACAGCGAGCATGCAAACACGGGTCAGCACATAGATCCCACTCAGGAGAAGAGGCCCCCGCAGGCTACGACATGCAGCTAAAGGTGGAGCGCTCATTGAGGAACATTATAATGATGTTTGTCACTGCCGATGATTCTGCTTGAGTAGTGAACAAGAGGGGCACGAGTGGCTTTGAACTCAATGGAGCAGAAGAATGGCTGAGAGAGGTGGTGGTGGTGATGATGGTGGTGGTGGTGGTGAGGGAGGGAGGGGGGGAGGGAGGCGGGATTTTTGATATAGGTTGCTACACTGAGCCGGCCAGCGCTGGCTGCGGAGTCGGTGTGTGGTGGGAAAAGGTGTGTATTTGGCGGCAACATCCCTGCTGATGACCTTATTACATGAACATCAGCTAATGATTTAATGGTATTGTAATTAAGCAGATGTTGTTTGTGACTGACTTGTTTTGGCCAGCACATAGATGAAGCTGTGGCGATGTTGTGATGCTGGTTGTTACTTGCTCCTCTCTGTCTAGCTGTGGGAAACGCATCCTATTATGTTTCCTGTTCGGTTGCAGTCACAAAGGAGCCATAGGTCACGCTACAGTGCAGACAAAAGACCATAGCTTCACTTTGATTTGATGTGTATCCCAATAACCTCACTATTTGACCCCATTCAGTCCCAATAACTGTAAGCTGACCCAGACTTGGAGATGGACAGCCCCTAGGCATTGTTGTGGGATCAGTGGCATGACCTGACAACATCATAGTGAACAGTACTTCTTCAGGACCTCTAAAAACCCTCTGCAGTCCAGTATTGTCTGTTTTTGGTCGCACTCCTGAGGGAAATGTCTGGCTCTTTAGCTGCTAAATGCTTTGTAAGGTGCCGGGCTCAGACTGCAAGGAACCTGGGTGTGGCACAACCAGCTGTCCTTCATTGCCAACATCACTACAACAACACGCTGGACAGACTCATTCTCCACATCAAGAGGATATAACCATTTATCAACCAGGACTCAAGGACAAAGACAGGCTCTTGTTTACAACCTACCCAAGTTTTCCCACATTACACGGCTCCTCTGCACTCTGCTTTGGCTACGAGAGGCTGCATGAATCTGATTCAAGACACTGGTACTTGCCAAAGTCCTGCCTAAGCATACACTCCAGACTGTCCACTACGCTATATCAGTCTATATAATGATGTCATTGTAAATGGTGACATTCATGTTTTTGTATTCATTTAAATGTCCCAGATAACTTATATCTAATAGTAACAAACAACAGTTTGCTGTAGGCTTTAGTGAAAAACATTCTCAAACTCGAACACCAACATACCACAGGTCAAAGCAGCCACATCAACTAGCAAGGATATGAAAAGGTACACAAAATTCCCAGACTCCCTTAGGAAATCAATCGATTTTGAGAGTTCTTGTATTATAAGGAACTTTATAAACGTTGTCTAATGCTGTCTATGACACATTTTTAATTTTTTGGGCCTTGTTGTAAATTCTGCATATGATATGTAGCAATTTATTTCTTTCTCTGTGGAAAAAAACATTGTGTCTGTTTGTCGCAGAGATGCACATGTTCATTTGCATATAGAACGAAGATGTAAGATCCGATGACAAGTGGTCACTCGAGATGCCTGTTTAGACGCCTTAATGCCAGGTGTGAACTGATGAGCTGTCCAGTTGTGATCGGATCACCAAAGACGCATGTTAATGCCAGATATGAATAGACTCATGGTATGATAATGCAGCACAGTGAGGATATAAATTCTTAGAGGAGATTAACATGTATAACGTGGATCTGCCTGTTTGTCACAGACTCTAGTCTGCAGTGTAGTTCATACACTTGATTGATAAGCCACAGAATTGTACAGCAACTTTAGCCATCATGATCAAAGAAAGTTTTTCTATCCCTCTGTTCTTTATCCTTACACTCCCTCTTTCTCGCTTGTCCACACAAGCACTCTATTAACAGGTAACAAGCTTGACAGCAGGACAGCGGAAACTGTCCACATTCTCTGTTGCAGACTGGAAACTCATCTGTTCAGACAGCACCACGGCCCATGAAAACATTATTTCTCTAACAGTTTCTAAATGTAGCACTTGAATCAGTCCAACATATTTAATGAGCGTGATTCTTGCAAATAACTGTAATATAATGAATGCTGAATGAATGCTCCACTGTTTCCCGGCTAGTCCATTAATTCATTAAACAACATTATGAGATTGTCGAGAATGAACTACAACAAAACAGTTGGAGAACAAACAGAAAAACACAGAGCTGAAACTCACTTTTAAGTTCATTCATGCAGAAGGGATCTTCAGATTGAGGTGATAATTCTCTGCAGGTTCATCACAACAAGCGGCCCCCTATCACACTGTCATTTGATACATCATTAAAAAATATAAATTAAAGTGTGCAGAAATTATTCACAATTAAACTGGGCATACTGGCTGCGTAACCAGTTTTTGTGCATGGGATTTATTGAAATCATCCTCCATCTGACATATTAAGCAATGGCATAGTGAAAGATCTTGTGAGAGAGAAGCAAGAGCAACACATCTCCTCCATGTCAGTGTGACTGCTGTAGTTGGTCACAAAATCTCAAGGAAGAAAAATTGGATGGCAGATGTGATGTTTTCAGTCCGGGAGTGTGAAAAAGCAGAATAATTTGTTGCATATGATTGCGGTATTGGTGACAACATGGTGACTGGAGGGCTGTTGTGTTAGCCACTCTGAAGAGGCTGCACCTGGCCACTTGTATTGGCCAGGCTTGAGAGTAGACACACAGAGGAGGAAAGCAGGATCAAACGCTGAATGATAAAAACATCAGAGGAGGTTGTGGAGGTGCTCCCTTGAGAGGTTAGAGAGGGAGGCTGTGTGTGAGCGCGCGTGTGTGTGTCGTGTTGTTCCTGTTTTATCTAACCCCGCTGTGCAGAGGTTAATCATCATCACACCTCACCAGCTGTTTTGGTGTCATTCTGGTTTACTTGTCTCAAACATCTCAACACAACAGCTCCATTAGTTTCCAAATGGAAAGCTGTTGGACACATGTTGTTTTGCTGTTCAGCAGAGATTGACCAGAATTTCTCTTGAAAATGACTTTGCAGCAGTTGGAAGCAGCGCTATTCAACATGGCCACCGGTTTCCGTCTGTTCCTCTGTGCGGTTAAAACCAGTGAAGCACGGCTAATATTGGATGTGATTGTAATTTACATTTGTTCTCCTGCTGGCGATAATTGTGTGTGTTAACATTGACTAAATGAGGTGAAACTCAGTGGTTAAGGTCAATGTTTTGTTCCAGGACTTTCCCTTTGACTGTCTCTTAATTATCATCTTAATCAAGAATGAGTTAGCAGAACACTCACAGAGATATACAGTGAGTAATAATGTCATTGTGTTCAATTGTAGATAAAGGCAACGACATGAAATGATGAAAATTAGCAGCATTTCCCTGTTTTAAATGAACCAAAAAAAAAACATAAAAAACAAACAAGGAAAAAAAAAAATCTGCAACACACTGGGATCAGTTGGATATAAAAGGAAATTGACTTGACTCATATTGAGTGCAGTTTGGACAGGAGGCGGCAACAATGTGTTAGACTCTGATGTTGTGTTTTAGTGTTTCCTTGTTATATTTCAGAGATATACATTAATTTGTCCTATCCCACAATAACACAGTATTTAAGCCACATTTAAGCACACTCAAACACTCGTAGCTACATTATCAACCCTGTGTGTGTTGGGATGATATTCACTCAAATTGCTAGTAATCAGAAATCAATTCACTCGTTGTTTAATCCATTTAACACGTTTGATAGGAAACAGATAAAGACTGTTGGTCATACTGGAGCAGAGAAGCTGGACCCAAATACAGCAGACAGCATGCAGGGATATGAATGGTACAGGCACAACAGGATGAGGGAAACTCAACACATAACGCGACAGGACTGAACTAACGACTGGATTAAATACAAACCAAAGAGGGGATGAGGTGTGGGTGGAGACAGGCGGAGAAACACAGCTGAGGTGAATGACTGGAGGAACCAAGAGAGCAGGGAAGGAGCTGAAAGGCTAGAAAGAAAACAGGGAGTATATTGTGGCATGTAGTGATGATTCTTTTTTTTTAAATGAATGGTTTACATTTTCAATGCAGTTGTCTTGATTATACAGTGTATTTATGCCATGCACTTATTACATTTGTGCACATGCTGTTTTGTAAATTTATATTGCTGCATATTGATTGCTTCTTAATTTAGGTGGAAGATGTGTTGGGTAAAACAAGGAAACAAAGCAACATACTATAATTATCTAATTTCCTGTGAGCAGGAGATGTCTCAGAATCGGAGGCATGACATGTTGATGGGCTGGAATAAGCAGAGCAGCAAACACGCCAAAAGCTTGAACAACTTTTACTCTTTTATTCTTGCATCTCCAGAGGTTAAGCCAAGTCAAGTGGTTTAGTAGGTTTATCTTTGTAGACATATTTGTTTCTCTTCAGTTTCCTTTCTTTGGATGGATAGGTGCAGCCTCTAAAGTTTTAGGTCACAAAACACTTAAGCTCACCATTCAAACATTATAAATCCTCAAGGCAGTGTGAACATTTCTGAGGCTCATATCCGCCTCCTCAGCCAGTCACAAGGTTTACTGGTGTCTGGCCCGTCTGAAGTACACATTCTTATTGGGCTTGAATGAAAAAGATTGTATTTAACAACATTTACTCACCCTAACGTAGTCCATATGATCTTTTGTAAGAAGAAAGGAGTTTGTCTACATCAACTTCACATTTCATACATGATGATCATATGAAATTACAACCACAATAACAAAAACGTTGAGACACTATGCACAATGTAAATAAAAGAGAATGTGATCATTTACTCATTTGACATATACTCGAAAACAGTACAAAGACTATTTTTAATATTTACCTCATCAACTTCATTGATTTTTGTTAATATATACTAGAAAATGTCATGTCAGAAACAAGTTTCAAACACATTTGTCATGACCATTAAAAGCTAGAAAGAAAGCAGATTTTTTTTCCATTTAATACTCAGTGTTAAACCGTGAACCAGCAACAGTGAACACAACAACTGTGTGTTGGAGGATGGTCTGAATTTCTCTCTTTCATTTGTCTTTTGAAAACTGAGCCTGTAGTCGATTTAACACACAACTGTATCACTGGGAGCCGAGCAGGATATCTTTGTGTTTTTGGTTTGCATACACACACACACACACAAGCACTCGGGAGTGGCTATTTTGTGCACCTGAGCATGCATTGTATGTGGCGTACAGCATCCACCCACAGTCAGTCCCTGTACCTCCAGGGTCTGATTGAAGATTTCGTCCTTGACTGCTATTATAAGATGAGACACAAATGTGGGATATCAGTGTTGAAGGCAAATGCTCAAGGCCACTCCACCACCCTGACCATCACACCCTTCCCTTTTACTTCACAATAAATATTATACCATGAAATACACTGGGTTTGACAGTTACCATTGATAGTGCCTTCACACTGTACTTTAAGTGTTTTTTGGTGAGAAGCAAATAATCAAGCAAGCATTGAACAAAGACAAATTGCAGTCTTGAAATGTAATTATTGCCTCCAATCCCATCACCTATCATTTTAAGTTAATGACATTTGTGCATAAAAATAAATCTGTCTGGAGGAAGCAGGGCATCTTGCACGTGGATGAGGGCCTGGTATATGAAAGAAACTTCTCATACTCTTTCGTAAAAGTGGTCATTGAGACAGTGAAGCAGCTCATTTTGGTGGGACAGGTGGTAGGACAGAAAAAGACAAGAAAAACATCCATTTGCAGGTCAGAAAATAAAAAGGACTGACAGAAAGACAAAGGAAGGAAGAATCAGTCAGGCATGCACTCATAGGCGATATTACAGAGACTCAGCAGTGACGGTTTCAACAGAGCTTAAGATGACTAAATCGTTCTGGTGGTTTTACCACTTTGCCACAAGTTCCACAAGTTATCTCGGCCTGTCAGAGTTAAGAATTGTCAAAGTCAAAACCACTGAAGAGCCACCCAGTTGTGTAATGCTCCTAAGCAGTAAAGATGCTTTTAAAGGGAGAGAACAATTAATTCTAACCCAGCTCGAACAGTGCTGGCTCTGAAAGGCACCATTTGAGCTGTGCCTGATCACAATACTACACAAATCTGCCGGTTTGATACCATTCAAATGGCATTGTGCTGTTATTGCAGACCAAAAAGCCAAGCCTCCATCCAAATTTAGTGCAAATTTTAAAAGAATTTTAAATGAAAATTTGCAAAGGAAGTGCTTTATTTAACCATTTGTACTGATTTATATGTATTAATCCCTTTTTTATTGGCCATATTTGAGAAGACTGTAACGTGACGTGAAAAAAGGGACCTTCCCCTAAACAAGCCTGTGGACCATTTGTTTAAGCTGTTTAATGCTCCTGTCCTGGACTGGATTTCTTGTTGAAGATTTTCCGTGACAGTCCAAAGGATGTGACTTCATGCCTGTTCTCAAGTGCCTCATCTCTGTGCCTCTCTCTGCTCTACTAACAGAAAGAAACAATAACTAACTTTGGTTCAGGAATGGCGTCGACTAACATAAACTACCAGCTTCTAGCAAAACACAGAGGTTCCACTGAGCCCTTTTGATACATTCTACGTAATTAAAAGAGTGCCAGTCAAACCTCAAATAAACAAGAACGTTATATGTCAATATGCGGAGGGTTACATCTCCTCTACGCCTTACAAATGTTTTATTGTCTCTTCAGTTACTCACTGATACTGCTTTACATAGTTTCACATTTTGCTTTTCCGACACACCAGCTTTTCCAGCTAAGCATCAAGAATGTTTTGGGTGATGTTTCTTTCTAATGAAGAATAAAGACAGGAAGACAAAAAACACACTTACCGTTACTGTAGCATGGCAGCAACGAAACAGCGTTTCCTGTGTGTTTGTGCATTTTTTAACTCATGCAACAAAAAACAGACTTACAGGGCAAACTCTTTTTCTGTTCTGTGAAATAGTTTGCAGAAACAGACAACAGCTGATAAAAGCAACACCAGTCTGATTAGTATTTGAACAATTAATATTTATTTATTTTATTGACTGTTTTATTGACAATAAAAAAACGTGAATTTGTAAAATACAAGTGATTGAGACAACATGACTGATATTCCCGAAAGTGTGCAAAAAAAAAAAAAAAAAACCCAACATATTTCAGGAAAAATAGGTAAAAACTGAAATAGCCTTTATGTTTTAAACACAAACATCATCGACACAACAGAGATTTTAAACATTTTGTCAGGACAGGCCTTTCACATTGTTTTAGCTGCACCAGCTCAGAGTTGAGCTAGTGCTAAGTTTAGCTGGCCTTAAATGTGGATGCTGTTTATGTTATTAATCTTTTGTTTATGAATCTGACATCTAAAATAGGTAGAATACAAGAAAGCATTTTCCAGTGAAAGATCTCCTGCATTTAACTGTACTAGACTTTAAGTAAAGTAGCAATATTGCCCAAATTTAATGGGTTAATAGGGTTTGGTTTCGGTTGACAAATGGTAAATTGTTGCATCCAGTGCACTAGCCTGTATGTGTTTCAAATACTCTAGGAAATTCCTAAAATTTGGGGTGTGTCAACTTCATACCAACAAACTGCCAAGTTCTGTATTTTCATCTATTTCTTCTTTTTTTCTTCTTTACTGAAAAACTGACATCATAACGTGTGAACTCCTCACATCCATATGTTCACATGCACCCTATAACTGTATGTTACAGAGGGCTCTTAGATCCCTCACAAAAGCCTGCTTCACATAGACTTGAGTGTACTCCCAGCACAGCTTTGGCAGTGTTGGAGAGAGCCGTGTGATGTGTGTCAGGTTCCTGACGCGCTGCTTTGATACTGATAGACCCTCATGGGTGGCACCGGAGGAGTCCTCCTACAAATCAGAACAAACAAACCGGCAAAAGCATCGCAATTGTCAGAAGTGACATAATGAGGACAATGAGAGTACTTCACTTACAGCTGAACAAGTGAATGCTGTCTGTGGCCATGAGGCACAGTTGGAGTGTTGAGATTTCTTCCCCTGACCTTTGCTTGAAAACAAAATATGTATATTGATTGAATCCTGGCTCGGATCATTTAAAGATGATATTATATAAAGATGTAAGATTTTTTTGACAGTTAGCCATGATTGTAGTTTAGCTCTTTGGGGTGCAGCAGTGCCAATTAAATTACTATTTGTGTGGACAATGACTAAATTAAGGCGCTGGGATCTCCTTTTCACATTAACACTCGAAATATTCCACAAGTCTACAAACTCAGTAATTCATTATCTGGGGAACAGCTCCAGTTTGTGTCTCACCAAACATCTGTCCTGTTTGATTCGAGCATCTGAGAAATGTCATGTTCACAAGTTTGAATTGAGCTGTCGAAGATAATTGGAGAAACATTCTGCCTGTAAAATTTAATTAAAATCTGAATTCTTGTGTGAAGTCTCCATCTGCATAGTTTGTGTTCCAAAATGTTTCTCTTTTCAGTTTTCTCACAAGGGTTAATAGTCATGCTCCATATTATCGTGGAGCATATAACATTCAGCCAAGTTATTTTATAACCAATGCTGGCAAGTGGATTTTGAGGTTGTGACAAAAGAAAATAGATTCTCTGCACAGCTTCCAAATGTACTTCCTCCACATTTGGAAATGTTAAAGTGCGAAAGAGCAACGATGCATGAATCAAACAACTAGGCCTTTATTAAGATTCATGGAGTAATAATGACCCTCAGCAACAATGAGTAGGGACCTGGTCAAATCAGAAGCGATTATTCAGTGGAAAGACTCCCATTTTCTCCCACACAGGCACTTCGCTGTCATCACGATTCACTCACCAATTCAAAGCCATGATAGAGTATCTTTAGCCAGACTGCCTCGATCATTTCAGATTGGGCCAGGAAGCAATAAAGTTTACATTTTAACTTGTTTTTATATATTTAGGCGAAATGGGAAACTCATTTCTGTAAATTAATTCCAACTTGGATTTTATTTTTCAAGGTTTTTTGTGTCTGTTGTTAATGATGACATTGTGCTCACTTAAGTTTCTCGGTGCTATCCAAACACTAACTATCAACATAGTATTATTGTTAGATTTAAGTCTGATGAGGCAGGATTAAGCAGTTAGACGATCAGACAGATTGTGAATAAAACCACCAATTTAGTCAGATTAAAACCACTTTATCAAGGTTGTGAAATGGTTGGAGTTTGGTTAGGTTTAGGAACCAAAACTAGTTCATTAAGTTTGGGAAAAGATTATGGTTTTGATTAATATAAGGATATGATAGGGCTGGTCAGTTATGTTTTACATGTATAACATCTTAGGTTTTAGATATCGTTATATTGTGTTATGGCACAAGTGTTGTCTTTTCCTGGTTTTAAAGGCTGCATTGAAATAAAGTGATGTCATTTTCTGAACTTACCAGACTGTTCTACAGGGGACACAAACAGCGTACGTTAAGTACATGACATAAGTTAAGTAATAAATATGCAAATTAAAGAAACTCAACATTGACCTTTCACGTGGGACACAAACTGCGGTCTCCTGGGTGAAAGTCGCTCTTTATACTACGTCACCTGACTTGCTCTGAGTGTCTAATATTGCCAAAGATGGGTTTACATAGTTTAATGCATGCCAAGTGACACAACTGTCTGAAAATGTTTGTAATAATCACACATTGCACAGAACAATTTCGTTTAAGGTACGGTCAAATTTGAACCACACCATTGGTGTGTGAACTGTGATGGATGAGTACAACCAGTCTGGCTGAACTTGGGAATCATAATTGTTGAAACGCTGGTGTCGTCCATTGTGTGTCAGTCCACAGTGATATAATGGCTGGTGTGGTTACAGGGCAGTAGCCCATTTCAGCCTTGAAACTTTTAACCAGAGAGGGCAGTAACACATTTCTTCTGCTGTTATGTCATCCTCTCAGACAGCGGTTTTCAGTTTGTTCCTGGGCGCCCCTGCTTTATGTTTTTTACCGCCCCAACACACCTGATTCAAATGATCAGCTCGTCACGGAGCTCTGCTGAAGCCTGATAACGTCCCGTTCATTTAAATAAAGTGTGCTGGAGCCGGGAAACATTTAAAACATGCAAAACAAGAAAAATAGTTGTTTCTTAATTAAGGCAATGTGGCCTGACTGTTAAAAGGGATAAAGAACAAACAACAGAACTTGATTAAAATCTAAAAACTTGATTAAAATCTGAAAACATTTCTGTAAAACATGAGACAAACAATTATCTGATTTCATCTTCCCATATTACTGAAATTGGCACGAACAACAGTGGATCGTAACAGATGTTTGGTTTGTGTGTGTTCTACACATCTGACAATCATATATTTATAATATTTGGATTTGAAACACGTGATGAAAACAGTTTGTACTTCTGTAAAATAAGTAGCTAAAATTAAGAAGGTGTTCAGTGTTCATACTGGAATAGAAATAATTATGTCATGATGAAAAAACTCCATTCATATGTGCAATTTACCTGCCAGAAAATAGCATGAAACATTCTTCAAAACCAACATCTTTGAATGAATGCCGGTAATATTCTGAAATAAGTCTTGACGATTGCTAAAAAAAGGCGAGGCCGGACCTGGCAGTCGTATGCATAAACAGAGAGATAGAACACTCATCCAACCAAGACTAGTTCTCTTCAAACTTACAGCGTTGCGTGAGGCACTGGATGTTCATGAGCCTTTGAATTGAGTGGGTTTTACAAGGTGGAGCGGCAGATGAAAATGCCCCGTGCTTCTTTGGTGGGAGCTCGATAAGGCTACGTTTCATGTGGGGTTTCAGGAGAGAGGTGGGGGAGCCGGAGTGTGAAAGTTATGTTGTCAGGCAGGAGAACAATTGGAGAGGACAGGGGAGGCACTGAAGATAAGAAGCACAACCAAAAGCATCATCTGTTTGACAGGGTGCCTTGGCGTAATGCTCCACTAAAACGTACGGGTTTTTCCTCATGTTTTCATTTCTGCCAGCCGAGGTACGGCAGAGGGGGAAGGGAGGAGGGCAAAATAGAGCAAGTGGTGTTGCTTGTGTGGTGTTGACACCTTTAAAAGTACTCCCTCCCTCCGCCTTGACATCTGCGTTTTTATCATCAAACCCCAGGAGTGCAAAAAAAAAAAAGTCTCTGTGAGCAGCGATATAAATATTTATGCTGCTAATTATTACATCTTCACTTTATTTAAAATGTGCCTGCACGTATGCATATTTCTGATTTAGTACCAAACTTGGCCTAACCTTTATCCGCAGCTATCATCATTAAAACCTCCAACCGAGCCCACATGAGACCACTTGATTGGATTGAAGTGGTGATGTCAGTTTTGGTTCCAGGGGAGGATGTCTTGACTTTGTGCTGGCCAAATTGATGTCAGGAATGGTGGAAGAGGAATGGTGGTGGTGGTGGTGGTGGTGGTGAAGCAGCGGCGGAGTGGTCTCTGGATACATGCTAAAGTGCCAGTGAGTGGACTGGCATCTATTATTTATCTCCCCTACCCACCATTAAGCCCGTAATGAGCTGGTTTAATTCACTGGGCAAACAGGCTTACAGCAGTCATGTATCAATAAATGTTAATTATCCTGGCTCCTGGTTGCGTCTGAGATGCCCCAATGCTCCAGTCCCCGGGCTGATTGCTCCAGCATGGAATCCAATATGTTAGATGTCAATGCCGCATCAAATAAGGAATGCGGTGTGTGTTGTTTAGACAATTAGGGCTGCCCTCCCTCGTCTTGGGTTTAGCATAATGGAGCAAGCCCTCTATCGCTACAACAATGCTGGCTCATCTGGATTTTCTGTCAACAAGGCTATCGATCCAGCAATGGATCAGTGTCGAATCATTGTCTTATTGCCCTGAATTATGGATCAGGTATTTTTTTTCTGCATCCTATACATTCAGTGCAGGAATCACTGGGAGAATGATGACAAACTGACTAAATATAAGTAGAATGTGAGCCCCTAAAATCAAAAAATTATATAATGGCAGTGAAATAGAGCAGTCAAACTTAAGCAGCTTATCTTCTACATGCTGATTTGTGATACAATGCAGAATGTATTACATAAAACACTGCTTTTGGCAGAAATTAGACATTCAATAGGTGTCCAGTGCAGGTACAAATGGATCTAAAGACTGAACTGATAATGGACGCTGATGCGTATCAGAGCATGTTTGGACCCAGTTTACTTGTGAACGGAATGTCAGAACCACTTACACTGTTATGAACGGTGATGAGTTCACTTACTGTTCTAGTTACTGAGGTGCATTTTAACTGTGGTGTGATGACTTAGCTTAGAAAAGGTAGATACACTTCATAGCCAGGGACCAAATGAAACTATTTGAATAAGAAACGTAATTCTCACTGGAATGCTAAGATAGGTGAGAGAATGCTTCTGGACTTAAGTCAGAATTTAAAGCTTGACTGACATGAGTGACTTGTCTGTGTGCATTTTTTTTGATTGAGAAGAAATTAAGAAATAAATAATCTTTCGTAAAGTTATTCATGACTCGTCAGTGTGCATTTTATGTTCATTGATTAGATTTATTGTCATACTGTTTGAAGAAGTTGGATAAACTGGGCGGTAATATCATTATTAGACAGGTGCTAAAACCTTGTCTTTTCTCTTTATAAAGGCGGGACACTGCAGGATCTTTGGGGGGAAAAGGGACTTGATTTTCTGCAATTCGACGACTGGAATTGACTTGACAGAACCTGTGACTTGCTTTGACCTGTCCGAGGAAAAATGACTTGGAACTTGAGTCACATGTGAAGGAATCATTGGACATTTTGGAGAAATAAATTGATTCACTCTCTTGCCGTTAGTTAGATGAGAAAATCGATAGCAATCCACAAAATATAAGGCGATAGCCAGCAGCTGGTTAGCTAAGCGTAGCATAAAGATTGGAACCTGGGATAAACAGCGAGCCTGGCTCTTGCCGAAAGGTAACAAAATCCACCCACTGGCACATCTAAAGCTCACTAATTAACACATTATATCTGTTTCGTTTAATCTGTAGATAAACCTTGCAAAACGTCTTGTTTTTTAAAGGGATTATGCTTCTTGTCTTTATGCTAAGATAAGCTGGCTATGTTTATTTTACTGCAGTGGGTAATGCTTTATCATAACCATTATTGATAAATGGTAAATATATAGCTAATTCAAATGTATTTTATATTTTCTAAACAGTTGCAACTTTATTATGGCCCTCTCAATAATGTTTAAAGATGAACTACATTGTATTTATTGACCATTTACAGGTTTTATAACCATTAGTTGCAACTTTACAATAAACTGTTGTTTAAAAAGATGCTTATAAAGCATTTGATTGTTTGTTAACAGTAAAATAACAAATTTTAACTAAAGTTTAATTAACTATAAATTGCCAATTTAATAAAGATTGTTATTATAAAGTGTTACCAATAAGGCAAATAAAATCAGAAAATCAAAATGATGCAATATGAGTGAGACATGTTGGATGTAAAACATTCTGCTAGCATTAATGAAAAGGTCAATAATAATAATAATAAGTAAATAAATCTCATATCTCACACAGAGATAGTGGTCTTCTCTTCTAACTCTTGACAAGAAAGTGAATAAGTGCATTTCCTAAAATGTGGAATTGTATCTTTAACTTGCTTCCGTCAGTAAAACAGCAGAGAGACAGAACAATAACCTCTGGTGTGGAAACCAATAAATCAAACTCCCATCAGTCCAGTGAGAGGACTCGGCTCTGGAGTCCTTTAAGATTTACAGCTCAGGCCCCCACAGATCACATGTCTCCGACTCATTCAGCTACATGTACTGTAAGTCACTTCAGATAGAAAAATGTCTTCTGCGATTTTCTCACTTTTTGAGGGACGACTACACGTTGAAAACCATCACTTCCGAAACAGAGTGTGATATATCTGCGCCCACCTTGCCTCTGTCAGGTAGAATCAGCGCGGGTGGCTGTGGAGGAAAAAACAATGTTTGGGATTAAGAATACACTTCAGAAGGAATAACATTACTAAAAGTCAAGCATATAGAGCAGCACCACACTTAAATCTCTCTCTTTCTCTCCCTTTCTCTCTCAAACACACATACAAATACACACACACACACACACACACACGGACACCAAGACACACACGATTTTCTTAAGACATGATTTGGTTCAGCTGCTGCTGGCTGCTCTGGCGCATTCTTTCCAGTTCAAGTGCAGTTCAGTCCTCTGATCCCCTCAGCACTCCCTGGGGTTCATCCAGTGAGAGACGCATGACATGATTAATGGGCAACAGAGGTGGCTGATGGGAGAAAGGGAGGGAGAAAGGCACTGCATTAGGAGAAATTAGAAACGAGGGCGTGAAGTAAATGAACAGGTCCAAAGTCAGTACAGGTGGAAACTCTCCCTCAGTAGATTTCCTGCCGGAAACTTATTCAATTACACTTTGTATAACTGGACTGTTGCCATGCGCAGATATGACAGAGAGTAAAACTTTCTCTACTGTGCAAATATTAATGTTTTTTTTTTAAGATTAGAAGACATCCAAAAGCCAATAAAAATCATCTTAAAAAACTGTTATGAAAGAGTGCATTATGAAACATGTATTGAACTTATTATGGCATTATAAGGGCCTTGGTACAAGGACCTTAATATAAAGCATTTCGCATCGTGAGTCTGACAGTGTTATAGAAGTGCAGTGTTCAGTGGAGTGCTCTTTATGTGGATGTCCAATCAACATAAATTGCTGCTGATGGTAAATGTAGTCAATTGAAGTGATGCATTCCTGTGAGTCAGCCTTATTGACAGAGAAAGCTGAGTTCTCCAGCTGCAGATCCGTGCTGGCAGTGCCAACATGTAGCTACCAGGATGTGTCCTCATCCATAACATCCTCTGCTTATATTTTGGGAAACCATTTTTGCTGTTGGAAATGTAGTTTGTTTACAAGCAGGAGGAAAGTTTTGTTTATGAGAAGCAGCATTCCCTCTGGCTATCCAGGGGCTATCCAAGCTGAATTAGCCTCTGGTTCTACCTTAACACCAATTACATGACGGGTGCTGGAGGAAGAACAGATTTTGCAGCAGGATAACTCAGTTTACTTGGTAGGAAAACAGCACACACGTAAGAATGCATTGCTTTATTTGACTACATTTACCATCAAAACTGATTGGACATTTAGATATAATGTAGCGGATTTTGTCGTTATGGTCAGGTTAGAGCAATAAAAACACCTGGTTGAAGTTGGGCTAAGATAATGGTTACAGAAGTGAGACAAACAGTGGTTTCTTTTGAATTGCTGGTCTGTTGTGCAACTCCAGTCTAACAGATCAGACGGATCACAGGCCCACACCCTTCTACACTTCATATGGACTTAATACCTATGGTGACAGGGCTGGTTTGGAGATCCTCTCCTCTGCTGAGTACATTTCGGAGCTTTGTTGTGTTGCACCTGTCTGTTTGACAATCCCACTGCTGTCTAACTCCATTACTTCAGTAAATAACAAATTGGAGGTCATGTTCCCTGATCAGTAGATGACATTTTCAAAACATAAACGAGGTGAAACAGCCTCAAAAACATACTGAATGTTACCATTATCCATGATGTAATTTCAACCGGCAGAGAGCCAATTTGTCAGCCTCTCCATGTGTACACTACATACCACAGATATATATGCTTTTAATGGAGAGTGTTTCCTCTGAAGCATGATCAAATGGGTTCAATGTCTCCGGAAAACAAGCCAAAGCAAACAAAAACAAGCAGGTGTAATGGTGGAGCAGGAGGAGGTTAAGGATAATTTCAGGACTACCTGTGGATGCTGCACAGTGCTCACAGTGACTTGCCACTGTTGTTGCATTGTGTGTGTGTGTGTGTGTGTGTGTGTGTGTGTGTGTGTGTGTGTGTGTGTGTGTGTGTGTGTGTGTGTGTGTGTGTGTGTGTGTGTGTGTTGCACGACAAAGAGAAAGGGACAGGGGGAGACAAAACGTGCCCCTCTAGCCTTTGTAATTATCTGCCAATTTTCTCTCCGTCAGTTGCCTTTATCATCCCTTTCAGATCTCACCTAGGGGTCGGAGACTGTCACTCTGTGGCACCTCCATCTCTCAATGTGTGCCGGATGAAATGTAGAAGTCCTCCCGTTGACCTCTGCCTGCCAGCTCCCGCTTCCCTCTCCCCTTATTTGTTTCCTTGTAACGGGAGACATTTGGAGATAAGGATAATTATCAATCAGCGATCTCAGCAGCTATTTATGCAGCCACTGAAGAGGAGGCAGCGGATGGGTGTTAGTTTCTGACACAGACTCAAGATGGCATGATAGATTGTCTCTTTTTTTGTCCACGGGCCTCACCCTGCACACAGGCAGATTTTTTTTCCGGAGGTTTGGACATCAGGGAAAGGCAGAATAATAAGATTGTAGTTCATTTTCACATTAGAGTCAGGGTATAATATCCCAACAGCAGTAAATGAATAAAATAACGGCAGACAGAAAAGAGCCTACCTACCCTCCACAAGATTAGCCAGATATGTTGCTTAAGCTATTAGCAAGCTTGTCGCACGAGGATGGAAGAGAAAGTGCAGTCGAAATTACCCGATACTGACACACTAGCTCGACAGCAGTGAATGCTAACAATAGCCAGTCATTACGATAATGTTAGATGTTTACTCAAATGTGAATGACACACTTTAGAGGTAGTCCTGAAGGGACAACACATCCTTATACCTAAATGACTGATCAGATCGATTGCCAGTGACTCCGACATATATCAAACGACATGACTGTTGCAACGTACCAGCGACAAGCGTACTGGAACTTTGTTGTTTTCTTACATTTTGGTTAGGTGAAGGCAACAAAGCTACTTGGTTAGGTTGAAGTAAGTACCTTATGTATGTAACTTAGGTTACTTCTGTCCTTCATCTAAGTTAACTCTGTTGCAAAGTTAAAGGTCTCATCAAATACTGATGCTTTGGGTTTCCCTGGGTTGGGGGCCAGCCTGACTGACCAACAGAGGAATGACACTCAATTATCAGCTATCAGCGTTTAGTTTAGAGTCACTGGAGTGTTCCTGATGTCCACGTCTGAGTTTTCCCCGGGCAGCTCTTTTCTGTCTGCCGTTATCTGTTCCTCTTTCTCGGTGCATAGCCTCAAAAAAGGTCTTGTCCAGAGAGCTTTGTTTTGACATCTCTGCCATAATGATCTGACACTGACCTCAAATTGAAATACACAAAGGCAACATGAGCACTTTAAACTTTCATTACAGGTGACATGAAGTCTCTCTATTGGTCTATTTTTTCCAATTAATTTCAGCAGGGTAACAAATAATGAGATGTGGTATGAATTATAAAAAATATACTCTGCTTGCTGATATTTCTTGTGATTTTGTTGGTGTACCACAGTTAAGTTTTAGATGGCACGGGCACACGCAGGCACAGCCGTGGCTACACAGCTGGTGGGAACTGCTTTCACAGTCGACCTGTACGGCAGTTTTGCTGATGAGGGCGAGCTGGAGGGGAGGGGGCCGGATTATTTTGGTTGCTGCTCCTGCTTTTTTCTTCAACCAACCCCAGCTTAGAAGAAAATGTGGCAACTTGAAAAAAGAATCTAACCACTGTGAAAATCTTGTCTAATGCCATTTTTGTCACAATTTTCGGGGTTTATTCTTCAAATTGCCAAGAAAACTTGACATTTTGCAGGAACACCCTTGGGTTCATCTGATGTCAGTGGCCTTACATTCATGCAGCATGCCACTTTCACCCCGGCACAAAAAATAATAATAATCCCCCATCTGATGTGACATTTGCACAAGCAACAAGAAGCATGTGAGGCCAGAATTAAGAGCATTATTGCTGAGTTGAACACGGCTTTCCCTCCCATCACGCAAGTTAGGGTCATACATGAGGAGGCAAATCCACTATAAGCCTTAATTGTCTGGCGTCCCTCATTTTGAAAATGTCACAACTTTATTGCTCACAAAACATTTCTGTCAGCCAAAGGGGACAGGGTATAATTAGAAAATATGTTCAAGCTCAGGAAAACATGATTGAGCTAAGATGCCTCTCGAGGGTTTTTCAGCATCACTTGTTTTCCAAGACACATTCAAGCAACATTGTGTTTTAAACAGCAGTTAATTTCGACGCTATAGCTCATCTGCTTTATTTAGCTTTCTTTTTTTTCTTCTCTCTTTTTAAAAAACATGTCGATGTTTCATGCCCCTCAGGACACATCTCAGCTCAAAGTGAGACAAACAGTGGTTTTCTTGGTAACAGACATTGACATGCCAATTAGGTCAGCCTCGCTGTGTGATCAACTAAAAGGACCCCAACTGTCCCCATTAAAACAGATTGATTCTTGTTTGGCTGAGGAGGAAGACCAATTGAATTGAACAGTTTGTTGTTTTTGTTGTTGTCAGACTCCAAAGGCAGTGGTTAACCATTAACCAATGGTCTCCTTTCCCTTTTACATTTTTATCTTTTTAGTTGTATTTTAAAAGCCTGATGCAGATGTCAGGTGATGCTGATGTTTGAAAAAAGTCTCTTTTTTGAGTGATTCTGTAGCAAAGCATCAAATGATATCCCGATCCCTAATGAATGCAGTACCACCACCGAAATATTGTCACAATTTTAACAATTTTGCTTTGTCCGACTTAGTTAATCCTGCTATATTTTAGCTTTCTCATATAGGTTGAATGCTCGAACAGCCAGGTTTCAGTAGGAAGGGATTATTAAAAGGCTCGCTGTCTTTCAGGCAGAGAAGCCCATCTCGACACGACAAGCCCAGCAGGGCTCTGACAGTTTGGATTACAATGGGTAGGTGTAGTCCATGCAGAGAGGTATTATTGCAACCAAAGTTAGAGCCACATCCACCCACTGCATGTTGAGTCAGGGTGACAATAAACTGGTTCCAGAGAGCAGAAGTCTTGTTTTTAATTTACAGACATAGCAATAGTTTGTTTGTTTGTAGGAAAGAAGCTACACGACTGTCAGTGTTGGTTACTTTAGATCAGTTGTAGATGCAAAAAAAAATCTCATCAAGAGTTAGTTTGACACTGAAACACGTGTATTTCAATACAAAGTCTGCAATATATGCAATATATTGTTGTAAACATCAACATGTTGTAACATTATTAACTCATTATTGGGTAACTACTCAGTATTATATGAACTTTACTTGAAGGTACACTAAAAGAGTAACTAGTTATTAAGTAATTAGTATTTAATGAGTCTAGTGGGTGACTTCTCATTATTTTGTTTCACTTTACTTGAAGTTGGTTCACAGATATTTATGAACTAATCATTACCTAATGATTCATTAATATACTGTATTATCTCCTAGGTTGTTCTCCAGTAACTCATCATTATACTATAAAGTCCTCGAATCACAGTTACTCAAGAATAACTCATGAGCGAAATTAACCTATCATAAGTCGTTCATGATTTATCCTCACTCGCTTCGCAGTAACTACTCAAATTTTTGTGCATCTTTGTCCCACTACTGTCCCATGAAACATAATTTTGTGTGTTTATTCTAACGCAATGTCGCAGCCTGTTTTACAGGATAACTGTTATCTCTGAATTGTGTCATCACCATCTGCTTTTCCCCCGGATCCCCAGTTCCCCAGGGAAAAAGTGTCGAACATTATCACATCTGTAGTTCACAGGACTAATATCAACTGGTGTTGACACTCCGTAGTCTCATTACACTGTTATCACAACCTTGCAACCTTTGAATTAATTAGTTTTCGCAAGTCAATTAGCCTCCTCAGCAAACGCACCCAGCCTGTCAAAACACCTTCGGAAGCTCAGAGCGCAGGAAGAGTTTAAAATCATTTCTCAGGGGTTTGTTTCGGAAACCTAACACGCAGATGTAGTTTGATGATGTTGTGATGGGAGTTGTCAAAGAACCACCACTGTAATGAAAAGTTTTATTCTAGCTATCTTTAGTCACTTTCACCGACTTCCTTCCACTTGGATGGTGGAAAACGCACCACTAACTGGCAGCGGGCCATAGGCTCCATCATCTTAGACATTTATTTTAGTTAAAATCTCAGAGACTATCACTTTAATGACTTTAAATATAATTTAAGTAGACTATTAATTGTTTTGCTCACAATCAGATGTTTCTCGCTATATGTTTTATTGTACAAAACCATAAAAATCCAAATTCAGCGTGACAGCTTACAAACTGAGCATGGGAACGCATGCTTTATTGCTCACTGTTACGGTGTGCATGGTGGTGCATATGCAGCCTCCCGTTTTGATATGCGTGCATGGGTTTGGAGAAAGCTCCTGCTGAGAGCTGCATTTCATCGTTGAGCTTCTCCTGCAGTGAACTTTTGCTCCGAGGGCTCCGTCTCAGGTGTCCAGCTGTGTCCTCAGGCGCTCATATTAAAGAGGGTGCACGGCAATTACCCAATTTCTCAGCTGCTGATAAAAAATTAAAGCTAAGAGTTTTTTTTCTTTTCCCCCCAGCTGACCATGCTTTATATTGCATGTATACAGTGCCTTCAAAAACACTCATTGAAAGGGCTTCCAGTGAGAGATGGCATTATTTATAAACATAACTGTGTCAAGGGCATGTGTCCCCCCAACTGAGTCACCATAGTGAAAGTCAGAATCACGAGGTAACGTCTGAGCATTGCACTCGTACCCGCTGCACTTATTATTATCTTAGTAATCCGTTATAAAAACCTTTTTGGAGTTACAAAATACGAAATACAAACAGCTGAGCAGCCTGTGGTGATGGAGACAAAAAGGCAAGGGAAAAAGTGTGAAAAATAAACCCACACAGAGAGGTGAAACTCAAATAATAAAGTCCAAAAAGCAAGTAAAGTTCCTCCCAGATCTTTTAGGGGCACCGAGTCGCTGCTTTGGCTTTCAGGTCATGCTTGCAATGGATTTTTCTGGCTGTTACAGTCACTAGGAACATGCCTCAGCTGCCAAGAGCTGGATGAGAAATGGAGCTGTTAGACCTACAACAGCATAAAACAACTATTTATATCACCACCGGTTTCACGGCTGGATTTATGATTCTTTTAACCTGTCTCTCCAAAAAGCAGCGCTGTCTGAAGCCCAGACATTGTAAAAACACATTACACTCTGTCAGATTCTCTAAAGAGTGGGCACAGATAAAAAAGTATATATACTGCAACAATCTATATCAGTCTGTGCTTGTGCTGTAAATTACTAAATAATCTGTTGATGTGAGTGTGACTTGAATGTGTATAGTCACCAAAATATGCTCATCAGTATATTTTAATGTCAGTTATAATCCCTCACGACTACATTATGACTCTTTCTCACTACCAGAAGCTTTCATGCGTTGTCTGGGATGGAACGGTATCCAAACAGGTATTTAAGGAAGATCTTGAGGTACTTTATTCTTCTATTTCACAACGTTTCTGTTGGAAATATTGAAGTTTTTACTCCACTATAATTTTTTGACAGCTATAGCTATAATTCATTTTACAAATAAAGATACAAAACACGTGAAGAGTTTATAAAATATAATGATTTTTAAACTACCCGACAGTATAGTTAGAGCTGTTAGAGTTAATTCAGCAATTAGTGAACTGTCAGGAAAATCAACATTGAAACGATCTCTCACGCAAAACTGCATTTCAAGGTTTAAGTTTTTGAAATACGAGGAGTCACGGCTTTCCTATTATCTCCCTTTCCTCTTTAGTTGTTGGACTGAAAGTTTTTGAAATCATTGTTCGGTTTGTTTACCCAAGTAGAACTACAGATACTTTAAAAAAAGACACAGCTAAAATCTACTCAGAGTATGAAAGTAAAAAGCATCCCTCTGAAGAACAACTCTACCGGCAATTTCTGTGCAAAGCTAACTGAACCTGAGCCTTTGTCACTCAGCCTTCATGTCTGTTTCCGTCTTGTTACGTCTGCTGAAGCCTTTTGAAAGTGTAAGGAGTGAAAAGTATAGATATTTGTGTTAGGGAGTAAAAGTAAAACGTCGGTTTTCAAGTAAAGTACAGATACCTGAAAATTCTACATAAATACAGGGAAGTATTTGTACCTGAAGTAGGATTTGAATATTTCCTCCACTGCTGCTCTCTCTTGGGCTTATCAAATCATGAAATCATGGCTATTATATAAGTTTTATACTGTTTTTATCAAATACCTTATGATTATAATCATGATTTTACAGAGTAGAAATACAAAGCAACAGTGTTTATTTTTTCTTTGATTAATTAATTTCACTATTGCACTTTTATTTCCTTAATTGAATTTAGGGGCAACTTGTACTGCTGCATTGTAATCGCATGTCTGATTTCTTTTTTTTTTTATCATTTATTTTAATTGGTTTTAACCTTCTTGTTTGTTGTATTTAAAAGGTTGTTCTGGTGCATCTCTTCTCCTCGTGTGAAGCACTTTGAATTCTCTCCGTGTTTCAAAGGCTTTACACAAATTGGCTTGCCTTCCTGTGCTGTACATTTTATCACTCAGAGCAAGGAAAAATATAGTGTGGAAAACAATGGTGGGAGTGACAGACAGTTAGAGGTGTTGATACACCTCCCTGGGAAAGCTACAATAAATCTTGACCTGCTCTCTACCTGTTAAAGCAGCGCTGCTAGTCTTTCTACTGACGTGTGCTTTTGCTGAGAGTCAAAGCTATTATTATTATTTTTTGAAAACTGTAGATCTTTTGTTTGAGCTAATTCAATGTTTGTGTGAGGCGCCGAGCGGGGTTCCAGCTCTTAGCTGCACAACGAGAACAGCTTCGCCTGTATGCATGTTGGTGCATTTTTGTGCACAGCCCTTTCTCGAGCTCACACCTCATGCTGCTTTTAATGGAATACATTGTCATGTGAGATTCATATCCATTCCTTTCCCACGCAACTGGGGTTCCATCTAAATGGCTCCTTTGTATAAACAGCAAATCTTTATCCCGGAATATAGATCAAAACAGTGAGAATGCAAAGGCACACTGATGAAAAAATGGCACCGGAAAAGAGATGGATTTAGTCATGAATTTGAATAAGTGTGGAGGGAAATGGCACAGGTTAATCACAGGGATAAATCATATCTCTCTCGCAGCTTGAGGCTGCGGCTTGTCGATCTTTTTGTGTCGTTAGTCACCCACTCTCAAAGACCTGACAAAAATACAAACACATAAATAGAGGAGACAAGAATCTCTGGCAGCAGTTCTGACCTTGCTTCTCGGAAAAATCAAACGAACAAAGTGACTTGGATTCAGAAGGAGATGGAGCAAAGGTGTTTTGCTCGTATCGACATACAGGTTTTGTCTTTTTTTCCGAACTCTAGAACATTTTTTTGTAGTTATCTGAAGCCTGCATAGCAAAATAAACGTTCATAATGAGTACAATGCGATGCATATTCAACGGAAAATGTCTATTTTTGTGAGAGAACTACAACAAAGAAGTTCATTGAAACATTGAAAATGAGACTGTGCAAAGTAAAACATGAGGTGCGTAAATACATCTTCACTTAGTGTATGATTTCTTCATGTTCCAAAGTCAGATGGTACCTGGGTCAATACTCGACCCCCCTATTAATTTTGCATGACCAAGGATTCACAGGTAGCAAATTTCACAGCTCGTCATTGCAAAGATTGTGTTTCAAGCTGGAGTTAGCTGGAAACATAATAGCTCCGCAGAGATGTGATCTCCTCTGGGGTAAACTGAGGTTAATAATGATAGAATGCAGTGGCTTTCTTGTGTCTTGGGGTCAGACTTTGTGTTCTCAAAGCCGTAAGGATGCCCGAAATGAATTCATAGGCCAGATGAAAATTGAATGATTTATGCAGGCATTTAGCCAATACTGAGGACTCTATGCTCATACAGAAAAATATGGTGTCCCACACAACAACAACAACACAGAAAACACAGCAATATTTCAGGAAACACAACATAGCTCAATTCACTGTCAGGCAAATATTAGAGCCCCGACAGTCGAGGCTTTCTTGCTGAGGTGTGCAGTGTGCAGAGAACCTCCCAGTGCTTCATATGCCACTGAGATGATATGTGATGATACCAGGGCTAATTAACTTAAGGTCATCCTACACCATATCAAAATGAGATGCTGCTATCAGTGAAATATCAACATTACTACTGTAGTGTTAGGTACCATTAATAGTCACAACTTAATGAAAGCATGTACACCAACTTGAGCAGTGGAGGCAGTTAAGCATCTGATTTACAGCTTGAGCTAACGTCTCCAGCATGCAGCACATCCATTTAGAATTTAGGCATTTAAACTCTTATCCGAAGCAATTGACAGTAAATGCAACAGTGAAATAAGTGAGTTTTCTCTTTGTCAAAGAGGCAAAAAACAACAAATGCTGCATCATTAATCAACAGAAGAAAAATAAGACAGAGTCATCTAAGATAGCAAAGCAACAACAGGAGTGGTATTTACAGTACAATCTACAGCGTGAGTGTTACCTGCAGAAGGTGTTAATTGACACATCTTCCTGAAACTTTTAAAAAGCGTCTGTGAGACTAAGTGTCGAGGAAAATGTCAAGCGCATTGATTGGAAGCGAGGAGAAGAATGGAGATCAGGCACAAAAAGTAGCACAAACTTTTAACAAGCGAGGAGTGTGATAAGAAGGAGCTCCACAGCGACGTTTGAGCCATCATGCCTGCAAGACAGACTTTCAGTCACAAACGCTGATATTCACAGTTTCCATAGCAACACATCTTTGATTTTTTTTGGGGGTGAAAATATAACTTTTTTTAGTTGGTGGGGGTGTATTTGGGCTTCAGTCAATAGGGAGGTTTGAATTTAAACACCATATAAGGTGTATGACAGAAAAATACAATGACGCAGATGTCTGTATTTTTATTCATGTCAGTTTCTTGTATTTTTCTCCTGCTTTCGTGACACGCATTTTCGACTTGTCAGGTCCGCAAAGGTTAACAGCCAGCAAATCTAGATTTGCTAGTGTGTACAGTATGTTGTTCAGAGCCAGACTGGAATGCACAGCTGGTGAGATTTGAAAATTAAAACTGTAACATCAGCTTAAGTGTGATACCACAGAAAATCACGCAACAAAGGAAGAATCACTGAGCCTTTAATGAACCACACACCATCAGTGTGACTTCTACCACTCTACCTGATTTGTTGTATTTTTATGTGATCTCTGTGGCACAAACACACCAATTACAGTACAAACACACGCAGCCACGTGTTCCTCCTTAGCAGCCCACACAAATATATATTGTGTGAAGATTGCCAGCAGCTTCGTCTTTCTTTAACAAATGAAAATATGAATTCATGCAATAAAATAAAAATTTAAAAAGTTTTATATATTTAAAATATAATGATAATTTAACCACGGTCTGCCCACTGTTTAGCAAAAGTTCTGGTTTCATTTATAAATTTACGGAAGCCCTAAAGGGCCATGTATTCATACATTTTATTTCCTCTGTTTTCCAAACAAATTAAATTAACTCGTTATTACGGGAAAACGGAGGAAATAAAATGTATACGAGTTAAGTTCATTTGTTTTCTCGAGATCTCGAGTTATTATCTTGAAATAACAACTGCCGTTTTCCCGAGATAACAGGATAATATTCTCAAGATCTCGAGATAACGAAACGATAGTGTAGTATATTAAATCATTGCAGTAAACATCATTCAGTGTAGCAATGTCAGAGGAGCAGGAGCATATCAATCACCGCGTCACATATCTTTTCAATCAAGGCCTGACACAGGCTGAAATAGCATTATGCCTTGCTATTACAGATAATATACACATTAGTGTGCGTAATCTAAAAAAGACGGTTAGCAAGGCCTCAGCTATATCGGCTGCGCAATCTAAGTGAACCTGATGTCGTCGTTAACTACATAGCTGACCAGCTACGAGGTCCCGGGCGTCTCCATAATCTCAGGCCTATCATATCACAGCCATTATCTCGAGATCTCGAATTAATTATATCGTTATCTCGGGAAAACAAAGTTTCATTATCTCGAGATCTTGAGAAAATGATCCCGTTGTCTCGGGAAAACGGCAGTTGTTATTTTGAGATAATCTCGAGAAAACAAATTAAATTAACTCATTATCACGGGAAAACGGAGGAAATAAAATGTATGAATGCCTGGCCCTTTAGGGCTTCTGTAGAAATTGGCATTTTGAGAGATTTGGTGCCCCCCACAGTTTCTGAGTGCAGGTTTGTAACAGTTTGTTAGACGTAATGTAAGTGATAACTAAGAACAAAACTCATTAAGTCATAACAATGTTATGTGTTGAAAATCTGTATATTGCAGTAAACATGTATGTAACACTGTGATCCTACCCTCTCACTGAAGTTACATAGTGCAGAAACAAGTGATAGAGGGGCAGAGTGGCTGAGACAGACACCATTCTCCCTAAAACAAGATACTGTACCATCAAAATGACTTTCGAGGTGAGATTTTAAGGTAAAAGAGTTAGATAATGTTGCTTTAAAGAAAGCCTGACAGAGATTATTATGTACAACATGATGTATAAAAGTTGTTCTAAATTTGAGGCCAGCAACATGCTTCAAACGATTTGGGACGATTGTGGGCGAGGTTCTCCACCTCGTGAAACACGTGACTGTAAAAAGGATATTACTACATGGGCTCGGGAACACTTACCGTTCTTTCAGACTTACCGACATTCTGTTTTTATTTACACAGCGTCCCGACTCTTTTGGAATCAGGGTTGTACTGACTAATCATTAATTATCATTAAATCAGGTACTCATTTATATGCAAGTATACCTAGAATGGTATTCAGTATAGTGCATACCTCTGCCAAGGCCCAACAGTCCCCTTCGATTCAATCAAGCCGAATCCAATATCAAATAAATCATATTTATATCTGCTGGAAAAGGGTGTAAAATTTTGTTTTGAGAAAACAAACCTGACCTCCTGCAAAACGACAATGTGTAACTTTTACATGTCTGTATTTTGTACTGATTAAACAAACAAGGTATAATGTGTTCATGATTAATTAGTGAGCTTTGTTCACTGACAGCCCAGGTAACCATTACTACAATGGCAGGAGATGGATTTTGTTACCGGGGGACAGAGCCAGGCTAACTGTTTTCCCCTGTTCCCAGTCTTTATGCTAAGCTAAGCTAACTGGCTTCTGGCTCCGCAGCTATATATTTAGTGAAGAGACATGACAGGTGTATTTATCGTCTCATCTCAGTCTTGTCAAGAACGTAAATAAGCATATTTCCCAAAATATCAAACCACTACCGTCTTCATGTGGTTCAATTTTTCCTGTCAACAGGTGCAGTTTGAATTGTCCCATATGAATAAGCTCACATTAGGCAGAGACGAGGAGAGTGACAAACTGTGATAAATTCTCTGCAGTGATGTTTGATTAGACGAATGAGACGAATAACAAGTGCAAACAGAGCGCCTGTTCTTTTGCGAGCCGCCATTTCACCTCGTGAATGTTAATGAGGAGGTGGCAGGGGGTTATGTTATAGTTGAGGATTGAATGTGGGGTCTGTCCCTCTGCCTGATAATGCCCCCCTGTTTGTCTTCATGTGGAGACGGAGAGATGTTTACGCTTACAGCTACAGAGCCCCAGCATCACACCCAGCACCCAGACACAGACAAGAGGCAGGGAGAAGACAGAGAGCGAGAGGAAGAAATAGAAGAACACAGAGCTTGAGTTATATTTGTAGAGAATGTCTGTATTAGGGATAGCAATAAACACACACACACACACAAACACTGTGATGATGCAGGCCACAGTGCGTGGGCCATGCCCTTCTTATGACGCCAGCTCAGTGGACACACAGCATGCAGGAGTCATCGCTGGCTGCCATGGATAATTACCATAATGAATGTAAAAGCCCGGACACACAGACGCTACTGCAAAGAAAAAATAGCCCACAAGCATATTCAAAAGAACAATACTGACTGATGTCCCCATTAAATTAGACAAGTAAGGTTTTGATATGTGGTGGACGAATATTCCTCCTCATTAAACCTGTCATCTTATTGACATTTTGTCTATTTTGTCTATTTTATTGATAGTCAGCGGTTTAAGCTGATGATGATGGAAAAGCTCTAGAATGTTATATACATTGTGCACGCTCACATTTACAAAACTTGTATCTCTTCTTAACTGCTGAAATATTACCTCTGGGCACTATAGGACATGCCTGCAATTGCCCTGCTAGTGCTTTTCAAAGTGTAAATAATCTTGAGGCTCCACAGATCTTACAGCGTCGTTGAATAATGCATGCTTGAAATTACAGTTGCTCTGATAGCTGCCTCTGTTGTATCGGGGCATCCTCTCTCTCTCTCTCTCTCTCTCTCTCTCTCTCTCTCCATCACTCTCTCTCTCTCTCTCTGTGTCTCTCTCTCTCTCCCTCCGACTGATCACAGCCCATAATTCCCTCTGTCTAAAAAGCGGGGTGTCACAGAGAGGACTCCGATAAGAGATTCTGCTTTGTCACCCTTTGAAAAAAGGTCCCTCTATCTGCGGTCACACTGCAAGAGGAAATTGCACACTCCAAGAGTGTGAGGTTTAGAAATAATGCCTTTGGAAAAGCCTGAAATAACCACTCAGAATACATACATGCTTTTGCTGCAGGGTATTTTCTCTACATTTCACCAACCTGTTTGCCTTGTTTACTAAAGACTGATCAACCAGGGACTTTTCCTCCAGGATATAGTCCAGAGACAAAAAAAAAAATAATGTTACAGGTTAACAACAAAAGACCTATACCTACATGTATTACTTGAAACTAGCCAATGCTGTAATTTAGCATGCATTCATTTTACATTTGTACTTCAAAAGTGAAAAAAAGTTTAAATAGTATATCGATATTTTACTATCAATATGTTTTTCATGTTTAGAGAAGCATGACAAGCTGAAAACTGTACTTGGAAGTTATGATTCTTACACATTTTAATGAAATATAAAACCCTATTTTTGATCATATATGTGATCGGCATTTTATCAGCAGCAACTACTACTATATTTACAGTGTAGGGTTAGCTGTCTGTGTTTTCAGAGTTTTCATTGTTAATGGCGGGGTCCGCCATTCCCACCTCTGATTCAAAACGCCCAGCTTCCCACAGTAAACTTAATAAACAAGTTATTTAGTTTTAGTTATGTATTCTTCTGACACAGCTATCAAATGTGAAAAGTGACTTATCAATTTCATGTTTCATTTGCACTTCAAAAGTGAAAGATAGCATAAATAATATGACTGATGTTTTACTATCAATATGATTTCTCCTAATATTGTTTTCATAATTAATTATTTTCAAGGAGCGAGTCTTGAAAAAGTCCTTTTCATCCAGAAAGGATGAAAATGTTTAAATCTGCATTTGTAGTACTGTCTTCTACATAAAGTTTTGAAAGCATTTTCGACATTCAGAAACATTGTCAGTTTAGAGATGTAGGACACACTTAAAACTTTAAAGTTATGATTCTTCGGGATTTTTATTAAGTTTTTATTAGGGGTAGGGTTAGTGACGTGGTCCACCATTCCTACCCTGGAATCTTGATGCCCAGCTACACAACAAACATTAATTCCTACTGCTGCGCAGGGTGGCTTCAGGACAAGCAATTTATTTGTAACAGAGGTTAGCACTGACAGTGATAGCTCATCAATTATGCATCTACAGAGCCAGACAATTGTCACATTTGGCACATTTGTGACCACAGTTCAGTTTTAAATATTTCAGGGAGTAATGGAACAAGAGGGAGCAGAAAGATCTCCGACTCCTCAGCAGGGTAATCAGCTCATTTCACTGTGCTCTGCTGTTGTGGGGAAAAGCACTCGCGCAACATGTAACTTTTAAACACTTTGCCTTGGGAAATTCATACTTGTTACTTTGAAGGTGCAATATGTAAGAATTTTATTTTCAATCATTCAAAAATGAACTTATTTATTATAGTTGAAAGGGCCTGTGCTAGCAATCTAAACAACATCAACACGGCTTCGAGCTCCCAGTCTAGACTGTTAGCTGCATGGCTAACTGAGCTAACTAGCTAATGGCAGCTACAGTTAGCAGCAGTTAGCGACTACTCTGGTGACATGCTGCCCCCTGTTTGCATGGAGAACAAATTTGAAAGGTGGCAAATTCTCGCATATTGCACCTTTAACTCTATTACGAAAATAATTTCCAGTTCTGCCGCTGTCCCTGTGGCAAAAGTAGTGATGAAGTTTTGTAATTGTGTTGAAAGCTCTGGAAAGTTTTCCCTCTACTCTGCAGAACAGAAGAGAGAGTGCACACACGCAGACACACAGAACTGAGGACACATTTCTCTGTGATAGCCGTGTGGTTTTATGACCCGCTGTGTTGTTTTCTGATTATACTCCACTCAGTGGCATGGACGCTTTCCAAAAACTGTATATACCACTGAGCTGCCTACTGTCTGGGGAGAGAGAAACACATGGTCCTTCAATAAAAGATAATAGAAATGACAATAAGATTTACCATCTTCATTCATCTTCTTCATTACCATCTTCAAGATACAGTAGTGGGAATAAGCCAATGCACAAGCCTTGCTAGCCCAGCAGGTCTACTGGAATAGGGGTTATGTAAGGCAGCTGGTAATTCATTACATTTAATAGGATGCTATGGTGCAGTTGTGCTTCAGGGCTACTACTTATTTGCTCTTTGATAAGAGTTATAAAATCTACTCCTTATGAGTTCCTCTGTGGAAAAATCTTAGACAGCAAAATCCACTGAAAAGAAGCTCCAGTGAAACAAATATACCCGTTGTACAATAAATCCAATATACTGCATGCTTACACAATAAAATAAAACAGATCCTCCCATATATTTTGCTAACTGAGCTTATTTTTCTGTGTCAGTGTGCGGTGCCAGAGAGCGGTGCCACCGCAGTAGCCCACCTTGTTCCTTACAGCACTCAGCAGCAGACAGGAGAAAATTGGTCCCGGAGGACAAAAGCTGCATTAATGTACTGTAACTAAAAAAAAAAAAAGAAAAGGTGTCGAGTGTACAGAGTACAATGAAGTTACTTTCCAAAGACACGACCCCGTTGAGGCACTGGACGCAAGCGAGCGTCCCCCCGTGGAGCTTTGAATGATGTCTGAACATGCTCCCTCCATCCAGGAATCATCACAAATTAATGATTACAGCAGGAAGGTGTGAGAGTGGAGCAAGAGGAGCTCGGTGGGGGGGTTAATGATACTATATGTATGCCTCATGATTTTTCCTTTATTTTGAAGCTTCAGTGTCAGAGCCACCATAACATGTTTATACTCATCATTCTACTTTCAGGGCCCCTTTTTTACCTATGCACCAGTGGATAAAGATGGGGTAAAAAATGACTGACTGACTGACTGAAAATTGCTGTCTCGGGCGTGTAAATATAACCATCCACATGCAGCAAATGACATATAGAAAAGACAGAATTTCACACCCCGCCTTCTATAGAGCAGAATTAGACCCCATCACAGCTGAATAAGTATGATGGGAAAGGACAGTGAGAGGCTTTATAGTAATCACGCATGTCAGGGGAGATTTCTCTCAGGCAGAAAATGTGGAGTTAAGAAGAGAGGTGAAGTGCGAATAAACGAGGTGGGCAGGACTTGATGGATTCCAGAGGAGGATGACTGACTGCTAATTGAGGAAGAGGCACCCCTTTTGTTTCTCACCGCATGTCGCCAAGACAATGGAGGGCCATTTCGGGTCTCTTGGAGTCATACGGGAGGTATAAGGTGTGATGGAGTATAATCGAGGCAAATGAAATGAGGTGATTTAGACTGAAAGATGCAGAGGACACAACTCCTTAAGGGGACGCATGCAGCTACTGGAGTGTGAAAAGTTATAAGAACTTAGGTGTTACGAGCCCAGACAAGTCAAACTCTGTGTCCCGTACTTCTTATCATGGACAGTAGAGACGTCAAATCCAACATTACAGGTAACGTTTGACGTGGAAGCCAGTTCAGTGGAGGGTGAGCCATGAACATGTCATAGAATGTGAGTGTGTATTTGTGTGTGTCTCCCTGTGTGTGCAGTGCATGTTAGAGTCAAGTCAAGTTTATTTCTATAGTCCAGAAATGTCTCAGTGGGCTTTACAGCTTGCAACAGCAACAGATCGTGACCCACACAGAAAAAAACATGGCACATAAGGGGAGAAAAACAAAGAGGAAACCTTGGGAAAAGAAAACCAAAGACATAAACTCACCAACCACCTTACACAACTGGGGCAGCAACAGAAAATAGAAACTTGCAATGATGAAGACTGAGGAGATGGTTACAACAATGATATGAAATGTAAAGTATGGAAATTCAAATAACATACACAGTGCATTAAATCCAACACAAATAGTCCAATAAGTCCAATATGACTTCTTTATAATGTTTCTCAGGTCTTAGGAGGCAGGTATCTGGACTGCATCAGTAAATGGGGGCTGCTTGTGGAAGGCGATACAGTACTCATAATAAAAAAAGGCAAATTGATGACAAACGTCGTTTGTATCTGCAGCCCAGAACGTTTCCCAATGTCATCATTTGTCTATGCCTCCGAAAAGTGCCTGGTAAAAGTTAGGTCTCATGTGCTTCAATGGAAAACATTGGGAGGGCAGTCTCAGTCTCAGTGGATGAAATCAGAACGGGCAGCTTAATGGAGAAGTGAGCAGAGTGACGTCAAGTCTCCAGGCAAATTTGGAACAAATTTGAACCGAATTTTCCAGAAAAACAGAATTAGAAAATGCAAATGAATGCGTGTTTCCATCCATAACTGTTATGCGAATATTAGGAGTTGAGTTGAATTAAACAAACAGTTGGTGGTGGCAATGATTCTCCAGTCGAGCACCGTTAAACCATTTACTACGACACGGCATTTCCTCGCCAGTGTTTCTATGTATGAATGGGGAATAAAAGGGATGGATGGAACACATTTATGGAAATTACTTCCAAGCAGAGAGAAGAGCAGCAGTGAATCCTAGTTGTTCATGACGCAACCTTCAGCATTTATCTGGGCTTGGGACCTGCAATTATGCACTGGTGTGTGCATCCCGAGTGGCTGGGGCGACCTGAGGTTCAGTGTCTTGCCTGACGACATGTTGACAGGATAGGATTGAACCACCAACCCTATGACCAGTAAACGACCCGCCACCTCCTGAGCCACAGCCACTCATCATAAAAGTTTTTGTTATTTAGTTAAGCGCAGGCAGCTACGTAATTACAGCATACTGATTTGAACTAAATACACGATTTTTGATTGCAATAAACCATTTTGACACCCGGCTTGTATCCCCCAGATCCCAGAGTGCTTTGCTCAACAGTAAATCCTCTCTGAATCACTAGAGAATTCAGATGGCAACTCTAACTCCCAGTCAACAGTTGCCATAGCTGCCATTTAGAGTTTAGTCAATTTAGTTTGTTCCAAAACATTACAAATGATTATCCCCAATTAGCGGCAGAGCAGGAGCATTTTATAGTGAAATCAGCCAGTGACACAAGTTTTTCCAAACAATAACATCCGTGCTGTAGTGCTGCAACACCACATTGTTCATTACCGCCACTATCAGCCTGAGCTTTTTTAACAGATATAGTGTTTGAATTGTGCCTTGAGGGGGTGTCACGCGATTATAATACAGATTGTAATAAAGAAAGACAGTGAGAGATAGAAAAACCCCACTGAACACATAATACCCATCTGTGCTTATTGCTCCAGTCAGTGTGTGCGCGCGCTTGTGTGTGTTCGATTGTTTAGCAGTAATAGCACACAGCATACAACAGGATCAAGTATTTTCATGGTGTAGCGCAGGACAAAGCCATTACAGTAATCAGTCTCTGTTGAGTGGAATTGAAAGAACCAAATATGCAGGCTTTCATGTTAGTGTTCCAGCAGGATTTAAGAGTCGATTGTGTGATTATCTCTGGCCAAACGATGCTTTTTGCACCAGTTTTACTTGCCATTTCCATCCATTACGCTCTCTCGCCTTTTCACAACAAATTGCGATGTAAAGAGGACAACAAAATTTGGTGGGAGAGAATCAAAACCTCACACAGGCACATTGGGTAATGTGACTGGCTTTGCAAAAAGCCAGAGATGAGCAGCTCGGGAGGGAATCATGAGTAAACAAATCCAATGACAGGTGTCAGATAGAAAATGTCAGGATATGGTCAGACTGCAGGTGAAAGTGGTCTGGTGTTGTTTTCTTCAAAATTCAGATCTCAGAAGAATGAAAAAAAAAAAAAAAAAAACCTATAAAAAAAAATACAATCCAGGTGTGTGAAATGTTCACGTTTGGTAAATTTGGTAACATGCATGTAGCAATGCAACCTCATTCATGTCAGAACATTTACATTATACAATCATACAAGAATATTCTGTCCTAATTCATGAGAAGAAGAGGTTTGAGGTGTTGGACCACATATTTATTTGTAATGTTAACTTAAGCTGAACTCAACTTTACCACTGTGTGCGTTTGAAATAAGAGATATCTGAAGCCACATGAGAATGTGGCTGTGATATCAAACTTAAAACTCAATGTGATGACTTTCTTTTTTGTAGTAAAATATTAAAGCAAAAGCTTTAAAACCCAAACTGAAGCCTTGTAGAGCCGGCCCTGTACATCAGCTAGCTCACAAAACTGACTCTCCTTGCGTATAACTGCAGCTGTCAGTGTGGCCACATTTGTTGTGATTCACTGAGCGGTTTTACATCAAACTAAATGGTATCTAAAATGGTTTTGAATTGTCTTTTACGGAAACTGTGACTTTCTCGACTTGCAAAAGTATCTTCTAAAGTGACAAACATCACATGTGTGATTCGTGGCATGATTCAAATGGGATCGAAAAATGATTTGTGTCTCACCATTTTTTCTGAAATAAGGTCCATGGGGCACAACGGATGGGGCAGGACCTCGCCTCTCCGTACTGTATGACCGATTTAGCCCTGTAAAGGCCATGACATCAACATGTTACGCTTCTTAGTTACATTTAAATGAATCACAATCACAACATGTTCAAACTGAAGACATTAGAATGAAGATGTTACATTTGTGTGGAGCTAACAGGCAATACGTTTACACAGCTACCGGCAGCATTTACCGACTGAGGACTAGGATGGCCATGAACCATTGAACCTACATTGAGTCATATATGCATGTGAAATCAGGCTCACATACCATACAGTACTGACTCTGTTGGAAGCACAAAGATGGGACATGGCCGTGCTTCTGAATCTGGCTCTTTGTGTGTGTGTGTGTAGCAGGTGGCAACTGATTTCACATTTGACATGTCCCCTGTTGGAGCTACCAATGTTAATGAAGTTCAGCTGTAACTGCGATTTGGACACAAAGGCCGGCGGTTACACCTGTCTCTCCAATGTGGCTTTTATTATTCAATCTGTGCTCATTAGCCTGCAACCGGGGAGAAACAAGCAGGGAAGCATTTTAAATATGATGGATGTGCTGACGAATGTGTGTGGGGTTAGATCGGTGTAGGATTGCAATCTGGGGCTGATTGAAGTGAAAGTGTAACAGAATTTGCTCTATCATTAAAGAAACATCTGGAAAACCACTTTTGACAAACAACTGTCATTGCCTCCATCAAAATAATTATTATAATAAATCACAACGCTGCAGCTTCTCCGGAGAAACGCTAATGTCCTCGAGAATCACGACTCCTTTATCATGCTTTATTTACTTCTTCAAGTGGGTTATTGCACCAAAGGGGTCCTCTCTGACCCACTTACAACTCTGCATGAGATTTTTTTCATCTCAAACTTTAAACCCAGCAAGGTTTATTATCAATTTACTCTGAGACATTTTAAGTTTTCCGTGTTGCTGGTCCAGTTCTCTGTTAAATTATTTGACATGTACACCAGGATCAAAAGCCCTAATGCGTCCTATGCGGCCCTGTGTGTTATGCAAATGGAGGTGTTTTAATGAAGGCGTCATGAATAATTCACGAGTGGTGTTCCACGAGAAACGCACCGCAGGAACATATTCATAGAAAAAGAATTGCTTTGGAAAAATAAAAATTGATGTTCAAGTATCTCTCCCTTCTGTTTGATATCCAGGGCTGCTCATCATTTGCTTATTAACAGACGTCAGCAAACTGAAATAGCCCACTTAATTAGTTTGCAGAGTACAGGAGGTGCACTCGCCCTGTGTCCACTGCCGCCGCCAGCTTTTGGTACTTTAATAAGACTAAAAGCGGATATCAGGGTGAGGTTTCAACTTCAATTTGTCTTTTTTGGGGTGGTTGTTTGTACAATAACAGAGTCTGATTACTGCCTACAGAGGAAAGGAAAAAAGAAACACACTCTGCCGCACTTTGAGGTCTGACATTTTTTAAAATAGACCCATTGAATTGTTATTAACAAGGATTTTGATGGACTAAAAATAACAATAAAAACATCACTGCGGGTGAGCAGGTGGAGTGTTCAAACGCGAACAAATAGCAAAGTCATTTTTGGTTATGTTCCTTCAGCTGTGGCAAGGTAAAGGATGCCATTTTTCGCATGGCTCTGTCGCAGAGACGTATTGTGTATAGATTGTGGTACGTTGCCAAGTTGTTGCTTTGACAGCCCCGGGCTAAGAAAGGAAGGTGAGAATTATTCACCACCCACACGGCACTTACAAGTCTCTTATCTAATCCTCCAGCAGTAGTCTGGAAGAAATCCTTTGCTGGATCAAACTCAGGGCGTGTTGACCTAAAAGGGCCCGATGATGCGCACGCCTGAGTTGTTTCGAATCACCTTTCGTCGGGACACATTCTTGATGTCATTACCTGGGCGAAAACCAGCGTGAGCATCGTTTTCATCATCAGCACCACACAGTACAACCGAACATCCCAGTGTCCACTTTGTCCTACAGATGTCTCCAAGGCGCCCCCCTGGTCTCTGACACAGCCAGGCTGACTTTGTAATCATATTACCAATGCATGTCTCATTAGTTTCTGCCATGGCTGAGTGTCTCTGCCTCATCCTGCTCTACTCATACCCTCACACACACATGCGCGCACACAAACACCCACTCAATTGCTGGCTGGCATTTGAGAGTGTCTGGGCTTGCATCTAAAGCAGTTTACCAGGGAAATAATAGCCCTCTAAAAGGATTCTCTGTATGCAGAATCATCCCATTCCATTTGCATTCTAGTGAGACAAATTAAATTTTAGCAGAAGGTGAGTACAGCACCATGTTGGGATGACAAAAAGATGAGGGGGAAAAAGGGAGGAGGGCACCTGAGACCTAAATTAGATGTGAGTATTTCCAGGAAGTTAGCGTAACTGGGACGACTTTTATTTAAGATACAGATGCATTTAGATTCATGTTTTTTTGCTCCTTTTAAACTGGAATCAAAAAGAAGCTGCATGTTAGAGAGATTAAGTGAAAGATCAACAGAGACACATAAAACCGCATTTTAGACTGTTCCACTAACAGCCTCTCGACTGCACGTCTAGACGCTGATGTGTTGCTCCACAGCTGGGTCTTTTTCTTCGGATTTTCAATATAAATGTAAGCCCGGGCATTCATCCCACTACCACTTAAAATATATGCCAACAAAGAGCGAGGGGCCGTTGGAGGAATATGGAAGACAAAAACACTGTCATTCTGATTGTGTCAAGGTCATGAGCCGGTTTTCTGAGCTCCTTTTCTTCATCTGCAACACTGATGAATAAAGAGTGTGCAGTCAAATAACCTTCAATACTCAACCCGCTCTTTTTTTTCCTCCACCCACCCTTAACCCCTTTCTCTGGTAAAGTGCTCACAGCTCGTCCTTGAGAGAGTGTATGTGCGTTGCTCTCAATAGGCCGGCTGTTTGTCCCTCTAAAAAAGCGGGAGCCGTGACATTGGTTTAACTCCTGCTACCGATTCCTCTGCAAATGTTTCAGATGTATTCCTTCCAAAGCTGACAAAGAGAAGAAGGTCTTCCATAAGAACATCTCCTGAAACACCTATCACAATTCCCCTCTTGGTGAACCCCGGCGGTGTTCATTATTGATGAGATCTGCGCTGCCATCATGCTACCTCCTTCTTTACTGGGTAGTTACAGAATGGACTCAATGTTTCGCACCCTGAGGAAGCTGCAAATCTTCCCTGTGTGCTACAGTTCTTGCACAGTGTCCTGTCCTTGCAGCATCTTCAGTCGGCTTAAAGTTGATGCAACGCTGACTGGTAACAGCCCGCGGTTACTGGCCTGAACTCGCAGCATGTGTGAGTACGCTATCGATTTCTTCCCACCAAGCAATTTCCAGGGCACTTAGTCTAAATATCAGCTCCGATCAAATCGACTGAAAGGGAGTGATCCGCTCTGAGCGCCGATCTATGAGTTTGTGTGCGAGCCGTGCGGTGGAATCCATCAGTGATAACATGAGCGAGACATCATGCAACAACAAATAAGGCCGCTCCATTCTACATGGATTCGGGTGGTGTTAACATCCTGACCTTTGCTTTTTTTAAAGTAAGGCTATTATGACTTTTGAAAGGGTCACCTGCACGTCCTCAAAATAGATTTAGTGGAGCAAAAAGCAGCTTGTGTGACACTCAGGAGGGCTTTGACTGGAGTAATCTTTTGTTGTTGTTTAGAGGTTTTAACGTTCCACGGAGAAAGCAATTTTAAAACGGATGAGGGCGTAATCCCCGACAATACAGGGATTATCTCTTTAAATGACCTTTATCTTGCCATGAGGCATGGAGTGCTTTTCAACTCCACTATCCTAAGTCTGGTTTGATTACGGCTACAATGCCTATTTATAATCACCAGGCTATAGACAGACTATAGGGCTGCAGGGAGGCTGTGAATTCAAAATGGAAGATAAGGGCCTGCAGGGTGTTTCACAGATATGCAAGAAGAGGTGAGAGGATTTGAAACAGGAAAAGCTGAAATAAAGAACAATAAACATGGTTATTGTGAAGCGGTTTGTCCTCTTATAAATGCTCACTTGACTGAAGAGATTCTATAACTCTGTGTATCCCCGTCTTTAAAGGTGCAATGTGTAAGAATTGGCCACCTGTAGAATTCACACTCTCAACAAAATTGGGGGCAGCATATCACCAAATAACTGCTAACTGCTGCTAACTGTAGCTGCATTTAGCTAGTACATTCAGTTTACTGTGCAGCTAATATGAAGGCTAGCTGCACAGTTAACTGAGTGTACTAGCTAACTCTGGCCGGACTGGGAGCTGGGAGCTAGTGTTGGTGTTGCTTACTATTGGACTATTGTTATGCCCGGCTCAGTCAGGAGCACAACAAAGAAGGGAGGTCCACACAGTAACCGCTAAGTAAACAAATCATTTATTAAAGATAACTCAGCAGAAGCAAACAATGAGGTGTAAAGTCAGTAGTGAAAGATGGGTGCTGGGTGAAATTAAAAAGTGGGTGCTAACCTAAACTATGTAACATGAACCAAAGCTAACTAAACATAATCACAACCCAAACAAAACCAAAACGGAGTGCCCAAAAAGGCACCAGCCTTCCAGAAGGGAGAGAGGCAGCCATCTTGGGATCACTCGGCTTAAAAAGGCTCTAAGCAGGTGACACCAATCCCTCAACGAGGTGGGCGGGGCCAGACCATCAGGAAGAATCTGAAAAGAGGAGCACAGGCAGGGAAGAGGGAAAGGGGACAACACAGATACTTGCCTAAGGCCTAGGGCCGTTACACTATCAACTCTTGAGGCACAAAACTGACTTGGGGCTAGCAGGGTGGCAAGCTAACCTCAATAGATATCTCTTTTTCACATTCTGTTAATAACATTAGTTCATTTTTGAGTGCCTTAACAAAAATTCTTACAAATTGCACCTTTAAAACATTCAAGAATGAACTGCAATGTTCAACAGAATGCAAAGAAATAACAGTTGTGAAGTTATATCAAAGACTTGGTTAACTGTGGGAGAACAAATATGGTTAAAAAACTTCCGTCTTAAAACCTGAGCTTTTTTATTGAAAGGCTGACAAATAATGGAGTGAATCAGGAGAATTAAATGGGCTCCCTCCGAACAAGTCGATCATTACCCATCTTCGTTAGTTGGGATTTCTGCCTCATCAAAGGTGCTATATTTTCCCCTCAGAAATTGAAGGGGGAGTGTAAGCACTGCTTTGGTTCAGATAATTGGAGCAGTGGGACCTGGCTCCACTTATCCAAACCAAATATTGGGAAGGAGATTTCCCAGTGATTGCAAAGAGACTGGCGACGATGTCGACTACATTTCTAAATGCTAAATACTAAAAGCTAAACTTTCTGCCTTATGACCACTTTTACTTTTTTTTCTTTTTTGGTGTGAAGTGGAAAATCTCATCTCATCTTCATTTTCTGACAAAACTGGATCGCTTTAGTTTTCAAGAATCTTCTTTGCTTTTAAAGACGTCTTTGCATCTTAAAAGGAGCTCAGTGGTGAATGTTAGACATGAAAAATAAGCCCGTAGCCAATGAAACATTTAGCACTTTGTAGCCAGCATCACTGCTACATCCAGTTTTAAGACTTCTGTGTAAGTAAGGTTGTTGAATGGGTCATATCTCAACTTCATTTGACTTGTATCCTTGATGAATATTTTAGCAACGTGCATTATGCATGTAAAGATTCACTCATGTAGTGCGGAGATAACAGGAAAATATTTGGGGGGATTTGGAGTGTGTTTGACCTTTGAGGATAACAAGCTTAATTCAGCCATGTTTGCAACCTTCCAGTATCGCTTTGGGCTTGTTTTGTGACCAGAATTTGGCACATTTTAGAAATAGACGAGCACCAAAGAAGGAATTTTTCTCATTCATGTTGAAGGACAACTTGAAAATTAACTGACCATATAACTGGGGACTTCATAAATTACAGAAAATGAATAGAAACTGATGAATAATGGCCCCTTATTAAAGAAAAAAGTAGAGAGGAAGTCTCTGACATTAAGAATCTCAACACAATAAATAGCCCGGCTGTCATGCATGATTAAAAAAAAAAAGTGTTTGGTCTGAAAACCTTTTCAGTACTGGAGAGGCCCTGAGGTGAAAGCCTCATTCACAAATTAGTTTTTGAGTTCATTAAATAAAGAGAGATAAATGCTTATCACTTTAACCTTCTTGCTAAACCACTTGAAGAGTATATCCCTGCTGTAGAGTAATTCCTCCAACTAAGCAGGGGCACGGCTGGTTAATTTGATATGTGAATTTGTTTGTGTTCATGTTGGTCTTATGTTTATGTTGTTGTTTCCTCTTTGATAAAAAAAAACATGTATGTAAGGCTGTGATCCTCCCCTCTCACTGAAGTTACATAGTGCAGAAAAAGAGTGATAGGGGGGCGGAGTGGCTGAGACAGAGACACCATTCACCCTATAACAAGACACTGTACCATCAACATGATTTTTAAGATGTTAGTTTAAGGTAAAACAGTTACATGATGTTGCTTTAAAAAAGAAAACAAACATGTTTTCTACATGGTGGGATAAAATTGTTGATCTGATGCTTTTTTATGAAAGAACAAAATCAATATACACTGCTGAAGATTATTGTAGATAGGTACAAAAAACACTTTATTCAATCATTAATAAAACCATGAAACACTCAAATGGTACAGGTCATTCTCTTACAGTATGTACAAAGACTCACACGGTATTCACACTGATGTATATGGTGGATGTGCTCTCTCCTTCTCGGCCCCTGGGCAAAAATTCTGCCTGCTGTAAAAAACCTCTGCGCATTTGAGTCATTTTTATGCCCCCATAATTTGGCTATTCAAGCTATATTTAATGCCAGTGAAGCTGAATTCAAAAAGTATCTTGAAAGCATTTTGAAGTAGACCATTTCAACTGGAGCCCGGCTTTATGCGGTGACGGGGCTGGGTCCACTGGGCGCGCTACCAGAACCTCCGTGCTTTGATTCAGAATATTCTCCAATAAATGAGCCGTCCTCATTGAATTCTCCTCCACCGTCGGCGTAGTCACCCAGGCTGTCTCTGCTGACGCTGTCCCCCACTGTGTCATCGCCATTCAGGGAGCACAAGCTTCTGCCCTTCAGTGGTTTCTCCTCGCTGTCACTGCCATCAACAACAACAGAGAAGGATGAGCCGGGGTCAGTGATGCAGTACTTAGACAAACACATTGTACTGTACATCAGGCACATGCTCGGAAGCAACACATGTGGCGAAGAGACAACAATTGTCACATGCAAACACAAACACTAGCCTGTACAGTACATATAGACTATCAAATGCTTTCCTGCTCTAACACACACACACACACACACACACACACACACACACACACACACATGCTCACGCTCACACAAACTTCTTATGGTTTCAATACATCACTACAGGCGCTAGGCAGGGGTGGATGCAGCGGCTGCACAGCAGGAAAGCGAGCATGAGGGAGGCGGGGAGGGCTTGCTACAATCACTTCACTAATTGCTAATTGCCAAGGCTTCAGGACCAAAGGCAATTTCAAATCTCTTTAGAACCAGCGATGGAAATTGCCAGAGTGCAGTGAGAAAAAAGACGAGTGGGAGTCGTGTGTGTGTGTGTGTGTGTGTGTGTGTGTGTGTGTGTGTGTGTGTGTGTGTGTGTGTGTGTGTGTGTGTGTGTGTGCGTGTGTGTTGGGAGGGGAGGGGAGGGGAGAGAGGAGAAGGGTGGGGGGTTTGGTGAGGGCTGAGATTGAGAAAGGGAGAAGGAAGAGGGGGAGATGAAGAGGTGGGGCATATGCAATCCCAGACAAACAGCCTGTCATTCCTGGTATTCCCGAGGGGCCCACACGCAGGCCGAGGAGATTAGATGCCAATTTAAGGCTGGGCAAGCGGCCAACTTGCAGGTGTCTCACAACAAGACGCAGGGTCACCTCAAAACACTGAGGATATTTTTCCTCCTTGTCTTCTTTTCTAATTCCCTAAACCATCCAATGTTTGGTAACACCTCTATCCCCCTGCTTTGCTTTTGTATTCATAACACGGAGCGTCTGCATTCAGAGACGACGCTCCGGTGGCTGCTGTATGATAGTGCCATTTGAGGCACACTGTAGTTGACACCTGTGTCAAACACAAGCTCCATGTTTTAGCTTAGAGACGTGGTTCAAGCTACAATTACGAATCGACTCTCCTTCACAGGGATTTTTAATAACTAATCTTATCTCTCCCATTTCATGAGGCCATTTACCATGCACGCCACATAAGGTCCGCATTTCAACTCTTATCAAACCTTCTTTCTCTGACGACTCTAGCGCCCAAGATAAGTGGCTGTTATCTAAGAGGAGTGGGAATGCCAGCGCCGCTGCAGCCCGCCCACAGTGACTTTGAATACGGTGATAAAATGGGGCTGAGTGCTTTTGAGCCCCGGCTCTCATTCAAGACCTTGGTCGGGATCCAGCTCGGTCTCAGCTGTTGCTGCGCAAAGGCTTACCTTTAACCTCACAAACAGGTGAGTGATGGAGGTAGAAGGTAATTAAATATGTCTTGCCATTGACCCATGCTGACATGGTTTGGGGGCAGCAGAGAAACTTCAGGTGGAAGGAGGATGTTTTCCGCACTCTTTGAACCTGAAGTTGTATTTATTTTACTTTAAAGGTGTCGGGAGGAAAATAACACCACGTCTGATGCCTTCTCCCCAATTGCAAATAAGAAGATGAGAGCTAAGATGAAGGAAAAAAGAAATGGGGGGGGGGGGGAAAACAAAACACCAACAGATGAACTCACACTGTTGGCTAACAGCATACTCCGGCTATGACACCTGCTGTTCCTGCAGTGGACAGAGGGGCAAGGCAGCAGAGGGCTGTCTCCAAAGAGAAATCGTCTGTAGCATAATTACCACTTGTCAGCTCCCCAGACACGTGGCATAACAGCGGGTGGTCTATTGCCTTCAGAGATTCAAAGGGCACAAGAGAGCCGTGAATCCAGCTCTAGAGCCAGGAAAACAACATCTTAGTAAGGCTAAGGGCACTCTGGGGGGACAGTAGTCAGAGCAGTCTTGTGAAACAAACCATGAGAGGATTTCTAAAGAGATAGTCACATCTGCCCCGACTCATACTACCAGGGCTTCTTCTGCCTGATGAGCTCCGAAGTAAAAGTGGTATCAAACCATAATACAACAACAAAACCATAATATTCATGTTTTCTGTTAATAGATCTTTATATAACAGTGTGGCTGATTACTTATGAGATCTTAAAACTGGCGATCAATACAATAAACCATGCTTTACTGTTATGTATTACAGCAGAAAATGTTTGAACATGTAAAACTTTAGGAAGCTGTGATAGGCTATTAAATAAGATTTAGATTTAAGATATTTCCCCACACACCAACACAAATATGCTTTAACTCCCAATACTGTTCATCTGTACGACATGAATTACTGTCTTTGCATCTAGCTGGAAACAGCCATGAACATCAGCTTGGCTAACACTCCACTCCTGCTGTACTGACACTAGCAGCGAAACCTCAGAGGACCTCAGTAACTAACTTTTGATTACAACTTACTTTGTTTCATTAATTTGGACAACAGGAATGAGCACCAGAGCGTACTCTGGCACAAACTGGAAAGTTTTTTAAATGCATAGAGTTGTTGGAGTATATCATTACTCAGAGTACCACAATCTCAGACTTTCTGGGCAGTCGGCTTCACTTCAGCTGAAATGGCACATTTAGTACATTTAGCCGGGACTCGATTTACATTTACACAATGTAGAGACCTAGCTAGCATTGCATTAGACAAGCAGACATATTAGCTTTGTTTTTAGTTGAGTTGTAGGTTAACATCACAAATAAAACATTGAAGCTTTTGGGTAAATATGGCGTAACTGGCTAACGTTGTTGATGTTAACTATTAAACATAACCTACATTACAAATGACCTGTACAGCCACGCTCTCATTTTAGTCTAGAACGTCAGATTGGATTTACGGACGCAACCTTAATGTAGGACAATTGCCTCACAGCAAGGAGGTCCTGGGTTTGATTCCCGGCTGTATGTTTTCCCCGTGCTTGGGTGGGTGCTCCAGTTTCCCCACCATCACATCATGTGTATGAGATTAATTCTCCCTTCAGAGTCCCTGACCATAGCACAGTCACAGGAGTTACGTTGTACTCTGTGTGATTGCATGTGACCAATTAAGATTCCTCTTGTTCAAATTGAATTATCACCCATAACAACTTGGTGCTTTCCATCAGGAAAACAATGTGTTTGAAAGCCACATCAGTTTCTGTACAGCAATATTGATTGTTGATCATCATCTGAAGCTATTAGACAGGATAAAACATACATATTTGAGCTACTCTAAAATCAATAATGTAATCCATAATCTATAAACAGGACTGTAGACAATGCATTCTCTCCTGTTCAACAGAATTATAGTCTTGGCAAGTGACACAGGGATGCAATTGGCAGCAACCACACAATTGTGAGTAATCATGCTCTGAATAATATGATGACGAGCAGATTCAAAGCAGACAGAAGAGGCTATTTTAGGTGATTTCCGTTGCGTGTGCACAAACAAGCACGGCATTGTCACACAGTTGCTGCAGTGCTGTCAAGCAAAATAGGATTCAGTTGATTTTCCCTAAACTGTCACCGTAGCAGCTAAACAATGCAAACAATGGAAATCCAACAGCTATCATAAAGTACAACAGCTGTCTGCTTTGGGCTTAAAGGCTCGGTTTGTCTACCCATTTGCCATGCTGAGTTTACAGTATATGCCTGTTTAATTGAATATAATATATTTCCCAGCAGCAATCACTGCATGTCCAGAATCAATCCCTGCATCTGCAGTTGCACCTTCCTCAAATCTCGCTTGTATTGAAGATATTCCACCGAATACTAATACTACACTAATAATTCACAAAGTGTACATCAGGGTTTAAAGGTAAGCAGGAAGCAGAGGCACTACAGCAACACTTCGTGTTTCACTAACATCTCCTCACATACATCTTTCTACATTAGAGGAGGCTAGCACATAACCTTAATAGGTTCACTAGGCAGCTGGTCTTAGAGACTAAATAATTAATAGCAATACTGCCAAGCTGTTGTCTAGGAAATGTCTTGGTTGGAAAGTGAGGTCACACTACTGCCAGCGCTTTTGCTCCATCCTGCCGTTCACTTCAACAACAAGCAATTGCTGCAGCTAACGTTAAACTCCAATCCTCGGAGTCCTTAGGTGTTATGAGTATGAGTTTGGCTTTTTGGCCTACATACTGTGTGTGAAATCACGTTAGGGAGAGACAGCAAGCGAACAGTGGCATGCTTCCATTCAGACTATATTTGTATTTATAGATCTCACACACTCACAGGATCTGGAAACAAATTTAAAGCACACAATTCCAACTAAAGGGGAGCAAAGGTTTGGTTACCTACTACACCTAACTACACAGTTTGATTACCTAGCCCATCAATTGATGAGAACAATGACTTCTAGGCTCATCCTGGAAACGCTCATGAATGCATGGTTTGCTTTTGGGATGGGAGAGAAAAACATAACTGTGACACATGACAAATGACTTCCTCAGCCAATGAATATTTAACACGTGGTTGTTAGATTAATACTGCTACAACACAATGCATTTCGGGGAGATAAAAAATGTCATTTCTTCAGCACACTTTGGCACTGCAGCCTTCCTCTGCAGAGCAGGAGTACAGCTCACCTGTATTCACACAACGTGTCATCATTCATTCCTTGTGACTCCACGTCAGGGTGGAGGTCTTCCTTCTCTTTCACTGCAGAGGAGGCAAAACAGACATTTCAGCACTACTGTTAAAGAGCAACACTTTCATCCATAGATGAAAGTGCATATTACTTACAATGTCGGGACATAAAATCATTTGTAATGCTGCAAATTCAAACAACTATGAAGGATCCTGCCTTTAAAATTTCGAAAGGGAAATAACTCAAACAGTAACATTCATCTTTTAAATCAGCTTCAGTGATTTTCTGTCAGATTCTTGGAAACTGGAGCGAAAGCAAACTCTACATCAATGCATAGCAATTGTACAGGAAGAAATGGTGTGGACTTTTATCGCTTGAGCGTATATAAGAGTTGAAACGAAAAGTAACCGAAAAGCTTTTGAGAACTAAACTTAATATGACTGTGTAAACATTATATCAAGTGTGCACACTGAAAGGATATCTTCTGTATGTCTACAGAAAGTGCTACACACCAACTCTTTGTATAAATATGCTTTAAAAAAAATACCAAGCGAGACAAAAGAAGGGTTTCATGAAAAGAGCTGGATGGGCAAAAGGGGGAATCCAAAGGAGCTGATGAAATATTCAGTGGTCCATGTCAAAAAGCAACTGCGGGCAAAAAAGTGGAATGGTGGGGAGACGACGGGAAAGAAACTGAGCAAGGAGACACTTTGCAGGTACATACCATCGTGAGAGTGAGTTTGGTTCTGATATAAGGCAGCAAAAAAAGGTGCAGGGGAAGGTCTGCATAGGTGAGGGAGTGGGGAGGTGTGGAAGAAGGCCAGCTGGTTCCCAATTGTCTGGCTTGACAAGGTATGTAATCAGAGGTACCAGGCAGAACTAACAGGGCCACGAGAGTTATTTCACATGCAGTTAATCTACACAGGCGGCAAGCGTCTCATGGACAGTTCATTTGGGGTTAATTATATTGGGCTTGGCAGGGTTAGCATGCAGAGGTGTCCAACATGCATGCATAATGCATTTCCAAGCAGGGTTGAGGCCCATTGCACATTTTCATTCTTTCAGGAGGTCAACCAAAATTAGATCAAGAGTCAAAATAAAGTGTCGTCCTGTAAAACTAGTGAAGATTTAGAGATAATTAAAGGGACAGTTCACCCCGAAATAAAAAAACCAATAACATACTTTTGCTCTTATTTGTAGTGCTATTTATCCAATCTTTATTGTTATGTTGCGAATTGCTCTGGAGATAAGATTCTAAAAACTAAAAACAGCAATGTCTCTTTCCAGAAATTATGACCCGATTACTCCACAGATCTTGTTTCATGTAGGAACTATTTTCTTTCTACCGAACTACAACCGCCAAGAGGCTCGTGTTCATGACTGCAAGGGATTTAAACATTAATGATGCCTCCTCAGCTGAGCTGTAACTCAGCTTAGATAGCTTAGTTAGCTAGCTTATCGCCTATAAGTAAATGCAAGCTTCCTTCTGCATGGAGATATGAAAAGTCTAGATGATGATATCTGGAAAGAGATATTGTTGTAGAGTGCCATCTGGTTCCATTTTATTTGAGAGAGGACGTCTCAATGGCAGATGTCTCCTAAACTTGGCGACTCGAACCAAAACAATCTAGATGGATAATTGGCATGACAGGTAGGAGAGATATATGTATTTTTGATTATGGTGTGTACTGTCCCTTTAAATTTCTTATGATAACAAAGTCAGACTAGTGTTTTCTACATGTGCTGAGTCGAATTTTGATTCACTTCCTGAAGCGAAGCGACAAAGGGGACCCAACCCTGGTCAAAGACTAACTGACCTTTTCCCATGGAGAACATGTCTTGTTGCTGCAGCCGCGGCGGTGGCGTACCTGCATACTTGCCACCTTTGTTTCTCCGCACAAAGCAGGCCATGAGCGCAACAAGGGTGAGGAGTGCCACAGCACACATGGTCCCAATGAACCATCCCTGGGTCGAAAAGTCGCTCCGCTGACCTTCCGCAGCTGAGGACAGAAAGAGAAAAGAGGCAGAGTGCTCAAACATCGACTTTGCACATCAGTGTATTTGAGTATGACAGTCCCCTCAAGCACTCCTCATACAACTTTATATTTGACTGAAAAGAGATGGATTCTAGTTTGAGAGGATGTTCTCACGTCGTTTTTGACTCACATTCCCTTCAGCTATGACACTCTATTTCCTCTGAAAGAATATTAGATAGGGGGAAAAAAACGCACAGAGATGCAGGAAAAACAAATAAGCTCACACATTCACCACAGTCAATAACAATTTGTCAGTGATATCCTGACGTTACGGCAGGTTAGAAGTCAAATCACTAAGCTCTATCGACTGCGACACCTTTCTCTCCTCTCACCTTTGACTCGAGTCTGGATAACGTCTTCGAAAATGCTAGCGTTATCGAGCAGCCTCTTGGCCATGAGACGCACAGTGTACACCGCTCCGGGTTTGAGCCCATCAATTATGTGGAAACTTTGAGAAGTGTTTACAGCCTCTGAAATCCGCCAGTTACCATCACCTACACAGCCAAGCACAAGAAGTGCACAAGCAGCAAGTCTGTATTAGCATCCATGCTATCAAAAAAGAAGTTAGAATGAGCTGTTACCAAGTAACTATTTGTTGTACTATATATAAGTTTAAAAACATCTTAACACATTTTGAGGCATTTATGGAAATGATAAAAGTAGCCATGCAGACGTTAGGCTTATAATATATTTTTAGATGTTTATATAAAACCTCCCACCTAAACATGATGGCACCTAAAACTCATACAAATGTTTAGCAAGGCGGGGACAGGAAAAGTAGCTTACGGTTATTCATATAAGCCACATAAAGCTGCGAGTCCTGCTGCTCTTCTCTGGCAGTCCAGCTGATTTTGGCAAAGGTGTCACTCACATAAGAGCTTATGTTCAACAGGGCTGGAACTGATAAAGAAAGAAGAAATAGGGGGAGAAAAATAAGGAGGAAAGGGAAAACACAGACAGGCACAGAGAAAAAGAGAAAGAAGGCAGGAAAAGAGGATTAGCAGAGGCAAATAGGTTTCCTCCCCCCGCAGCTTGAGAACAGTGCAGCAAGCAGAAACCCTTCAAGACGACAGTTCAAAAGGCAACGCTGGGCTCCAGACTTAATTGAGTGGAGCTGGATTTTGGCTCATAAAGGGTAGATGTAGAGATCGTGGGCGTGAGTGACATCCAGTCTTCACTTTCTCTTAAGCAAAGCTGGCATTTCCTGACGCCCCCCCACCATGAGCGAATATCAGAATAGATTGAAAACACACCTCGTCTCGAATGCCATTGTTAGTTGAAAGTTGAGGCAGATCACAGAGATATCATTGGCTGTGCATGTGTGTGAGTGAGCTATATACCTAAAGGAGGATGAGTAGAGTTGTCTGGGATAGAGCTGGGAAAAGAGAGAGAGCAGTTGTGGCCTGAAAAGAAAGAGGAGCCTCAGATGTTAGATTTCTGCTACAACACTGTCAGGTCTAACACTCTGTAGTGTGCAACAAGCGAGCTCTATAAACTACATGAAGGCAGGACTGTTAGAGCAACTGGGAAAACTGGATTAATGGCAGTAACTACACGAGTGCGATTCAGCTGAAACTGAAATTGTAGCAACTGACACTTTCTGACAATGTTGTGTTATTCAAGAATTACCAACACTATATTTGTAAAACTACAAAGAAACTTTTGATGAGGCTTTGACCAGCTACTCACTACACCAGCACACCTGTGGCCATGTCTATCTCTACCACTACTTCTATGTTAGCCAGCCGCAGAGGCTGCAGGCAGCAATACGTACTGCTCTGAACAGGGGCCACAGCTGGAGTCGGTGGCAAATCTTCAGAGGGATAAAAAGAAAATGAAATACAGCAGAAGATTAAAGATATATGGAAAGCCAGCTTTAAGGTTTATAGACCAGGCACAAACCCACACACACACACACACACACGCATGTACATCGACACACGCCAACAGACGCAAATACGCAAATACAACCATATGCAGGTTCATGCCTGCATGACATGTCTGTTTGTTAGTGGTGGGCTGGTGGAGATGCACCACCAGAGGGCGCTGTGGGGAGAAAAGATCACACACTTTGTCTTAATTACTGTGCTTACTAATTGTAAGCAAGAATTGTGATGCATTTAATGACAAATGCAGTGTGCTCAGTAGGTGTTGGTATGAAAATATTTGCTCGATTGTTGAGTTGATGGACAATAATATCCTAATAATGCTTAAAAAATGCAGAAGCTACTCAAAACTGGATTAGTTATTCCAGCATTAATCAGGGGAAACCACAAAATCTTCACATTTTGCTAACTTGTTAGCAAACACTTCCGTATTTATACATCCAGCAGGAACAGAAATACCATTCATTTTGAGTCATGCTTCTGTCCACTTGATGAATCTAAATTGAATATTTCTGAAGGAAATATATTTAGCTGCCAAATGCTTTTCTAATGACTAATAGCTACCTTCTTCTGTTGGAAATGAGAGTGGTAAGAGTGACCTAAAACAGTGAAGTTGTGGGCTGAGCAATGAGCTGACACTGGCTATAAAGCTCCATAAAGCCAATTCAGGTGATAATTCTCTGGAAAACATCACAACGAGCAACTCCTACATTGCCACATTTTCACATCATCATGTGATAAATTGTTATTATAAGAATATTGATTACAGACACTTTATATTCATCTCTTGCACACTAACTGCCAAACAGTGCAAAAAGATATACTGCTCGGCCAAAAAAAGTCGCACACGTGGCTCTGTTGCGATAAGCTTATGCAATGTCAGCACATTTATTTCTGTCCAGTGTTGCATTAATTCTTCGCCAAGATCTTGTATTGACGATGGGAGAGTCGGGCCGCTGCGTAAAGTCTTCTCCAGCACATCCCAAAGATTCTCAGTGGGGTTAAGGTCTGGACTCTGTGGTCGCCAATCCATGTGTGAAAATGATGTCTCGTGCTCCCTGAACCACCCTTTCACAATCTGAGCCCGATGAATCATGGTATTGTCATCTTGGAATATGCCCGAGCCATCAGGGAAGAAAAAATTCATTGATGTAAAAACCTGGTCTTTCAATATATTCAGGGAGTCAGCTGACCTCATTTTTTGGTCACATAACGTTGCTGAACCCGGACCTGACCAACTGAAGCAACCCCAGATCATAACACTGCCCTCACAGCCTTGTACGTTAGGTACTAGGCATGATTGGTGCATCACTTCATCCGCCTCTCTTCTTACCCTGTATGCGCCCATCACTCTGGAACAGGGTTAATCTGGACTCATCAGACCACACAACCTTTTTCCATTGCTCCAGAGTCCAATATTTATGCTCCTTAGCAAACTGAAGCCCTTTTTTCTGATTAGCCTCACTGATAAGTGGTTTTCTTAAGGCTACCAAGCTGTTTAGTCCCAATCCCTTGAGTTCTCTTGGTATTATGTGTGTGGAAATGCCCTTATTAGTCCTAATGTGAATTTGGAACTCGAACACGACAGTTTCTCATCACAGAGCTATTGGCTAACTGCTTTACTTTAAAAAATGGAAAATACAATAGACTTTGTATTGTCGCACTGTTTTGAGATTTCACTGTGTTTCCAGGGTTTGATTTTCCATGGACTGAATTTGCAATCATTGGCATAATTGGGCCATTACATTTATTTAATTACACATTAGTTCTCACATTCCCTTTAGTCTGAATATTGTGTAATCCCCACTTGAACTCATAAAACAACCGACACAGCTGTACATTTACACAGCCTTTCCTGCTCTGATTGCTGAATCCAGAGCTGACTGCAGTCATTCATTATCACTAAATATTTTACAACATCAGGTCCATGCCATTCGTGTTGGCGATAACAACTTGGGTGTTCAGATGCTGTGCCAGGGAGCAAATAATTTAATCTCTGGAGGATCTGGTTATTTTTGTGTGACTCTGTGCTTTTTGTCATGTCTGCAGTCTGCTTTATCTCTGCTTCTTTGTTATCTCATGAGACCTAATGGAGAGAAATAGATATTTTTGCTCCTCAGTCTCACAGATGTTTCACTTCATCCCTCTCTGTTTTTTTTTTTTTTACTTCTGTCTCTCACTTCAGCCACTCAGTCCGCCTCAGAAGCCGTTCAAACAAAGACACATGAACGCAGGCACATCTGCTCATACTGGCTGTTTTTTGTTCTGCTATGCTAATCTGTAAGTTGTCCAGACTATTTTTAAACATAACAACTGTTCATGGCGATAAGCATTAAAAGCTCCTTCAGTCACAAAGGTGAAATCTAAAACGATCACTTTATAGCCTGAGCTGGCTAACTCACATGCATTCATTTTTTTCACTGTCACTCCATCACTGCCCATCAACGTTTTCTAAATTCATGGTGCCCCTGCTCCGTGCTATGGGCATCCATAAATCTACTCTGCTGCATTGTGACTAACACACCCTGAGGACAGCGCTCCAAAACAGAACCATTTTATCTCCCCGCCGAGCCGCTACTCTACCATATTTGCAAACAATGCATCTAATGGCTCTCAGGCCGGACATCCACCTACAAGATGCAGAGCCTCTCAAAGGAAACATAAAAGCCAGAGAGGAATGAATAACTTTTTATTAAAACATTCATAGTGGACACAGATCTTCTCATGCGTTCACATCTTTTTGCCTGCCAACTAAAGTAGTGAGGAACTTTGAACTATCACGAAATTCTAGCAGTCATTTTCAGGGTTTATCGTGTACCATCAGGGCTGAAATGACTACCTGTCAAATGCAGCTAAATCTGAACGGTGGCAAATAATACTGTCAAACTAGTTGCCATATTGGCTGAATTAAATTACATGGTTCAACATACAACCAGTGTGAAGCGTGAGCAAAAAATTAAACTTAAAGAGTCCAAACGTGCATGATTTTGCTTTATGTAAGATACTAATTAAAGACACCATGTGTGCAGAATTTGAACAGTTTTGGCTTCAGTTTAGACCAGGGTTAGTCTCTATTCTCTACAAAAACAAAGGAGAAATGGAGTCATGCTTCAATCACATACAATTAAACTTAACTAGATCTAACCAAATCATGTTTAAAGCAACATGAGTAGCTTTTTTACCTTAAAATAACAGCTTCAAAATAATTTTGATGGTACAGTGTCTTGTAACGGGGTGAATAGCCACTCTGCCCCCCATCACTTGTTTCTGCAGTGTTACATACACGTTTGTTTCAAGACAAACAGTTCAGAAAAGGATCAAAGATGCTACAGCATAAGTTTAGTTCTCTGAACTTATCTGCTCATTAATTTGCTCAGTGAGACCGGCATTGTTCCTGAAAAGGATGAACGACAACCTGATAAACACTAAAGGTCACAGGGATGGGTGACAGAACATCACCATGAAAAACCATATAGAGCCACTGAAAGGAAAAGCTGCAGAAAAGCTGAAGGTCCATGTTTCATTTATACAGAGCCTGTAACGTTGAGAGAAGTGCCTTTTTCCAAAATATTGTGCTCTATAATGAATTTATGCTGCCTCGACCTCTGACATTCACTATCCAGACTCCACTGCAAAGAAATGAGGAAGTTTCTAAAGGCTTTTAATATATAGTTATTATCAAAACTGGTACTGTAGCTAAAGATCATTCACTTCATCAAAATTAACCTCAAAAAGTAGCCTCAAGCCTTAAAGTCTGAGAATAAATCCTCCACATGCTGTCATTATTCAGTGCTTTGAATGCGGCTTTAAAGGTGTTAAAGATTATACACTGAAATTTATTACAACTTTTCATTGAGATGTTTTTGTGCTGCCTCATGCAAGATTTAAAGCAAGATTCTAGAAATAGTTAACAGCTTTTTCTAACATCAAACAACATTATTAGGAAGTTTCAGTCAGACAAAGCAATGGATGGATCTAAATCTAGATTTAGAAATTTTTGAAAACTTCAGAAATGCCTCGCTGATGATGTTTTAAATTGGATTTTTACAAACATAACTGGGAGCACATTTTATATCATGTCAGCTATTGATGTTGTCCAGGAAGTCACACATCTTTTGTTTGTTGCTTTGGGAATCTGCTTTGATCTCATGTGTGATCCTCTCACTTTTCCTGTTTCCTTTAGGTGATGCCTTCAGAGTGTGTAACGTCAATTTTCACAGCTATGCAGATGACACGATTATACTTTAAGTAGAGCAAAACAAAATGCCGTAAGCTCACTCACATCCTGTTTTTCTACAATCAATAACTGAATTATAGCTAAAAATACACTTACAATACACAATCATTTGTATGCTTTAAAGGTCTCTTATGCTCATTTTTTATATATATACTTGACTTGACTTGTATAGTTGTGACATCACAATCTTACGGAAGTCCTGGCAACCTTCTTTGAATGTACAGTTTCTAAATATGGGCTGTGGGCATTTCTCTGTGGCTTGAACATTTTAATACTTTCACAGTATTCATGCAGCATCTAGACCTGCTATAATCAGAAATACATGGATATCTCACTTACTACAATATGGGACCTTTAAGCCTGTGTCTTTTAATTTGAATCAAGCTGAATCACACATCAGCCAAAGTCTCCTTATCATGTTTATATGTATCTCAGACAATGTGAGAAATATTGCCAGAACACACATGCTCCTATGCAAGCAAGCTGCCACAAGGTTAATTCATGCGTTTATCTCAAGCAGGCTCCACACACTGGTCTTCTTTAAACAGGCTTTTAGAGTATGAAAATTATTCACAATACTGCTGCGAGACTTTAAAAAAAAAATGAACAACTAAATGCACAGCACTCTAGTTTTAGATGAGCTACACTGGCTCCCAGCATCTTTTAGAAAATGTCTGAAGAAAAGTCCTTTCGCTTTTATCTAAAGCTCTTAATGGCTCAACAGCAAACTGCTTTGACAGTCTGAAAAATCCAGACTGCAACAGAGAACTGATGCAAAAATCAAAATCTTTGCATCAGAAGATAAAATGTCCTGACTTTTGTTCAGTGTGTAGCGAAAACCAAAAACACTGGATCCCACAAATCCCACGGTGCAATGAAAAGAGTCTTTTCAGTAGACCATCCATGCCTTATAAACATCCACTTCTCTCTTACTCCATGGCACAAGAGTGTAACACTTTAAAGGCTTTTATGTGAAAACACGTGTTGTTTCCAAGCTGAGATAACCCTAATGGCATCATCGTGTGGTATTATTTTTTTACTCTGAATCCTTTGATGTTCAGGTGACTAAAGTGCTGCAGTCCTGCTATGCCCATCTGAGACAGCTAACCAAGATCAGGTCATTTCTCTTGTCTGCAGACTTGGAAAAGGTAATCCAAGCTTTTATGTCCGCCAGACTCGACTGTTGAGATGCACTTTATTCTCTTCTATCAGTAGGCGAAGCATCCAGAGACTGCAGTTGGTATAAAACGCTGCTGCAAGGCTTTTAACACGTACTGAGAGAAGAAACCACATCACACCAATCCGTGCTGCCCTTTACTGGTAAACTGTGAGTTGTCAAATTGATTTTAAGATTTTAACGCTTGTTACTAAAGCCTTGAACCATCAGGCTCCTGCCTGCATCTGTGATTTGCTTATTCTCCATGAACCTGATCGCTACTAGAGATCTTCTGGCAACTTGACTTGTCACCAAAAGGGACCAGGCTTTTTGCTGTGGACCTGCCTGCCTCTTCTTAAGACTCATTTTTATCTTATGGCTTTTTCATAACCGATGGTATTTTTTTGTAATTAGCTAAATTATTTTATCTGGTTTATTATTATTAACAATATATATATTATAAGTTCTTGATCTTATCAACTTTTATTAAGTATGTGCTTAGTGAGTTTGTTTTGAAAGGTGCAATATAAATAAAAAATGTCTTTATCATTATTATGAGGGATTCAGTCACAAAACTAATTAGCTATTTTCTAAGGTTAATTAGTTCGCCCAGTAGTTATAAAAATAGTTTCATGTATGGTACAGTGCAATAAATCATTAGTATAAATATCTCCACGTTGTATGAAAAACTACATTGCAACTACCATGTCTGTAGGGTGCTACAGAGCTGCAATATAATTAGAGGTTAATCTATTAAATCAATCACCAGCTATTTTGATACTCAATTAATCAGTTTAAGTAATGTTTTTTTTTTTTTTTTTGGGGGGGGGGGGGGGGGGGGGGGGGGGTCCAAATTCTCCAATTCTACCTTTTAAATATGAATATTTGATGGTTTCTTTACTCCTCTATGACAGTAAATTGAATATTCTTGTGTTGTGGACAAAACATTTAAGGATGTCATATGGGGCTCTGGGTAACACTGATCAACATTTTCTGACCTTTTATAGACCAATCAACTAATCCATTAATAGACGATAATGATTAATGAAAATAATCGTTAGTTAAAACACTAGTGGGGCTTTCACACCTAAACCAGTTTGAATGAGATCTTATTAGCAACCACAAGTACACTGATGTCATCTACTCACGAGCTGAAGTGACAGTTCTGCTCTCCTGGGCCAGCGGAGGTCCACAACCTGCTCGAGTGCAGGCACTGAGGTGGAAGCGGTAGAGCCTGCCCTCCTCCAGGCCCTGAAGCCGCCACTGGGTGGTGTCAGCCTTAGTGATGTTTATCTCCTGGGAATCAACCACCTCCAGTGTGGTCTCATCAACTATGGAGGAAGGGGAAAGATGTCAGGTCAGTTCACGAGGCATGAGTGAGCCTACGATGGATCGACACATAAAAAGTCATTACTTCTGGGCTTGTGTTGTATGTTAATGGAACACAGCAATAATGAGGGTCAACGGCTGAGGGAGGAGGGAGATGAAGAGATGTCATGCTAGCTCATGCAGAAAGTGAACGTAGCAGATACAAGTCGTGACAGGTGAGCTGAGGAGGAATACATTATGAAGAAAGGCGCGGGGAGATGAAAGGAGGAGATAGAGAGCTCAAGAGGATGTGTAGGGAGGGAGGGAAGTGTGTAAACAAGTGGCAATGGATGAAAAGAGGAGGAGGAGGAGGAAAAAGAAAAACTGGAGGAGGAGGAATTGATGAAGGAGAAGATGGAAAAAGTGTGTAGTGTTGTGTAAAAGGAAGATAAAAATTACAACAGGTGGATAAAGCAGATGGAAGACAAAGAAAGAAAATAAAAAAATCAACTTAAGTCAGAGGGGGTAATTCAGTGTAGTAGCAATCACAAGCAGCATAATGTATCACCAAACTTGCATTATAGATCAAAGTACAGTATGTGTGCAGGCTGTAGAAAGAAAAGAACCCCCCACGTTGATGTCATTACTGTGCCAGCGTTGAAACGCAGGTGCCGCTTCAGAAAATTGATGTTTGTTTGCAGCGCAGAGAACTGGATATTTCATGTGTTTGTGAACATCGTCAGACTAATTACACAGCCGTTTCATGACTCATGTGGATGTGCAGACTGTGCATACATTACGATGTGTATCATATAGTACATTCAATGCGTTTGCAGAAATTTGAAATATCCTTGAGTTTCATGGTGAATCAGTTCAGCTGAAAAAACCTCCGACACCCACAGCCTGCATTGTGTGGGAATATCTGTGTAAAGTCTGACATCTGATATGGGAAAAAGCAGAAAGGAGAGGGGGACAGAGTGTATTGAAGAGCCGGCCAGACTCCGTGGGTGCTGGTGGAGGCGGCGAAGGGCTGTCTCTGCCTTCACATTTTACACAAAAGACTTCAGAAATGTCAGCCAACGAGAGCGTGGGCTTTGAAAACAGAGGAAGCGTAATGAAAGCCCCTCACTCACTTCCTCACCCTCACTGTTCTCAAGCACAAAGGTGGAGAGGGGTTTTTTAGCAAGAAAAAACGCTTTCTGAGAGATAAATGATAAAGAAATTTGTAGAGGAGGTGAAAAACGGCGCTGGCCTAAGTGATCCCTCTGCAAGAGCACCTGCAGTACAGGATCATATGAGATAACACTGAGGACACTGTCAAACCACAATCTAAAGTAGCCATCACAATTGGGCTGCTGCAGACCATTGTGGAGGGTTTGGTGTTAAACAGTGCAACCTAGTGTCCAGTATGAAAAGAGAGGAGAGGGAAGGGAAGAAGGGGATGATGATCATGAATGAAGTATGTTTTCATTCCTTCTCTCCGACCTGCTCTTTCCTTCTCAACACTGCAGCTACGCTTCTTCACAATGCCTCTTACCACATAAAAGCTACAGCAAAGAAAAATCTATTAATGAAAGCACTCACACAGGACTAAAGGTCTACACTGTGTAAGTCATGAGTAATTAGTCAAAGACCATTGTGTGTGTGTGTGTGTGTGTGTGTGTGTGTGTGTGTGTGTGTGTGTGTGTGTGTGTGTGTGTGCATGTGCGTATGTGCGTGTGTGTACATACAGAGGTAGTTCTGCAGGAGATAACCAGTGAGGATGCCGTTTGTCTCCAGCGGTGGGCCCCACACCAACAAAATGGAGTCTTTCCGGGCGTTGGAGGCGGTCAGGATGGGCACCTGAGCAGGAACTATGAAAACCACAGTAATATTAATGCACCACCTGTATAGACATGTTTCTCAAGCAGCTCATATACTTGCCTGTATGTTTTAGTGTAGAAACAAATATTTTTAGGATACTTGAATCAAAGCAGTCAGTCCAAATAAGATTTCTTTCTCTCATGCCAAGTGTCTTTTCAAGCTTGATATTTTCTTTTATGTTTTTTTATAAAAGCTTTCTTTACCTGTTTCTTATTTGTGAAACAGATGAAAAACCGCACCGATGTCGCACATGACAGTATTAAGCGGCTCTGTCATTTCACAAGGCTGCTACACTGAGCAGCCTTAAACAAGTATTTTCATGAGAAACCTTTGATGATTTTTCTCTCCTGGTCTTAAGGCTAAACATGTTACTATAGCTACCGTATTTCAAATCCCCTCCGGATATGTTTTGAGATATATAAGAATGCGTATTATAATTTAATTATAATTTGTATCTGATATGGTTTTTCCACTATGTTTTCCAAGGTTACATTTTTCTCCCTCACTAAGGGAAAAATCCACAATCTATGAATATGCAAATGTTTGGGTTTTTTTTATTATTATTTCTAAAGTTACCAGGCACAAAATGTCTTCTTCACTAAAGAGTCCTTTCTCAGTGTTGAAGGTTTAAAGTGCCCACATCACACTGAATGATGACTGATTTCCAAACTAGTTGTCATGCCTGTAGGTACACTTCTTAAACTCAGCTTTAAAGGTGAGCACAGAGACACTTTCCCTCCTTCGGCAGATAAATTTGAAAACAGTCAAAACAGCCCTCTAGTGTCAAACTCTGCATGTTTATTATTCTGCACAGTGAAGCACAAACAACCAAGTGAAGTAACAATAAGCATAACACATTTTTGAGTGGCAGGATACTTCAATGTAATCGAAATGTGTGCTTTTGTTAAATCTCATTTTCTTGTTGTCTGAGTCACTGTATCATGAATTCATTTTTCCGCAAGCTTCAGTGTATCTTTTATTTTTAGGTGTGTGAAGAGCACCTATTTGTTGTATTTTTGTGGGTCCTTACCTCCCTCTGGAGTGTTGAAGGTGACAGGGTCACTGTTGGGCCCATTGCCCTTCTTGTTAAAAACATTGACAGTGAGTCTGTACTCTGAAAAGGGTTTAAGGCCCGGCACAATGGCATGAGTCCTCTTTCCAGGAAAAGACATGGACTGGCGCTCATCTAAAACCTTGTTGGGATTCAGCAGACTCCGTTTTCTAAACCACTGAACCTGTGAGAGGACGATCAAGGACAGTGTTGAGGAACAAGAGAATAGACCACAGAGTTGAGGGAGAGAAGGAGAAAAAATTAAGACAGAACGGTTAGATACAAAACATTGAGGAGCAGCAATTAATGCCCCAGTTCCCCTGTAATGAGACAGATATCTGAAATCACATATCACATATGAACTGTGAAGCTGAGACTTCTCTAAATCACCTCAAGTGGCGACGGTGTGTCTGTTAAAACCGCTAATTCACACAATCGTGTTGTCATTGTCACCCTGTCAACCACTGTGCCACCTACATACTTTTAACAACATCATAACAACACCAATACAGGTGACAGAGTGCATTTATGAAAAATGTGCCAAAAATCATCATTTCTACAGGGATTGTATCATATTACCACATTTAACGAGTACATTCTAATTGAGTTATAAAAACAAATTACTGTATTAAATCACACATCATTTTTTAATAAAACAAATTAAAGATTGAAATTGATACACCCGTCTTCCAAAAAGTAATCTGGGAAGTTATTTGTTGCTCAGTTCACAAGCCCACAACAACTTCCCTCGAAACTGTTGCTTCTGAGATAAAATGCACGAATCTCACAGTTGAGTTCACCCACCACAGGTGGCGCACCGCTTTTTTTAGCTAGCTAATGACAAATTTATTCCACCAGAAAAGGTGGACTGTTCAGAGTAGGATAATTAGTAGAGTCTGAAATACAGAAAGTTAAGAAGACCCCAAACAAATCTTACACCAGTACAACACATGTATAAAACATTGTCAGATTTAGCTGACATATAACTTTGTTTGTAGAGTTTTTATGCTTTGCAAGCAATGTCAGTGTGTCACTCATATTGTACTATTCATCGTCACACAATTATGGAAGCTTTGGATACTAACAGGATATAGCACCTTGAAAAAAAAAGATTCACTGGTATAAAATCACATAATGACCATTTTGTATTTCTGTCTGAGCTATTTCCTGCCCCATTAAAATGAACTTGCAGTGTCGGTTAAAAAAATTAGCTTAAAAAGACAAAAAGGTGGGGGTGCCAATTTCCCAGGGAGTTGTCTTTGGTTATGACACACTGAAGGCAGATGAGTCAAAAGGGGTAAAAAAAAAAAATGTCTAATATAAAATGTGACAAATGAGAAATGTGTTAGAATAAAGGTCTGATTGCACCAGGTAATCCAGGTAAAGGATTTTGAGCTTATAAATTCAGTTTCATCATCAAACCAACATCTTTTTGCAGTCTGCTGTCCTTTCACATTATGGCAGGAAGTCAATTCTGAGTAGATTATTTCTTGTGAATGTTGCATCAGAGATCCTGATACTTTTTATACAATTTTCTGTATGTATTTTTAACAATGAAACATACTTTATATGCTTCTTTTTAACAAATCCAGTGTTTTCTTCTCCCTGACACTTGGTCATTCTTCTAGAAGTCCTTAGGCTGTGTTAACTGCAGACAATGAAGGCTCTGTGAAAATAGCTTGTGTTCAGGTCTTCACTGTTCCTTATCCTATAAGATTTTTTATTAAGTTATTATTTTAAATAATAATCTGAACTTCAAAAGTAACAATATCCTTTAGTTTATTACACCCCTCAAAATCAGTCCTCACGACCCCCCCGTGAAACTTTGGTGACCCCTAGTGGGGGTCAGGAACCCCCAGGTTGGAAAGCATTGTTTTAAGATGAAACTTACTTAAATATAAATACCTAGTTAATACTAGGCATATTATCTAATAGGACTCTCTATAATTGTGTTTTTGCACCTATAATTACAGACCATTTAGGAAGTGTGAGGTAATTACAAAGTACGAAGTAACAAGTATCTTTTTGCACCTGTATTATCTAGTAACTAATGTTAGACAACAACCCTTTAACTAGTCATTTCTGTATAGGCCTGATTAACAAGTCAATGTTAGTTAGTAACACATTATTAGAATAATTCATTTCATTTTACCTCTTTGTACCTATATTTTGTAAACACTAAGTATCATTATTGTGTAATCTGTCTGTTGCCTTGAAAGTCTTTAGTTATACAACCCTAAAGAAGCCAGGTTGTATTACTGTAAAGGTCTGATAGAAATCGTGATTAAGGACCATGAAAACTTACATCATAGCCCCCTAGATGACCTCTCACTGTGGCAGGTGGAGCCGGGGTCCAGCTAACTCTCAGAACAGTGGTGTTGAACACCTCCACAGCTACGTCCCGTGGTGCTGCAGTAGGGACTGAAGAACACATAGAGGAAGGTCAGGAATAAAGACATACTGAGAACAGCAGAGGCTCTTGAACACAACCATAAAGCCTGTATAAAGGCAGAACCTTAACTAAAAAAAAACGCCTAATTAGACAGTCTGATTAGACAGAATATATATTATTTAGTGTTGGCTGTGCAGTAATTATCTGTTGTCGGTGAAAAACAACGATGCTGGTGGATCGGCATAAATGTTCACAAACACACGAAATGAAGCGGCTTCCTTTGTTCAAAGCAGTTTTTGAGGGACAAATACAACACTACTCATGAAACGAAAAATGCTCTCAGTATTTTCTGCTCTACATGTCACTGTACTGGTAGCAGGAAAGGATAGAAGCACAGCAAATACTAGAGAGAGAGGCAGCCATTGTGCATCAGTTGGTCTAAAGTGCATCGCGATCTGTCAAATCTCCCACAGCTTCTGAGACAGAAGTGGAAATTTGACATCCCTCTGCGCTACAAAGGTTATCTGCCACCTGCTGGATTTAGCAAAGGAGTTTTTTTCTTTTTTTCTCTTTTATTTCAGGAGGGGGGGAAGAGTCACTACTGCACACCTGCACGGGGTTAAAACCACGGGCAAAAGGAAATAAAGGAAGGAACTTAACCTGACACATTTTCCCGCAGACAATGCCAAAAGACGACTGAAGACAGGGTGGGATTCGATAACACAAAAAGTTCACAGTAAGTGACAAGAAAAAACAACAGCTACATGTGCTACTTCAGCCTTAGGGTATGTTTTAATAAAACAGCAGAACTGAAGAGAGGTGTAAATAAGAAGATGAAACTCTGAATTAAGTATGATATGAATACATACAGTAAGGAACTTATAAAGTCTAAAACTCACCATCTTCTCCGGAGTACCCAGTGACAACTTTAGGATCGGGGCCCTTGCCGTGGCTGTTCCTGCTCTGAATTTTGATCTCGTAGGGGACAAAAGTGGACGTGTTCCTCACGGTGAAAGAGTGTCTTTTGACCAGATGCTCCGTCCAGACATCTTCCACCCCCAGTTTCCTGTAGCTCACCTTGTACTCAAGACCAGGGCCATTGTGTTCAATAGGCAACAGCGGCTACAACAGAATAGTGTACTGATGAAATCTTGAACAATGCTTCTGTGCTATAATGGTTTCTAGTGTGCAGTCTTATAGATAGATATGCTCTTTCTTTTACCTCCCAGCTAATGTCCATTTGGTGAGGAAGATGACCTTGAATTTTGATGTTTTCTGGGTTTCTATCAGGAGCTTTGAAAAGAAGTTAAACAATCATATATTCACAAATGAAAAATAGCATGAAGGGCATATCTTTTTTTCTTTATCTACTTTCCAGCTGTAGTTTTTTACTCCTAAAATGAAAAATATCTACTCATAATGTTCAGCTTAAACAGACTATTTTGAAATTCTAGCACAAGTGTTCGCATTTCACACATAAAAGAGAGCCGAGGTTAAACAGCAACATGTGCAGGAGCTGATATTTGGGGACTTTAAGGGCTTCTGTGACCCAAAAATATCCAAACCCCCTACTGCTCCAAAGTCCTGTGTCCAAAAGCTGGCTTCTCCACACAGAGACTCTTTGCACATTTCAAAAGAAATGCAAAAAACTTTGCAGTCACAATGGTCAGATAACAGCAGAAAATGTTAATTAAAGGGAGCGAGTCTCACCAGCAGGGGGTGTTTTGTATCTCTCAGTGGGCTCACTGGGGGGTCCAGGTCCAACAGCATTAACAGCATACACTCTGAACTGGTAGTTAAGATGTCCGTGTAGTGCCAGCTCGGCTGTTGCCTGGTTACCAGGGACTTTCTGTTGCTCCTTCCACCTGCCAGGCTCCCACTGGCTCTCCTCATACTCCACTATGAATTCTGTGTTCATGGAGGAGATGGGAGTCATACACATTCACTTATCACTGTACAACTGGTGAATACAAGAGCTGAGAAAGCATTCATTGGACTTCTTTTAATATATTGTACAGTCCGTTTTACTTTACTGATGGTTTTACAAACTACATGCTTGGTTAGACCAACAGAAGGAATAGCTTAACATTCTGATAACAATTTATTTTCCTCCTTTCTAAAAGTGAGATGAGGGGATTATTACCACTATCGGGTCTTTGTGTTAAGTACAAAGCTGGGGTCAGAGACCATAAGCTTTGCTTCGCATAAAGTTTAAATGGTGTTGGTAGGCAGATATTTTAGCTGTGGAGAAAACAAGGCTAGCTGTTTCGCTCTGCGTCCAGTCTTTAAAGCCATAACAAGACGTTCATTTATTAGGCTCCTTATTACTGCTTTGTACTTAATGCACAAACATAAGAGTAATATCAATCTCATCTAACTCAGGAGGTGTAGATCTGAACTGTAACTACTTTTTTGCAAAATGCCCCTGAGGGCGAATCTTCATCCTTGTTCCTGAAATGACAGATGTGTAAATTAGTAATGCAACACTACACCTGTATGCGTGTTGAAAATATATGTGTCCAAAGTCTCAGTTAACAACACCCTGAGAGTATCTGACTCACTGTTTATCATGTAGGGAATAATAAATGAGTGCATAAGGGAGTGATTTCAGACACAGCAATAGCTTTTGGCTATTTCCATGTCAATTAATTACAATAAATGAATATTTCTACACACATCCACCTGGTGCCGTCTGATCCACAGATATCGTTTAGAAAAGAGCTGGCCTAGCAACTGATGTCTCTTGCTCCAAGATGTTTAATTAAACAATTAAAATTACTTCAGTCTGACAAAAGATCTTCCTCAGGCTTGTCTACTCTAATTTCTGATCACAGATAACGCATATCAAAGCTAATAAACATTACAAGAGGATACATTTATCAATTGGCATAAATTCTTGTAAATCAGTAAGTTCTAAAAATAAATGGGAGAGTAAAGATTAAAGCTTCTCTGCTACTTCACAGCTATTTGCAGCCATCACTTGTTTAAAAAACTTCAGTTTGAACTCAACATAGATCACATCTGCAGAATATGTTAACTCTCTTTTTCACAACAGAGGAGACATGAAAACATTTAGTGATGCACAGTGGCTGAATTAACAACAAAACCATCCTAATCAGGTGTTCAGGTGATACAGTTCAGCCGATTTCTGTGTGAGAGATCTTTAATGAACAGAGCATCACTGACACAAATCAGGTGAAACTGAAGCACCAGATTCTTGGGTGACACACTTTGTTTATATGCTTTTATCTACAGCAAAGTAGAGTGAGAGTGAGAGTCCAAGGACAGAAGACCCATATGACCAACACAATTACCATAAAGGCAATTTTCTTCTTCCTCTACATTAACATTTACCTGTTATAGAGCTGTTGTGATCACTCCCCGGCACCCAAGACAGGCGGACATTCCTCGGACTCTTAAGTTCAGACATCTCTAAATGTTTTGGAGCATCGGGAACGTCTGCAACGAAAAAAACATAAAAACAACTTTAGATGTTCAGTGGCAACTGTCAGTTTCCAGGGTTTAAATGTGATAATGACATCCAAACCACAATGCAACGGCCTGTTTTAATTTATTGATATCGCTGTCTATATTCTAAGTCATGTTAAAGAACATGTAATCAATAATTGATGATATTCTATTCTTTATTATTTATATAACCCTCTTACCCAGTATGGTGAGTAATGCAGTGGCATTGTCCTCATCTAAGCTGGTTCTGGCAATGCATGTGTAGATTCCCTGATCACTCAGGTTCACATTCATGATCTGCAACATGCCGTCGTCCAATACATATCTGAAAATATCAGAACATTTGTCACTTTATAGCAGGAATACAAATACAATCAATCAGTCAAGTAGAAAGTACTAAGTGAGCATGTGCAGCTGCACAATCTATGACACTGTTACTGATTTAATAATATGAAAAGTTTATTTTTTTCAGCTACATCTCAGCCTGGATCTGCATCAAAATGCACACAGTAAAAGACAACAATGGTTTATACGTGCCAGTTTTTGTACAGCAGTTTGTGCTATGGCCTAACTTTCCAACAACTGTTACTAAAACCGATATGGTTTCAGATAAACTACCTAATGACCAGGCGAACAGAAATATGAGCTTGTATGATGCAAAGGACAAACAAAATCCCTCCAGTCTTTAGCCCTCCAGTGATCAATACACTGAATAAAGTCACCTTGTAAACAAACACTACTAAAAACTCATGTAAACACTTTCAAACCTGGAATTTTCCTCAAAGGAAAGTGGGAGCTCCTCTCCATCCTTCCTCCAAACCACCTCAAAGGAGCCCCGCAGGCTCTCATCGTACTCTGTCTGACACTTCAACTGGGCAGTGGTCCCACTGACGACCTGTGCATCCTGAGGTGGACCAACTATTTTTGTTGGGTCTGAAGATAAAAGAAAAGCCAGGGACAAGAGCACATAGGTACATTAAACAGATAAGACTGAAAGATAATAATATTTGTCTTGTTAGACAAGAGCTAGAGATGTAAATTATTCATTATTCCTCTATGCTTCAAATAAAATGTGAATATTAGAAGTTGAACCACATTATTTACTTTATGAACGAGTCTTTCTCGCAGTAACTGCCTCTTTGATTTGTGAAACGAGTAATCAAAATGGAAATGTCTCGATATTGCTCAATAAATTTCCATGGTAATTTGCATTTATGAAACAACCCATGAAAAATATATTTCTAAATATGTTCCACCACATCATTATTTATGCGGCATCTTTTTACAACATCCGTGAAAGATGAATTTTAAATTTGGATGCTGAGATATTTATTTGCTACTCAGCACAAGCATTTTTCAAAGGAGCTAACAGAGACAGACTGCTTTTACTACTTGATCAATCACAGCAGAGCATGTCGAAAAGAAGTAAATTCTACCTTCCAGATCTTAAACATCTTGTATTTATGTGTAGTTTCAAGCCTTCTATTGAACAAACGACCAGCAAAAATCTATGTGTCAGTAAGAAAGGTACTAAACCAAGTGTGGTTATAAGAACACAACCACATTGACTTCAGTTTTAAAGGGTCAGTGCACCTGTATAACAAAAAGGAAAATTCCCCCACCCCTAGTCTAGCCAAGCTGATAGACACATGTGAAAACATCCCTTGTCATCTTGGGCGAACTAGCCCTTAAATGAACAATTGTGTGCAGTGACTAGTACTAATCCTGCTTAAGAGAGTCAACACTAATCATGTTGCTGAGATACCTTTCACATCCAGCATAGCAGCGATGGATGACTTGCCCTCCCTGTTAGAGGCAACACACACATATTTCCCGCTGTCCTTTTTGTCCGCTATGATGATTTGCAAAGATCCGTTCTGGGAAAAACGCTCCCCTTCCATGGGTCCTGGATTCTCATATCTGGACCTAGAAGAGAAAGTTTTCACACCTCTTTTAGAGTCTGTGTACTACTTATCCGACAGCACATGTGCACTTCATAGTTTGCCAGTTAAGGTGCCATTTTGCTACAATCTGTGTTTTCAGTTTATTTGGATCAGTGTTGAGCCAAGATAATCATGTCATTTGAGAGGAAGATTTCTCTTCCACAGCATATACAGCATATCATCAACAGTATATTTTGTATTTTTTTGCCATAATTTAACTGAAACTGATATGTAAAACATAAATTAAATGCAATCATTGGCAAACAAACTGTGTTTAATGACATCAGTTCTTTATAGTAATATACTTTATACAATGTGTTTCAAAGTGGTTAAACCGCACCCAACTTGTTTGCAACCTGCTGCTGGCATCAAATTCAGAATAATTTTATTTATGTTTTACACATTGCAACTATTTTGACATTGGTTATATTTCAGTTGATTGAAATAAAATACATTTCTAACTCCTTTCTGAAAAAAAAGCTTCTGGTTTTGAATAAATAAAGCAGGTTTAGTTAGAGTTGTTTGAATACATCTAATGGATTCAGAGGAACTATCTATAATATTGTGAGGGTGTCAAGTTAAGAGTGTTTTGTCAGGAACTGTCTGCGATCCTATTTCCCTTTTGTTGAACTGTAGCAGAGCTGCAGAGGTAGTTAATAGGATTTAATTAGCCCAATTTCAAGGAACGGAAGAGGATTATCTCATTAAACAGACATAAGTGTCAAGCATCAGACTGCGACATGCAGATACCTGAAGCAGTGTTGGATTAATAGCATGACTCACAGCGGTGATACTGTACATGTTCTGCTTCATTCTTTAAAGGATAAGTTTAACCAAAAATTCAAATTCTGTCATTATCTATTCACAATCATATCAACACCGTTTTGCTGTGAAGTTCCAGAAATGTTTTGTAGACAACAAAACTTCATCCAACCTTCAATCAGCATCAGAGTGTAAGTAGATAACGACTGAATTTGCATTTTTGGGTGAACGTATCTTTTAAGGTTCTTTCAGACACAACGCGTCAATGGACACCACTGGGCTCTCAGCATTGCACTGAACCGAGCAGCAAGCACAATGAAAACCATGTTGTGCCTGTAAGGCCAATTAGACAGCACAGACACCTGTAAACCGCACACAGTTAACTAATGTGATATAAATACATGAAGTAAATAACTTCTGTCTTAACGATACATGTCAAAATCTTGTTTGAAACCTAACACTAACAGACGTCACCCAGACTAGTACCTGATCTCCCTGGTGATTGCTTACCAAGAGATTTCAGGTGGTGGAGAGCCAAAAACACTGCAGTTCATGGTGATGTCTCCTCCCAGCACTACAGCGTACTCTTGATAGTCCCTTGTCAGTATCCGAGGAGCCATATCTAAGAGCGAGGGGAAGGAGGGGAGATTACAGCAGCTCAAATGTCAAGTGATTGCCCATGAGAATCTTCTCACAAAGAATAGGGGTAGAAGAACAGATAACTGAAAGTACAGATATAATTCAAACGCAGGCACAAGCATCACAACCTCTTTGTAACACTTCAAGAGATGTAACATTGCTTAGTGCATTCAAAATCCCATAAGAGATTTGTAATGGTGCCAAATACTAAACATCTGTAAACATTGAGTTGCTCCACACTGTTGCGTGTGGTTCAACCTATTTGTCTAGATAAGGATTGTATATATTCTTTTAAAAAACAATCTAATATCATAACTTAGTTCGATTCATGCCAAGTGGCCATGGCTTAGACAAATATGGAAGTAAAGCTGTAATGATCTGTCAATTAGCCAACTGGTGGAACATTCATTGGCAGCGATTCTGATCTTTGATTAATAAACTAAAAATGCCAAAGATTTGTACTCTCATCTTCTATATAATGTGAATACTGGCTGGTTTTCTTTGTCTTCTATGATAATGAATACATTATTATTCATTACCATAGATAATTAAAGACCATTATCATTGAGTACTGGACCACGGATCAGACAGAACCAGAAGTATGAATATGTAAACTTTTTAGTTATTAATATTTTCTGACACTTCATACTTCAAACAATGAACAAATTAATGACAAAAATTACTGTTGACAATGACTTATTTTACAGAGTACTAGGTAGACACTGTTGGTATATACTGCATCATGGATATGCAGTGTTGACACAGGTTCATGGGAGCTTCGGTGTTTTTTTTTGGATGCAATCAAATGTATTGTTAATTAACTTTGTTAAAATCACAGAGATTCTCATATTACTATAGTATAAACTATATTAATGTTAGAATTTTTTTTTTTTCAGTGGGACAGAGGTTCACTAGGAAGTGCCTCTCTCCATAGTAGGCTTCTTTATTAAATTGCCATCTGCTCCTCCAGACAGGAGCGACAAGTGATAATGAGCTGCTGGAATGGAAAAAAAGTGAGTGAAAAATACTTGAGCTGTATAATCTCATTTGGGTGGATGTGGCTCAGGAAGTAGAAGCAGGTCGTCCACCAGTCACAGTGTTTGCGGCTTCTCTTGTCCATGTGTTGAAGACAGTGAACCCTCGAAAATGCTCCCAATTGGGCCAGTGCATTTTGGATCAAAGCACAACATGCAGTATATGCAGCCATTTACTCTACTATAATAAACAGAAGATCCGTTTAGACATCTTCATTCATGCCAAATGGTGAGAAGCTAACAGCTCAGTACAACATGCAGAGGTGCATCTCAAGTCCACAGCCTGATGGGATACAGCTGCATCTTAGAGTGGTGTGGCTACGATTTCAATGCAGATAAAGCTACAGTAAGCATGTGAGCACAAAATGGGGTGGAAAAATCTTGCAAATTCAGTCTAATCAATACAAATCCTAGGATCCATTTATAGGCATTGTCTGTCATGGTTCTCCTCTCACTTTAAATATTAAAAAAAATGCTAATACTTGCACCTTTACTCCATGACAGAAACGTTTAATAATGTTTCAACCCCATTAACCAATCACAAAAGCCCAGGGTGATAGACATCCAAAAACAATTAAAAATGTAATAAAGTACACAGAACAAAATATCAAACCTTTATCTTACATAGAAACATTAGAACATTTTAATGGGGATCGAAACATTGTCATTATTAAACTTTTGTGGCATGAAGTAAGTGTGCAGGTGCTCCCTTTTCTCATTTACTGGTGATGATCTTTCCTGATTGCCTTGAATCTACATGGTGTTGCTTATAATTACTCTCCTGCAACTTATAATCTACCCTAAGGCAAATGTTTCCAGGATGATAATGAGCCATGAGAATGTATTTTTTAATCAGGTAAAAAACGGTTTTGTAGAGAGAATCAACCGCCTCAAGATCTGATAAATCTGAAGGAACTGTGAAAATTCATTGAGCCCACACAAACTACACAACATTTCCCGAATCCTGCTGTACCTGACAGAGTGGCCACTGTGTTTATTAGGCAATAACTCTGTCCTCGCTGCTGGTGTATGGATAACGTCTTGCAGTATTACTCACTTGTGACCATGATATTGATGTTGGCCAGAATGCTGCCGTGAATGTTAGAGGCGTCACACTGGTAGATGGCGCTGTCCTCTGGTGTGGCGTTATGGATCACCACAGTGTCATCAAGCACACGCCTGTTGTTGTCTGGGTCATCTGACAGCAACATACACACATAACATCAAAATCATTTCACAAGAACACTACACTACTACAGTAAAGCACAACCAGCATTGGGTTTTTGGCATAAACTGATGTCAGTATTTGAAAGTCTAAAAACAATGATAAAAGTGACCTGATACAGTTGGTTGATTAAGCAATTGATCAATCAACAGAAAAATTGACAACAACCTTGATAATCAATTAAAGGCATTTTTTATTTATCAGGCAAAAATAAAAAACTTTCTCTGGTTCTAGTTCCTAAAAATGTGAAGATTTGCTGCTTTTCTCTGTTATAACATCGTAAACTGAAAATCTTTGTGTATAGGGATGTTCACATCAGAAAAAATTACTTTTGTAGACAATAACTTGGGCTGTAGGAAATAGTGATGGACATTTTTATCTTTTCTGTCATCAGCAGATTAATCAAAGTAATTAGTTGGTTGGCCAATGTTACTATTTTATACAATAGCTAACATAAAAGAAGACACAGGACATGCAGGAAATGTTACAGTTGAACAAAAAAACTTTATCATCAAACAATCAATGGGTTAGATTTAATAAAAATACTTGTAAAGCCTACAGTTGCATATTGTCCCAATGTACAATACAATGTATTTAAACTCCAGTATAATTATAATAAGCCAGCCCATAATATCAGCCCTCTGATATAACAGTCAACCTCAAGACCACTCCTGTAAGACTGGGTTGCATTTTTCACATGTTCATACTTTCCTCTAATTTACTTTAAGCTGTAAAGAAAAGACACTGCTTCTGTAATCTAAATTCTTAAAATAAACAAATTATTCCCGCCAAGGAATCAAGCCCGTCTCATGAGCTTTGAAGAACATCTAGCGGAATAGCTACTTGTGAGATTCAGAGTTGTGTGGATGAAGTTTGGTGTAGCCGCTGATTGTCCTCCTGCCCAGTGGCAAGGATGCAGAAAAACCACAGCTCAAATCATTCCCACTCACCTCTGAACAGTTCTCCGTTCCTCCTCCACGTTATGTCTGGTGGTGGTTTTCCAGTGACCGAGCACTTGATGTGAACATCAGACCCAATCACAGTCAGCTGGCTCTGAGGAGGCTCTGTCAGCCACTTTGGCTGCTCTGGGAGATGTTAAGCAGAGCAGTGTTGGTCTGAGTCAAAACAACTTTGGATCCCTGTGTCAACAGCTCTCTCTTTGAAACAAAAACAAACGCACCCACAAATACATGCGTAATTGGCTCCTGGTGTTGACCTACCTTCCACTATTACATCAAAGTAGTGGACTGCCTCTCCAGCAGAGTTCTCGGCTGTGCACATGTATTTCCCCCCGTCCCTCTCTTCCACAGCAGATATGGTCAACAGCTTTCCATAGTGGTCAACTTTACTCCTTGGAGCCATCTTGTCACCCATTTTCTTCCATTTTACCATTGGAGTGGGACTATGACATGAAACAGAGACCTTTTGTGAGCCGTAGGGGAAAATAACAATGATGATAAATGATTCATAGTGTTGTTGCAGTTGTGATGATACAGCATGTATACATACTATCCCTCCGGTATACACTCGAGCTGCAGCGTCTCTCCCTTCAACAGCACCTTCACTGTCTGAACACCAGAGGGCAGCAGCATGCTGGGTCTTCTCACTGGGGGGGCTGAACATAGAAGGCCTCCTCAGTTTTATGTAAATGTCACCCTATCATATAGCCTGTACAATATCTTACAGTTCATCTGTTATCTGCAGCTTATTGCAACATACACAGCAACTATGTTGCCTGTTCACATAATCTGAAACATGTTTTGATTTGATTACTGTGAAGGCTTTGCTGTGTTATATCACTTACTGGCATCAGGGCTGTCAGCAGATTCATTGCCAGGATTCACTGGAACGACAAACAAAATACAATAAGAATAATACTCGTGGTGGCAGTGATGGTTTAGCGTCACTGACATCTATTGCTCAATCCAGCTTCAAAGCAGACTTTCCCGGAGCTTCAACATGACAAGTCGAGCCCTGCTTCTTGGTATGCAGTCCAAGAACATTTCAAAAATTACAGTAAATACCTGAAAAAACATGCAAATGCTGTCTTTGTACTCCTCTGAAAAAAGCACAAAGGCCTGTGGTGATTCGTATCATTTGTTTGTATTTTAACTCCTCAGACATCTGTCCTTGATCTCATAACAAACACATGAGCTACCGTCATACAGTAAAGCAATGCAGATCGTTTTGTAAACCTACAGCTCTTGACCACGACAGCCATGGCGTGTTTCTGGACGATGGTGCGTATTCTGGGGAAGGCAGCAAAGCAACAGTAGTCCTTACGACTGTCTTTCTGTAAGGCATTAGAGAAGTACAGGTTGCCATCAATTCCCATGGAAACCCTGTCATCCTGCTCAATGTGCTGGAGACCTGGAAAAGAACACAAGGGTATCAGAGATAAGCAATCACTGCAGACAATGGCTGTGTATGATGTCAAGATGTGTTTTCGAGATTAATTGTTGCTGGTGAGGAAACACAGAGTGGACAGAGCCTCCTTGAAAAAAACCTTCCTGAAAAAGAGAGAATGCCTCTTTACGTGGACGTCCTCGATGGTGCACGCACAGGGATTACATTGCAGCCCATTTGGCAGCTGCCGGCTGCAGCACTCTCACTCAAAACTGGACCAATATCAGAAATGATTGTCCCCATTAGTTGCTTAAACACAAAAATATGGGGAAATATGGTCCAGGTTGTGGTAATGTTAATGGGAATGCCCTGAAGAGTTTCCTTTCATAGAGCCAGTGAAATTATAAATACCCTGTAACAGCGTATTTGGTTTACATGGAGCCATTACTTAAGTCACGGGTCAGTGACGCTCTGTGTCACTCCTTAGTCAGCACCCTTTCAAAGTACTTAAGAGCTTCATTTAAGACATAGCCTTGAGTTACTAATTGTTTTGTCAATGTTCAAGGCAAACTCATAAAAAAGACATATTTTGTTCTGATGCACGTTACACAGCACTTCAGGATGGTTCAAAGATGGGTCAGTACTACGGAGTAAACAATATTTCTAACACTGGAAGTAGAGATCCCAGTGTTCAAAGACTCACATTATCAATGTTTTCTTTAATGTGTTTGTATTTTTTGGACAACCTATTGTATTTAAGTATTTAAGTATCTTTAATCGTGTTCAATGTATAGATTGCTACAATCCCAGGAAATATCCATGAGTGGAATTGAGACTAAAAGTTAAAAACAAAGATTTTAAATAACCTTAAAACAAGAATTGTGCAAAAGTGTTTTTATTTACTCCTTCCCATGCCTCTAGGCCCTGTCTTTCTGAACACCAAAAAAAATATTTATAAGAAATATTTTTTTTTCTTTTCTGGCATCAGTCAGGTTTGTTGGAGGCAGCTGAGGAGCTCTCAAGTGGCTAGACAGAAAACTCAGCCCCCTTTGACAAAGCCCTTCAGACAGAACTGTGGTGACATTTACACAGGGATTCACTTTCTTTGGCAGTGAAAGGATCCTAATGTGAGGTAAACTTGTGGGCCTAAGGTGTGTAACTTTCTTCTCATTGTTCCTGCTAACTTCACTGATGGCCAGAAGTTACATCTGCGCCAAACTTCAGCAAGGTGTGTTGCAGACACAAGGCGCTTGCACAGTGATATGGACGTGATACCAGCTTCCCAAGCGAAGTGCTTGTTAACACACTATATTGTGCATTTAACATCTTTTTAAATTTAAACACACATCGACCTTGGTGGTCGGGTATGAGGAGGAGTGAACGAAGGCAGAATTTGAAGTTGTATCTCTTTTCCCTTTATCTCACCCTTTTCCCCTTTAACACAGATTGTCATGCCTATATTCAACGATGTCATTCTGTATAAAAGGTACAAACAGGAAATGGGGGGCCATTGCATTTCCACCTTTAAGCGAGTAGCGGAGGTAGCAACAGAGTTCAAAAAAGGTTGAGCCAGCACAACATAACAAATGTTGTCACACTGGCTGCTGTGTTACACACCACACCTCTTTTCCTTCTGCAACGCCGGCATGCTATCTAAAATCACACACTGGGGAAGTAATATACTGGCATTGTTTAGTTCAGTTGAAAAAGCAGTATAATCAGTCCCTCCAGTCAGTTGCGATGATCACAACAATTAAGGCAAATTCAACCAATCCCTTTGAATTCTGTGCAACCTTGCAATGTTGTTCAGTCTCCACAACTTTTCAGCAAATTTGACCAATCATTGTAAGTTCCCGGAAGTTTTATAAATTACAGCTGTCCCTGGTCCAAAACATTCAGCCATACATGTATGTCACTAAACTTACTAGTTTGTTTCCAGACCGTGCAAGGCAATATCCTGACGTACTGCACGAATGCAGAAGTAAACTGCATTGTTTGCAATGTTGTGGTGGAACACAAACTTCTACAGCAAAAACACATATGTTTTTGCAATTTCACTTGCTCCTACAATTTCATTGCAAGAAATTGCCTGAAATCATTGCAATGTGCATCGCAATTTTTTTTTAAAAAGTTGTCATGAAATCAGGCACAAAAAAAGTACCACGAAATCCTGGAGGGACTGTAATGGCGAGTCTTTGTTTGCAGCAGTTTGGCAGCATTTCTGTGTCAAAAGGACAAATGATGGAAGAACAACACCTCTGCCTGTAGACATGGCCATGTGACACGCTGTACTACATAGTTAATTTAAGCACGGAGCCTTTGTGATAGTCTTCACTGGAAAACACGATCAAGCCACTAACTGACTGCAATGTTGTCTGAGTGTTTGCCCCTTCAACCTTTGCACAACCAACGCAACAAAAGTGAAACACAACTGAAAGTGAAGTGGTAGTTTTGAAGAGTCATGAAGAATATTAACTGTTTTTTGGGAGGGGTGTATCAACCATATAAGTTACTGACATAAACAGTTGCTTCTTGCTTACCGAGAGACATCCAGTAGATCTGACGTGGGGCAACGCCTTCGGGAGGGTTACAGTGCAGGGTGATCGGCTCTCCCTCGTTAACAACAATGGGAGGATGTCCCTCCTTTGGGAACTTGGGGACACCTAATCAAAAGACAGATGTTAATCAAGATGAAAACCTTATCATGCAAACTTTTTAAAGACAATTCACTTGTGGTGAATTTGAAAAGCATTAATCAGTAATTTCACATTATACGTAGATGAGCTTCTTTTGAAAATTATACTCACTGGGAGCCATGAGCTCAATCTCTTCCGTCATGGCAGTTCCGAGCTTGTTAGAAGCGTAGCATCGGTATTTGCCCTGAAATGTGACAAGGTGCTTGCTGTGAAGCACAACAGTTCCACCTGTGGGGTCTGTTTTGTTTGTCGTGATGTGCGCAGGGATAAAGTCTTCGCCATCTTTTGTCCATCTGTATCTGTTGGAGCAAAATATATAGTTTCCATCAGTTAATCTCTGATATACAGAATGTTTTTTGTGAAGTGATGAGTCCTGATCTTTTGTCACAGTTTATCTTAAACAGTGAGAGAGTTTGTGTGGTGTCACTTACTCTGGTGTTGGGTTGCCCTTGGCTTCACACTTGATCTTTACAGTGTGATCAAACGGAAGGGCGATAATGGGACGAATTGTATAAGTTACTATGGTTGGAGGCTGCTCCACTGTAATATGAAGACACATACACGCAGAATGATCACAGAAATGTTTAACGGTACGTTTTTGTGACAGGATTACACTCACACACAAGAAAACAAGGTTTTTATATATTTTTCGTTTTTCTTTCCTGTTATTTCATACTTCCTTGTAAGAAGCTGAGAAGTCAGGCGAATGTCAACAACCTGGCATGATCTGGACAAATAAGGTGCCTTGGATACACACCAAACTAAAATAGCACACCAGGACTTCATTGCAAAGCCTTCCCTAAACAAAGACACATCTGCTGCAACACTTAAACAATTTACTTCAAGTTGTTATTTGTTAGTCATAATTTAAAAAAGCTGCAAACATTTACACTCAAGCAGGGTGGAGAGCTTAAAGTATGAACATAAGAGAGAGGAACGTTAACACATTGAGCAACTAGTTTGGCTTACAGGTAGTTAAAAACTTTGCTTTTTTCACAGCATTCAAACTCTTTCATATTTCCTGGAGAATAAGTACTGATTATGTACGCCCTATTTCAGTATCATGACACTCTTACCTTCCAGAGGAATATTGAGGCCCGTGGCCAAAGAGGTCAAGGCCAGAAGCAGAACAAGCTGCAGGGTCCCCACCAACCTCATCACCCTCTACTGGTTAATGGAGACAGCAGAGATCAGGAGAACACTTTGATGCAGATCAGCAGGCGTCACTTGAAATTCATAAAGGCGCAGAGGACCTAGAAGAGTGAGAGAAAGATCAAAAACATGGTCATAAGTCAACTAATTCAGCTTGAAAAAATAAACAACAGTTTGACTAACGGTGGTCAGCAAAGAGCTCTGCAAGCATCTGTTCCAATCACAGAAATGTAAGGCTGAATGAACATCACAGAGGGAGAGTTGTTTAGTTCTAAATGGGCTGTGAATAATCACACTTAAAGTAGCGATGTTGAGAACAGGTTCTTTATACAATGTGGCCGACTGCCAAGTGAAAGTAAAGAAAACCAGAAGGCAAATGCATGAATTAGATCTGACACCATGAAAACACATCAAACCCACATATTTTGCTGTGTTTTCTAAGATAATACCAATTAAAATGCACTCAGGGATGTTCTGTTGTGATAGTTTCATTCCAAACATGCCTCAGGGTAAAAAAATAATACTCCTCATGATGTTTTGCGATAAATTTAGATTACCTAAATGGCATTTATTGAATAAACTTGAAGACTTGGTACCCCAAGGCAGAGCAATGAGAATAAATCATTTCAAATTCTATATTTTTCATCCTTAGTTTTTACCAGCTGCATCAGCATCGACTGGTTATCTTTTCACCTTGTGTGTATGTGTGTCAACATGGCAAACTGTTGACACCTTTTGTAGCAGGAACTGTTTATGTCTGTCCGTCTGTCTATAGACAGATTTTTGCGTCACAGTAGCATGCAAGATGCAGTCATGAAAATTGGTGGAAAACGGTGGCATATCAGCACAGTATTGGACTACATGATAAATACAAGTGACAGTCAAAAAGAATACTAAACATAAGCAGAACAGGGGAGCAATACGCCATTGAAGCGTCTAGTCTGCCTAATCCAAAGACGAAGAAGCACCGGCTTTGTTTCTATTGTTGTTGTTGTTGTCACTCCTGTAATACTTCCCCATAAACAGTGTGCAGTTTTGCACATACTAAAAACTTACTGTTTTAGCTTACTAAAGAGCATGTCGGTAAGGAATTGCGGACACGGCCATTTGTTGAATTTCAGCTTACGATTTCATCTTAAAAATGCTAATATACGTCAGTGGCAGTGAAAATAAGCCCAGTTATCGCAAAACGACAACTTCTTCAACTAGCTGATCATTTACATAAAGATGAAGATGACGTTCTTGGTGTCTCATTGTTCTTGTAGGAGAGTTCAAATCCCCAATACCTCTTTTACACCAAAATAAGAGTGTATATGCTGTTTTTTTTAAAACAAGTGTGTGACGTTCGTCATCACGAATGACGGAAAAACAGGGAACAACTGATAAAAAATGATAACTGAATTATCATTTTTTTTCCAGAGCTGATGATGGAAGTTGCTGTGGATTGTCTCGCTTCTTTCTCATCTCTGTTGTGACCCAACCCTATTGCTTATTATGTATAAAAAACTGATGCACAGTTTCCCATTGAGGATACTACTAGCGATTCAAAGTCAGTTGTCCCTCATTGTTGTGATGTCGTAGCACAACACAGCAGAGTACTTGTCTGGGGATTACCCTTTGAACTGTAAAGCCTGGCTGGTGGCATCGCATGGCATGCTTACAGTAAACCCGACTGGCACAAAGCTGCTGTCTGCGACGATCACTAGATCCAAGATGGCAGACTATAAATTGGTCTAAGCCCATCAGTATTTCACGGCTTAGTTCTCACAGCACTGAGACTGTGGCGGCAGCTCTGGCAATGCCAAATGGGTTCAACCCCGAGCTAATCCTGCTATCAGGAGAATGAAGGCAGGGAGCTCCAGCAGTCATACAGTACGCTGCTTAACAATGACTGAGTGCTACCCGGGGTTCTTCTAAGGACACAAAGCTTCATGCGTTGTCCATCTTAGTGAGAAAGGTTAATGTGGTAATTGCTGTAGACTGGTTGCAGGATTAAGCTGCTTGAATTTAGAATCAATTAAACAAATTGAGAGATTGTGGCTGAGTATTATTTGCAATAAGGACTTTTTGTGATTATCTTCCCCCGGATTGAATGGTAAACAAAAGCTGGTTCATGTTTGTTCCAGTGGAGTAAGCCTACATTTTCATGTTGTAATAAAGCTGTAAACCTCGGTCATTCTTAGTCTAATGCTTCTGTATACTGTATTTCAGATACAGCTTTGAGACCACCTACAAGTAGTAGTATACAGGCATAAAACATCAGTGACAGTGTTGTGATTTAAATCACAGACAAAAAACACATCAGCCCAGCAAAGCATGCCAAGTCCCTGTTGCGTTGGAGGCCCAGACTGCACCAGTGACATGAGGTGTGGGACCTTTTATCCAGATTTGTGTTGATCCTGGCAAGAACCAAGCGGGCAACTTTCATTCATGTGAAGCAAATCCACTGCCTGGTGCACACCCAAGGAACCTTTCTATTTGGCTAATTACTGAGCTCTAACCATATGCAAGTGGAAATGTGCAAACCTGCCACTTTAATACCTCACACAAGGCTGACACAGTCCATCTGAAAGGCAAAGTCCTTAGAGCGTAAAAACGGGGTGGAGTCCCTGTGTAAACAGATAACAAAGCATTTGTTTTGGGAGCAAAGGATCTATTACCTGAACACATGGCAGATCATAGCCACAAATCCGCAGGGATTTTGTTTCCTAAACCAATAGTTGGCCGGGGCACGAAGTGTGACTACTACATGACTAATCCCTGCCAACACACACTGTATACAAAGACCCCCTCCCTTTCTTTAAACTCAAACTAAGTACAACTTCCCTCAGACAACCCAGCAGCCCTACAAATGACTGTATGTACATGAGCTGCAAAGAACAGAATGCAAAGTAATGCAGAAATTATCAGTACAAAAATAATCTATTAAAATACACAGATATGGACTGAAAACAGCAGTTTTCATGAAGACTACTCACTGGTTTTGGAGTCATTCCACATCCTAAGTCCACCTCTAGAAGAGGCCCAAGGCAGCTGCACTACAAGTCCATAAAGAAAGTTCGGTACAGGACCATCAAGGGATCATTCACACAACTCTCTGAAGCAACATCTCTGACATGTCCTTCGTCCTCAACCTCACGTTTCTCCTCTGCTGCTGCACAGACACGCCTCCCTGCCCGCCCTTCCACTCAAGCGGCTAAAGGAGCGACAGGAGACTCACTCAAGTGACATATGTCGCCAAAGCCTCTCACTTGGCAAAGAGGCTCTCTAAGCCTGTGACAATGACTGGGACAAAGCCTGCACTGCAGGGCTACTCAGCGAGCATTAAAGAATGGGCGGAGAGGAAGTACAGGCATGTCTCTCTCACTCTCTCTCCCTTTTTCCAGGATCCCTCCATCCTGCCTTCCACAAACTATGCACGCCCATTTACACCCAGCTTCGTTTCAATGATTTTAATGCAATGTGTCTTAGCTCCATTGAAAAGGGAAGGGAGTCATCTTCTCTCAGAGCTTTTGTGGAAGTGTACTTTCATTTCCATGCAATGCTCCAGGGTATTGATAGATGAAGGCAAGGGAGGAGATGCCTGAAATAGACATGATGCTGTTGATAGCAGGCCACTAGGATCTTTAAAAACATGATTTGGATTTTCCTTTCAACTTTCTTACTTTTGACAGATTTTTATCATGCAATGATATTTTCTTATCTGGAGATACGTAAAAAAAAAATATATATATATATTCAGTTCAACCTGCATTTCTCCTGAATCTACACAAGCAATTCAAATAGTTTTATGCTGAGGTCTCCGATGTTATCGGTCAGTAAGACTCTCAATAGGCCCCGTTCATATTCCAAGAGCTAAAGCAGGGATGTGCGATGCAGGTACACTGTTTTGAGTTTAAAGTGTTTTACAGATGGAGATTGTACCTACAACATTATTTTATAAGCCTAATGGAAACATAATGACCAAAAAAATTGGGTAACAATGCTCACACTGACCCCCAGGGTCACTCAACCAGCAGGAAAAAGAGCTGACATTACATACAGTATAGCAGTATATTAAAGTCTGAAACCAGGTAGTGAAAGCTTTACGTCTTACCCTGATATGATTTTTTCAGTCTTAGGCCCCGATGACACAGAGACTCGCCACTATGTCACTTCAAAAACACCTTGGAAAGCGTGTTGTGGGCAAAACAATGTTGTGCTTCTGTGGAAGTGGCCTGTGTGCAATTTAGTCAAAATTTCTTCAAATCTCCTTTGTGTTCAATTATTTGCGTAAATTAGGAAACCACACTTTCTATACAGTCCTACTACTTTGTTTTTAACTTTAAAACAGTGAAATTCAACCTAAAGCTGCTGTCACTAAACATGATTACACAGTCCATTTGAGACAGCTGTCATCAGTTCAAATGGAACTTCTCCATGTTTAAAAAAACATTGCCTCTGTAAATGAAGAGAAAAAAAGCCTTGGAGGCAAAACTTTGGACTTACATGTTCACTCAAAGCTTGACATGCTATGCAGACATGGGACCATGTATGTACACAAAAGATTAAGGTAATCAGAAGACAATAGCTGTTGCACGGCCAGGGTTAGGCTTAACACACTGTGTCTTGTCTAAGTAAATATATGCACCTGGCTGTATGCTATGGGAACTGAGACATGCAAAGTTGGCATCAAAAGCAAAGGAGACTAAAAATACAACATAGAAGATCGATGCTGAAGTTGAAATATGTATGTATTACTTCTGTTCACTCATTAGTCGATTTATGTAAAGTACTCTGCAACTCCTTAGACAACCACTTATCATTTTTAAGCAAAACTGCCAAACATTTGCTGGTTCCACCTTCTCCAGTTTAAGGATCTACTTCTCTCTGTTTTATATCAATGGAAAGTGAATAGTTTAAGATTTTGGACTGTTTCGACTGTTGGTCGAACTCATCATACAAAACTGAGATTGACATTTTTGCTCATTTCTGTTATTTTTATATATCAAACAACATATCAATGAATCGAGATAATAATCTCCAGACTAATTGATGATGAAAATGATAGCCCCCTGAATCAGAATGGAATCATGAGGAACCATGACATTCCCAAGGAGCAGGCCAGGTCCTAACTGCCAGAGATTGGCCTACTAAAATCATCATACTACGTTGGACTGGATCAAAAAATTTCCATTAATTGTGCTGGTTAGCCATGTCTTCATATAAAGATATAAAATACATATATCAAACCTTTTTCAGATTCAAATTATCATCGCTCTGATAATGACTCACAGCTCACTGGTGACCATCATACATTGTAATAAACAGAAGACAATGCACAGGTCTCTGCTCATGACCAGTTTCATTGTGCTTGTTAAATTAACATGAATGTTGAAAAACAAACAAGAGGAAACCTCGTTTGTGAATTCCATCATCATGTCTCCACCAACACCTCAGTCCCCTGTGGTGACTGACAAAAAACGGTTGCCCTGCCCCATGCCTTTGTCATGATGCACTTCCTCCCCAACAGTTCTTGCCTCCTGTGCGTTCAGGTAATTACAAGTCATGTGCTTCTTTCTTTACGCAAAGCTCACACATACATAGCAATTAGAAATACCTTCCAAACAAACTTACGAAAAGCTTGACATACTACACCATGAGTTGACTGGGTCAACCAACTGTAAATATATGTGTCTGTGTGTGTGTGATGAGTATAATTTAAAAAAGGATGGAAAGGCCACCGGGACACACCTAAGCATGTACTGTAAATCTATTACAACATCAGCTAAGGTCAGGACTAATTCATGATTGTATTATAATCTCTAAGATTGTTTGAAAGCACAATAAAAAAGATTCCAGTGTTTACATATGCAACACCACATGCAGACATGCACACACAAAAGAAACGCATCGTGACAAGCTTTGCTGTCATTAGACAATGGCGAGCAACGATGGAGGAGGGTTCACACGTCCATAAACATCTGCTGGGACCGACAGAGAGGAAGCTCGCCTCCAGACAAGCTCCATTCAAGAAGAAATACTAGAGTGCTCTGGCAAACAAAAGCTTTCCCGTGTCTTCTTTGTATAGTACACGAGACGATTGAGACTCAATGGGTTGGGCTACTTAACGTCTCATTCTTAAAATTCACAAAGTTAAACACAATGTGTTATCAAGCACATTTTGCTTCAGAAAAACTCTCATGCATGCTTTCAAACTGTGGGTTATCTAGTGACAACTATTCCAACTGGTGCCTAGACCTTATCAGGACTAATTTGTTGTTGGATCTATGGAGGAAGCAAAGACCCAAAAAATCACATGCAAAACAACAGTAGCTTTGAGGAATGTGTTTCTGATCGTTTGCCTGAATCGTGGCATGTTTGTTTGTGTATTACTGCTACTGGTAGAACTGATATGGTTACCATCCAGTCTTATTGTTGGCATATGAGTCACAAAGTTCTGCGGTTGACACCTGCAGGTGTTATCTGATTACTCTTTGTGTAGCGAATACCGCATCTATCTGTGTTTTATCATCTCGGCTTCATTAACAATACTCTTTGAATGACCTGCTTATCTACGTTAACACATCTACAGATATTTTTGAAGATTAAAACAGCTGATGCACTCAACAGATGCCAATATCAGGCAAAGTCCTGTCACACTGTCCATATCTCAACGATTGTATCAAATAGATTTTGAGGTGTCAGATACAGTAGACTGCTCAGTTGAGATACTAACTCATTCGAGGGATGTTAAAAAATAATGGTTAATCAATTAATCAACATTAAGATTTTAATTGATTAAAAATGTATTAACCAACAACCAGACATGGCCACATATATTCAGATTTTCTCTATGATGAGAGAAAATGTATGCTGTTGAAATTTTGATTGTTTGCAAAACAACTCTTGACAGTCTTGTTTCCCTCTCAACACAATGAGAATTTAAACTAGTTAAGGTCAGGAAATAGAAACTCACCTTACCTCAAAAGGTCAACGCGTCTTTTTCGCATTGCTTGCAGCGAAGTTAGTCTTGTCTCTGTTTCAGTCCATCGAGTACTATAACAAGCTAGTAATCATCTGAGTGCAGAATCCACACAAACAACTCTCTGACACACATCAAACACATCCACCTACAAACCTGCACTTCCAGTATTACGTAAAGGAGGAGTTTGACGCAATTTCATTGTACACAGGAACAAAAGGTTTAAAGATAAAAGCATGTAGCGGCTTTAAACCTCTAAGCACTCCAACAAAAACATTGTAAAGCATATGCACGTGGAGAGCTAGAGGTTAAAAAACATTAGCATTGGATACATCTATAACTTTCCAAAAACCACTAGCCAGTGTTGTAGGAAGTTCCCCAAAGCCTTACTTCAGTAAAAGTAAAGATATCGTGTTAAAATATATTACTTTGGTAAAAGTGAAAGTCAAAAGTAGTTTTCTGGCAATAAATGTACTCGGCTGTCAAATGTACAAGTAAACGTACACTGCAATATCTGACAAAGTGACTTTATTTGGAGAAAAAACAATTATGAGGTAATCGGTTTCCTGACTTTTTTAAAGTCAACTTTTAAAATTTACAGCACAGGCTAAATAATACATATATTTACATACTGACTTTCTACATTTTTCTGATTATTGCACAGCACTTGAGTTAATGTACTGTGTTACTATCCATCAGTGCCAATAGCATGTGATTTATTTGAACTAAACACACCCCTACAGCAGCACCCTTACATAGGTTTATGGGTCGTTAAAATACCATTAATGCCAGAACAGTAGATTCATTCCTCCATCCTTGGGGCACATGTGGTGTACTGATGTTTGCCGAGGTGTGCTGCTCAATTAAGGAAGGCCAAGCTTCCAAGGGATTCTTGCGCTGACACATAGTACTTTCTGGAATGTCAGGTCAAGAGTTGCCTCTATTAACAGATGCTAGCCTGGCACGCAAACCGTTGGCACGCTACATTACAACCTTTAATTCCTGATACCAAACACAAACCTCAAGGTTGGGCATTTCCTGAATGAACAAAATAGTCTCTCCTCTAGTGCTTCAGATTTGTGCTTTGTGGGGGGAAAATATTCCCCCACAAAGAAAACATGGACATGTGAACACAAATTATTTCAAAGGCTGAATTTCCATTTTAAAAAATTAAAGTCTGTTGAGTGATACGGGCCAGGAAACAACATGAATCACTATGGGAACGTGTCCCTTGCACAAGTGAAGAGTGACAAACAGTGGCATTCAGCAGCTTAATCAGTTTGCCACAGCTAGGAGCACAGGGAGAGACAGTGTGGAGACCAGCAGTCACACTCAACTTCCTCCCTTCAAACACGGAGGCCAGGAGAAGACCTCTTCACACCTTCCTTCACCCTAACACATTGTTCATCGCTGTTGCAGAGAGGCAGATAAGGGAGCAGTGCTGTGCTCTATGGCCTGAGCTAAGCTGGTAATTAGTTTATGGGATAATCCTGAAGGCCTTAAGTGGTATTTAGTTGGGTTGGTAAAGTCTTTTGAAGAAGTCCAACAAATGGATGAAATTCTGCTTCATAAATGCTGTTTGTGTAGGTCCAACCCTCAGAATTTTGACCATAGCTCAGTTTGCAAAAGTCTGTCTTAAAACATTAGCATTTTTTAGGATTATAGTGCTTTGTTCACAAATATGACTGTTAATGAAAGCTACAATGAAATAACAGCTTTATAATGACCTCAACATAAATTTTTTTAGTGTTATTCCATGTATTTAAATTAGTTTTGTGTGCTGTAGACGGATGTTTTGACTTTTGGTGGTGGGGAGACTATTTTGTTAATATAGCCATCGCATCTTTAATTTATCATGACGATTTCTGTATGTTAATGGCTGGGCAACATCACACAACTTCCAAAGTCGTCCGATCGCTGTGCTTTTCACACTACACAACTTTTTGCCTTGTAATCTGCAGTCTTGCAATCGTTGTGCTTTGCACACTGCATGACTGATCAGCGACAGGGGTCACACATAACAAGATCAGACAGCAGGTCTGTCAATTTTTATTCAAAATCCGAACATTTGTTCAAAATGTTCCTATTTGAGCCTTAATAACCCGATTGAAATGTGTAGTTCATGAGTGCATTAGGCTGTTTGTTGTAGTTTGCTTTGTGATCAAGCACTCTAAAACTATCAGCTAGACCCATGGCCCTGTGGACCTATCAGTAAACAAAACTAATGTAATGTTACGAAAATTGAGGGCAATAACGAGCACCCTTAGATGCCAAAGTCACAAACAAAAATAAGGCCGTTCGTCAACTTTGTCAAAAGGCAACTGTCCTACTCTTCAATGAAAACAAATATGCCGACTCACATAGCTTACCACCTAACTGAGGCACGACAGACGAGCGGCGCAGCACCAAGTGTACAACCTTGTTTGACTGCATATTATTTGGCACACGAAGCTTCACCAGGCCCCCTGCCAGAAGATTGTATAAAGGCCATCAAGGATAAGATATAAGGTAAGGCAAGATAAAAGTGACAGGCATAAAGCAAATAATGAGTTTATACAGCTGTTAAAAAAAATCAACATTTGATTGCTGGAAGAATGGGACAAATGTGATGTTAGATTGGCTGTACAGTTAATAACGCAATGAAAATAATGATGTGTTCTAATTCTTTTGAACAAATTGCATGTCATTTGAAATTTGTGTTTGTAGACGCATGAATGACGCAGTCCAAGTGGGCCGAGTTGTTTGTGCACTGATTTACAGTGAAAAAAACAAGGAAGTAATAGAAAAGAATATGGGTGAGAGGATGGATAAGGATGCATGGAAAGCCAGGATTATTTTTTACTGAAAACTACTACTTGCTACTGAAAACATGCCAGCTCATATTGTGGTTCAGCAAGGACGACACAGTAACAAATGCTGAAAAGCTTGTATGTATGACAGCAGAGAAGAGAGGAAGAAAGAGGGGAGGGTCTGCTGTCATTGGCTGTAGCCCGTTCCTGGCTCGCTGACCTGTCTGTGACTCAATCAGATATTTAGCCTTCTAGAAATCCAGCACATGTCATCCCCAAGCTCCTTGATCAGGTCTTTGAACAGGACAGAGGACCTTTAATTACAGTGCTGGCACTGTATGTGTTTGTGTGTGTTTCTAACTATGTGCAGGATTAGCTCCCAATGACACGAGACACTAGAAGATCCGTTTCAGTTCTTGGACACAATGCCTTCCCCCAAGAGAACTTGAAATGTTGGGGAACTTCTGTACATGATTTGCAATAGTATGTGTTTTTTTCATTCTTTATTCACTTTTTTTGTTTAATGGATCAAGTAGGTTGTAATGGGTCTGTTTTTCTTATGCAGCTCAGCTTGTCTGCCTTTCTAAGTATTAATTTTGCTTTAACAATATGTAACAATCACCCACAACACTACAAAGTCTTGAGTCCAAAGGAAATGACAGTAAATTGTCTGTTTCCACTTGAGACAAAGGACAGTGACAGCACCTGCTGACACACTGAATTCTCTCATCTCACTTTTCTTCTCAATGTAGGAAGTCAAAAGAAATAACTGACAGTAACAGCCACCCATGAAGCTACAGAGACTTTCATGCACTCAGTGACAAGTTATGATAAATGCCACTTTGTGATGTTTAGAAATAACAGCGCGACCCAGGGGATTAACATTCATCTCCGAAGGGCTCACACACTGAATGTTATGATGGCTCACCTCAGGGTGAGACCTGTCTGGTCTTGTAGCAGACCATTGTTAACACTCTAACTCTCCCATCCTGCCTTGTAAACAACTAAAACTGGTTGCCATTAGTCAAGCCTTAGGTAGAAAAGGTGAAAAGAAAAGAGTTGTTTTCATGTCACTTTGGGTCTTTCCTCAAGCCGCTTGCACCTGCAGCCTAGTTTCTTCTCAAACGGGACACAAAAGGATCAGGAGTAATATTTCTACCTTAACATCTGTTTGTCTGGATGAAGAGAGTCTGAGCCAGGACTGCAATCTCATAAGTGTGTGTGACATTAAGAGGTATCATGTATAATCTGTACAGCTTCAAAAATATAATACCTTTTAATCGCTGGCATATGGGGCAATAATAATACACAGTCTAATGCATAGCAGCATTAAGCAAAAAAAAAGATAAAAGTGAAGTACTTATGAACAGTTGTAGATTAAATGAATAAGAAGAATGATAAGTGTTGACAGTAAATTGCTAAATATTCTACATTCTTCATCTACACTTGTGATGTGACAGAACTCATCATGAATAAATTCCAAATACGCCTTCTCATAATCAGCTGGCAATCAATGCGTTTCGAAGTATCTGCTGCAACATGTCAAGAAACTGAGGCTCCTGTGCAACCTCAGTGCACCCTCAAAGCTATCCAACAAAAATCATTACTTGTAAAGCAAGCTCTGACAAGGGCTCACAACATATAATCAATCAGATAAGTACAACCCATTTTTGATAATTGAATTGAATAAAACTCAGACTGAGAAAATATCATGTTATGTCATGTTATCTCTATCCGTGATAGAATCAACTAAAAACACAATTATTGTCATCCTAATACAAGAATGACATATAATGTGCTACTATCACATCACTAAAAGCAGCTGAGGTATTTCAAGAGCTCTTTCTGGAAACCGACTATCATTTCCTGTTTTCGCTTGTTTTAACCCAGTTTGCCTGTAATCTGTTACATCAATGTTGTGGCTCAGAGCCAACAGTGCTTGAGGAGACTCGTCAGCTTCTAAGTTACTCTCTGGACAGAAAACATAGGAGCTGTACCTTGCATCACCCTGCCTGAGTGATAGCCTCACTGCTGTCTAACACAAGCCCATGACAGGGGTACCCCTGTGAAAGTGTCAGGACCTTGCTTCATTTGCATTTCTGGAACACCATGAATGAAAGTGTTTGTTCTGGTCTGTGCGCCCTATTGAAAGGGTCCATTAAAGAGTGTTTTAGAGGTTCCACTGTGTTGCATCGGAAGTTTGGGAGCTGGTGTATCGAGCAACGTGCCAGAGCAAAGAAAAAAATGTGGTGATGGACATGGTGGCCAGGATCGATCTGTATGCAGATGATGCAGCGCTTGACATCTTTCAGCGTGAGAACAGGTGGGCCATATAACAAGTGACAGGATCCGTCAGGTTAATAAATGTTTCAACACCGACACTAAACATGTTGGCAGGTAGTGATTAAACTCAGTGTGGCTGGTCTCAGATTCAGAGCCAAGTATCAACTGAAGCTTGTTTACTGTAAATCAGAAAGATTGCAACATACCCCTTGGCAACTCTGCTGACTAACAATTATCAAAATACCTCCTCCATTTATCACGCAAAGGCACTTGTAGGAGTATGGAGGACATTCACTTTTTACAACATTGCAGTAAAGTTTCACGATGAAAAATGAAACTTCAAAGTGATACAAAAAAAATGGCTGTTACCATGAAGAGGCAGAGACGTACAATAATTGTAATTACCATGACAAATGTGAATTATAGCCTGTGTGTTATTGCTGTTGTTCAATACATTGGGTGTTTTTTTAGACTGATGGATGAGTTTTACTCGTCCTTACTCTTTTCAAAAGAGGGTCAGTAGTTTATTTGTCACTGAACAGTGTTGCTGTAAAACCATCTGGTTATCATTGTGTTGTTTGTCAAAATGCACGCATACTTGCAAGTGGCAAACCTCTGCACTACAGTGTGCATCATCTGTGGTGGACCATCTGAACATTCAACATGGAGCTGCTGGCTGAAGAGTTCATACTGAAAATACAAATAATATTCTTGCATTTTGTCCTTTTTTTGTCAGGTGTGTTCACATTTGGATACAGCTGGGAGTAGACAGCCTTATTGGGACCAATGTCTGACTTACATTTTTGTATTATTGTAACAATTTACTGCAAAACAGCTTTGCCATAAATTCTACTTTAAGGAAGTGTATAATCTTCAACCTGTCAAATACTGACACTTTGGGTTGGCCAGCATCCCGGTGGCCAACTCCAAAGCACAGGTATTTGACACCTGAGAATATGACTCAATAATAAAGAATTTCTCTAGAATGCATGCCTCAGCTTTAAACACAGATTAATGACAGTGGTTTTTCTGTTATTATGTAATCCATGTCCTCATATGAAACAAACACAGCCCTTCAAGCCAATCCAAAACCGAAATCAATCCAAAGTATTTTTCTGAGGCCAGAATACAATTATAGTTACCAAATTGCCCCCTTGGGACAAATAAATAACTGACTTAAGTCCTTTGTTTTTTTAATAGAGTCTGACTGATATATTGGTTGGTTGATATTATCGGCCGGTATTGGCCTATCCCAGATATATCAGTGTTGGTGTATATTTTGTTCGATATGTGAGGATAAGAAGTCTTTTTTTACAGAACAAATTGCAGAAAAATGTGCTTGGGGGAATTTATAATATTGAAATTCCAAGTGAAGTTTACAGTTTCAGTGCACAGATGTCATTAATGACAATGTGTTTTGTTAAACTAAAAAATATGCTGCCCTCATTAAGTACGCATCTTTGTCACAAGCCACATTTGAGGGATCTTTGCAGAAATGTATATTTATGTATATATTATAAGAATATCGGCCAATATAATAATAAATTATCTGAAATTTTTCACACCCGAAGGCTGCATTTACACCAAATCTGGCTTTGCGGCGAAATGCGGCGGGTTGGTGCAGCAGTGTGGTCCGTGTGTGTGACATGTTAGGAACCCTCAGTTTGCCGAAAGACAAAGCTGCTATGTCATTATACTACTAGCATGCTGCTCCTACTAGTGATTGTTTGTCCTCATCAATGGATTAAAAATAACAGTAAACAACCAGGAACAGGCAGATCATTGCTGTGTTTTAAACTGGGGCACATGAGTGAACCAAAGTGAAAGTGAATCTTAACGCTACACAGAGAAATGTCTGTTGTGTTCCCTCTGTAGTGTTAATCCATGCTAAATAACATGCCCTGCTACTGACCCGTTCTATGCTGCTTATGATCACCAGTCATGCCTCTGCCAGAGTAGTTTAAGCATGCCGGTCCTGCAGTGATCGTTTGCATCCACAGATGTGTGCACAAAGCCAAACTGAGTGAATACACACGACACACTCCACTGTGGCTTCAGTCATAGTCTGATCGCCAGTTTATGTGATTGGCCACTGGATTTTTGCCACAACGCTGGATGCAATGGGAATTTAGCCTTATATCGGTGTCAGCATCAGCCCCAAATATACAGTATTGGTCAGGCTCTATTTATTAAGGTAATAAAAAAAAACATTTTGCAGTTTGATGAGAAAAAATCTTCCATAGAAAATTCAAGACAATAAAAGATAATATTTATCTCCCTCATATTTATCTATTCAATGAAAAAAAGCATTTCTGAAAAGCAGGGTCATACATGCTGAATTGCCTGGACCTTTACTTGGCCTGATGGCAATGAAGATGCAGATCAACAAAGATGGAACTGCATACTACTACTCAAAAAGTCATGTGTAAGATTACTGTGATCAAGGTTGTGACCCAGAGAAAGCATGAACGTTAGCGAGTGCAAGACTGACAAAAACAAACAAAAAGCAAGAGAGGGGAGAGGGAGAGTTTTGGGGGTGATATCTACAGCACAGGAGAGAGAGATCCATGGGAATTCAGCTCATTAGCATATGAATCAAATTCCAGCAGCAGGAAAAGACAGGCATTCACTTCAGAGCCTGTTGTAAGGAATACCAGCAGTAGATGAGCAAAATCATTGCGCTTGGAGTGCAAGGGTCAAAGTTAATACTCCCATGGTGTGCTACAAAAGCAGAGCTAAGGAGGCCTGGGTATATTATGATGAAGATAAAACAACCTATATTACTGCGACCCACTATAGGCATTCAAACAAGCTTGTACAACACTTGCACAACATGCTCATCACAGGGGTGAATCTCAGCATTAAAAAGGCTGCTGCTTTAATGATTATGAAAAAAGCCACTAAGATAATATTTTCAACTTACAGTATGTGTTCTCATGCATCACTGCCCTTTCTGCTCTTTGGTTTAAAGATGTACAGTAAGTAGAGCTGCAAAGCTTAGCCAATTAATCTGACTGAACCAACAGAAAATTAATCAGCAAACTTTTTTGATAATGAAATAACTGATTTAGTCAAAAATTCCAAACATTTGTGGCCCTTAAATGTATCATTTTGGTTCATTTGTATCAGACTGACATTCACCTAATAGCCAGAAACACAACAAATAAATGATTATGTTGCTCTGAATCTGCTGGAGCAGCTTTTTGGTAACAAGTTTGTTATATCAACTTAAAAGGTGGTGATATGTGGTGGTGGTGACATCTGTGTCACATCTTGTTTTAGATTGTAGATCAAGATTTTACATACAAACCCCAAATACCCAACAATGCATGAAGTAGTTAACATGAGCTCCACCTCAACTAGCCACAATAATATAATTAGAGACGGTCATATACCATTTTTTCATTCCTAGTATCGATTCCAATACCTATACTTAACTAGTTTTACAGTCAGTCATAACTGAAAAAGAAGAAAATTATCAACAAATAAGGTTGCTGTCTTGTGCTTGAAGTTACACGAGTATATGCTGTATATACAGTATATTGGCTACTTATGCAGTAAAAGTTGCGTACAGGTGCGGGGTATGCTGCTGGAAAGTACCAGTGTCCTGTTTAATAAGATCTTGTACTCACTGATACCCAATCCAGCAGTTTTAGGCGTAACCAATACTGGTATCGGAACGACCCTTAATATAATGCTGCTTACACATTATGAATGAGTAACAGTAAACATATAATCACTTGCAGCTGGTGACTCAAAAAATTGGCAAGGACAGGAGGAAAACCAACCCACCGTGTCATTTTATTTTACACTAGTTGCTAGAAAAATTATTTCATAAATGATACTGAGATTTGGTGATGTGTTGTTTCAACCAATTTCTATTGTATCCCTCGTGCCACTTAAAAATACAGGTGGAGCAACCTCCTCTGCTTCTATGGACCAGTCTCCCCTGCAGATAATGTATGTATAAGAAAAAATGATAATATAATGAACGTTGATGAGTACTTTTTATACATTAAGTACATTTTCCTGAAGACACACATCTGATTTGGCTTAAATATAACCAATTTACTGATCCAGTTTGGTTTTTTATTATTAGTATTAGTATTGCTACTATCACTTAAGAAACGCATCTAGATATTTTCTCCCTACCTGCCATCTTCAGTAAAAATCAAGGAATACACTGGAAATGGGACACAGCCCAGACATGTTTTGAGCCTGTAATAAGTGGTGGGGAACTGTTGTGACTCATGTCGATCCTCCCAGCCTTAAAGCAAAGGAACATGTATGAACATGGAAACCATGCGTCACAGCCAAATTCTTTACCACTGTCAAACACAGAGACCACTTATCATCATGTTTTCACACACAAGTGCCTACTGTACAATCAGATTCGGTCTTAATTGTGTGATATGCCCCGATTTTGAAGTCTATCTCATGTTCCCCTTCTCTATGGGCTCAAGGACCAAAACAAAACAGAGTTTTCAGTGATCCACAGACAAATCTGCAGGAGGTGACCACACGCGGAGAGGATGTTTACTTCATAGTCTGGCAACTGGGACTTGCTGTCACTGTAAACAAGGCGATGTGCTGCATATGTCACAACTTATTTCGGTATTTCTGTCTTAAAATGAGCGTTTGTCCCTGAAAGAGGGGTCTCAACAGTGAGGGCACTGTTCAGAAGCAGATGGATGCCGTGAAGAGCATTTCAAGTGCCAGCAAACCATGTTCCTCACTTGTTAGGAGGAATGCAGCCTATTGTCAACTGAACTTGCGCAAAAGCTCCTGCATGCGCAGCATGGGGGGGGTCGAGGGAGGCTGAGGACAGCATACATGACCACCCTCAATGCCAGATCATCATGTTCCTCCTGTGCTCGCTGGAGACACTTCAATTTCCCCAATTGAGGGGTGCAAAGTTATTTGTGCCCGCTGTGTGAGGCGTTTATTTCACCAAACAGTTGTCGGCTGAAGCGGTCATGACCTTTGCTCCTAGTTGTTAGGAGCTGCCAGAGCTGAGCGGCAGAAAGCCAGACACCATGGTAACAAGACTGATGGTATCCACGCTGGAGAGATTTACTCAGAATTTTCAAGAAATTTCCACAGGATATAAGCTGAATCCCTGGACGAGCCAAAGTATGATGCTAACAAATCTGTCAGCAAATAGACAAGATAGACAGGCTGACGACACAATCATTTTCTGACAGTGACCCCTCTATTTTAAACCAGTGTTGACAGTGGTGAGTTCCTGTGTCGGTGGCTCCCGTAAATATTTCACTAGCATTCCAAATGTGGACTGGCTGTCCTCGGGAGAGAGCAATAAATTCCCCACCAAATACACACATCAGTGCTCGACCCGTTTAGTTTCTCTTTCATGGTCATCTTCGTATCAAAGCCAACCAAGCATCATTAAAATATTGAGCGAGAAGTGGGGAAGGGATTCCTGCGTGTCCTTTTATGGTGCAGAAGCAGGGAGTTACTGCACAAACTAATGCTCACAGCAGGAAAGAGCATGGGAACGACACAGCACAAGCACCTGCCATTCTTTATCGAACATAAAAATCCTCCTGTAGATTCTTCCGACCCGTTGACTGCAGATGATGAATGGCTCTGTGAGACTGACGGCTGTATCTGATACAAAAAGATTCTGTTTGGCCAATTTCAGCTTGCACAAAAAAATCAACTATGTCACTTTGCTCCTGACAGCTGTTATCTTCTCAAGTGCACAGACTGCTAAATTTATTCATGTATGCAGTATTCTCAGATTATCTTCTTAAACAGTACTTAAACAGTTAATCCACAGGAATGCTTTCTCCGAGTCTATTGATATGTAAAGCATGTGATTATTGTGCTTCTCTAGAAAAGCAAACACGATCACTTTTATTTTTTTTTTTATTCATTCCTTGCTGCAGGAGATATTTTGCCGCCTTTGCGTTATGCTCTCTTGACAATTTCTTGATTTGATTATAGCAATATTTGTAAGATTTGACAGTGAAATTGTCTCATTTGGAAAATGATCATTTGCGTGTAGTTGTTGTTCCTGCTGCAATTAGAGAGCTTTGCACATGAAAGGATTTAGCGTCTGTTTAACATGTTTTATATTTTGCAGGGAGGAGAAACCTTTAAATGCCTCATACTAAGCAGCTAACTGGTGGTCTAGTGTTTTGAGTTGCTTTTACTCTTTATGGCATAAAATCTTGCAATTTGGCATGTCTGTTCGCCATCCCGCTCTATTCTTTCTAATTAAGGGAATCCCCAACTGCGTCTGCCTCATCAATAAAGTTCCAACCCAGAGATTGATTCCTTGTGGTTCTCAGAATCTGATAAAAAAAACAAACGCCCTCATTTAACCGTCCAAAATCCCTCTGGAAGTGACAGAGGAGTTAAGTTATTTGCAATGTAAACCATTTATTCCACCACTAAATTGGATTATTTAGTTATGTTAAAGTCTTTCATGCAGTGGCGGCATGTTGATAGCATAATGTTGTTGACTCTAAGTGACTGGATGTAGTTTTACTCTTCCCAGCGCGTCACTTACTAAGTGGCTGAGAAACTTGCCCCCTGCCTGGTAAGGCTCTTACGCTGCGCTGGCTGCTCCTAATGGATAACAATGAGCTGCTCAGATGCTGACAGCAGCTAAACATACTCTTTTCTGTCACGATACATTTGGCAGCATATAGAACTCATTTAATTCATCATGCAATGACAGAATGTTGCATAAATGTGCCACACGGAATTGATTGATATAGTATTTTACACAAAACATCAAGTTTTTAAGTGTTTTTGCTAGTTTACACTTCTGTAATGCCAGGATTTAACAAAGACTGCACTATTAAGTGAACATACTGTAGGAAAACTCCTCTGACAGGTTCCAATTATACAATTACAGAGGTTGCTGAGGGGCCATTACCTTTTTTTCTGTAAAGCAGACTACATAGGTAGAGACAGCACGCCTGGCATGTGGCAACACATGCTGGATATTCCTGTCCCAGGGTGGTGGTGTGTATACCTTCTTGATAAAGTTGCAGAAAGTGATTTGCTGAAACACTTTTACATGTATGTTCTCTCATTGCTGAGACTGGGGAGCCTTGGAAAGTTTTCATTCCCATATCGCGGTGTCAAATCATGATGACATTTCCAGGCTGAATCCACTGTCAGTTTGCATTCAAGCACATGTTTAATAAGAAGTGCTCTCAGACAAACCACTCACTGATCTGACATTTACAATTTATCATCCTTTCTCTGGCTCCAATAAAGCAGAAAATGCCGGTGAGACACAGCTTCTGAATGTTCAATCCATTTTTGTGGAGAACGCTTTAGTCTAAAAAACCTGCACGATGGAAATAAAGATTTAAATCTTTAGACTTAAGAACGCAGAGCCAGAAATATTTGTGTGTTGTGAGTGGACTTTATCCAAGTAAAGCTGCAGCAATTACCGGCAAATTAATTGGAAGTTATTTTGATCACTTAATTGGTTTTTAGTTGTTTTTAACAAAAAAGCCAATTATTTGCTGGTTCCAGCTTCTCAAATATGAGGATTTGATGCTTTTCGTGGTTATAAATGACAATAAACTGAGTATTTTGGGATTTCTGACTGTTGGACAGTATGGATGGCCGTTTCAACTAATTTTGCTTTTAAAAACCTGACATTCATTAACTGGTAAGTAAGCAGTTAATTTCTGGATTTGGATTGGAGTCTCAAGGGATGGGCATGGACGCAGGCCAACACACAGCCGTTGAGAAAGTATGTCTTCACGGCATTAGTCAGCTTTTCGGTGAGGTTGTCTGACGTGTGCAGGACAGAGGGGCCCCGAGTGAGAAGCACACTGGACTCCATCTCCCAGTCAGCATTGATGAAGGGACAATTAATCGTAGTAGCTTTCGTTTGTGAACTCTGTCAGAGACGTTATAAGAGACACACCACTTCAGCCATTTTGAATGGAAAAGTCTGTAACGCCAGATGTGACACACATCCCACCCTTTCCCCCCAAAAAAGACAATTGTTTGCTTGGAAACATATCAGCCAATTGTGTTGTTGCACTGACGCGAGCACACAGCTGAGGTTCACGACAGATTAAACTGATTTGGTGAGGCTGCAGACGGACTTCTTATAGGCATGGAAAGGCAAGAATATCAACGTAATGCACAGGATTACCAAGAAAGGTGAGTCCAAGTGCTGTACCTCTCATCCAGGAGGCTTCTTCACTGAGGACATCTTAAACGTCTTCACGAAACTGAAACAAGTCCAGATTCTTCACTGAAGAAGCCTCTTGGATGAGAGGTGAAACATCTTCAAGAAACTAAAACAAGTCCAGTTTCTTCACTGAAGAAGCCTCTTGGATGAGAGGTGAAACATCTTCAAGAAACTAAAACAAGTCCAGTTTCTTTTTCTGAGAGAACTGAAGAAGCCTTTTGGATGAGAAGTGAAACGTCTTCAAGAAACTGAAACAAGTCCAGTTGCCTACGATACAGCACTCAGAATTACCATGACCTGGATGACTGAGAACCTTCATCAACAAGAAAGGTGAGGTTATTCAAACATTAGACATTATACTTTTTGTTCAAGCGCTCTTGTACAGTAGGATGAGCTGTCGTCAAGTTGGTGTTGGAAAACTGAGTGCGTGCATAGTACAAGTACAACCTGTGGAATAAAAAAAGCATTTTAAACTTTATTTTGGGGCAAAGTCACAGAACGTTTTAAGCGTTTTTTTGTTTGTTTGTTTGTTTGTTTCAATTTGACTGATGATTCTGTACTTCCACTTTTTATGTCCTGGTGACCACTGAAAGTGAAGTTATGGCTGTCTCCCGAGTCATTTAGATAGGGGCCTGATCTTGTTAGCCTGAAATAACTGCCGGGGGGGAATTCCCAAAATGGCTGCCGAGTGGCAAGACTTGCCTAAAAGGGCTCTGGCACTGTCCAGCAGTCAGTCATCAGAGCTAGCTTGTCTCTCTGACACACTGATCGGCACACGTCACACCTTCTCCTCCCCCGGCTAGCTGTGATGTGATCTTTGGCTGCAAGCCATCTTCGGACCTGGAGCCCAGTTCTTGATCTTAACATGATACAGCATAGTGAGAGTACTACAACTAAACTGGAGAGTGGCATCACACGAACTACATTTGACTTCTTAGCCTTGTTCCCACATGGAGCTTCATTCAACACGGAGGGTTAGCAGAGGTTATGTGTGTGTATGCAAATGAACCTATAGATCTAGATGTGTGACCAGTTCAAATATTTTCCATTAACATCCCACATTGGCCAGAAATGTGAAGAACGTTTCTCACTGTTCCTAACATTTTACAAAGACAACGATTAATTGAGAAAATGAGCAAATTGATTGATAATGAAAATAATCCTTTATTTGCAGCACTAAATCCAAGATTACAAATTGTGAGTGCCTATCGGGCTACAATTGAGGATTACTTTCATTATTGATTAACCTGCTGATTTTCTGCTTCATTGAATTTTGTAGAATGCAAGGTATTATCTTATTAGATGATGTTAGGTGACATCTTATTTTATCCTACCAACAGGCAAACACACAAAGATATTCATAAACTGAAACTATCAATCATTCATCAAAGAAAGAATCTGAGAGAGACACACCATGCCTGAATGAACACATAACTGGATGTGATTCAAAGTTTAAATTAAAAGCTGACCTGTTTCTCATGTAACAACTTGCTGTACTGGAAATGAATTTATTCAAAGCTTGGCCCAAACATCACCACAGGGAGTGAGGATCCCAGGATTCCCCAATTACCACATTTCAGTCAAGTTGGGTCATACAAAGAGGGAGACTCGACCCATTTCACTGTGACAAAGCTGCGGAGGCTTGAATAGGCCAGCTTCACAGGACCTGAGCATGGCCAATGCTCTGGGCAATTCACCCGCCGACACTCCTCTTCACTCTCTGAGTGACCAGACAGAGCAACAAGAGAGCAAGAGAACTGAACTCACTTTAAACCATTTCTATTCATGTAAGGAATTCTGACTTCTGAAAGAGGCAGCAAGCCAGTGAGAAGGTGAGTTTAACGTGACTGTACAGATAAATCACCCAGCAAGTCTGAAAATGTAAAACACTGTTGATGAAAACCTGACTCCAATTAATACTCTAATTAATTACAACTGCTGTATAAAAAGTATTGATACATGTTACTCTGCATGAGGGATAGGAATAAGATACAACATTTTGGTTGTAATCGATCAAAATGACCTTTCAATTTCGCTAATCGAATTCAAAGGCAGTATCGGCGATACCCCGGGCCAACTTGCCGAGTGAAAACAAACTTCAAAAACAGTTAAAATACGACAAAGCGAGCTGACCACTAGCCATTGATCTTTACAAATCTAGATGCGAGTCTAAAAACAGTATAGAAATCAGTGCTTTAAAAAACTAAAATCAAAAATTGTAAACAAATCGAACTGTGGATTTGGAGTATCGTAACACCTCTGCTTATTAAGACTAGCTGATACGGCCTTAAAATAACCAATATTCTTTTGTAATATCATGATATACATACATATCTCAATATCTATCTCCTTAAAAGCCCTTCATAAAGACTAGGACTGGTCGACAAAAATCATGATATGTTTGACCAAATACCTTCATATGGATACTGTCATAATATTGTAGGGTGCTTTATCAAAATATGAACACAATGTGATTTTTGATATATATATAATGACTAAGTGGGTTAAGGCAAGTATGAGAACAAGTAGAACAGTCTGGTAAGTTCAGAAAATGACATCACTTTACTGTAATGCAGCCTTTAAAAGGCAGGAAAAAAAACACACGCATGTCCAAAATCAATTGTATGAATAGATTGCCCGGCCCTAACTGGAATCAGCACAGCCTGCTGCACTCTCATGTTTGAATCAGTACTGGGGGATGACCATGTGTTATTCACTTGAATGATCCTAGATAACTTTGAAGTTAATGCTGGCACCAGGATTAGCTTCATTCTGCTGGTCACAGAGAAAAGGGCTACTTGTAAAATGCATGAATGAGATTACAGATTACTAAACAGAGTTGTGACGTGGCTTTAAATATATAAGGGGAATGGTATGCACAGTTGTGTGTACTACTACACTAATGTCAGGATGATGAGAAAATCAGCATTCATGTTAAAAAAGCATGATCTCCAGAGGGAGTAATACACAGTGAAAACACTGCATCACCAGCTCAGACAATAACTAGCCAAGATAAAAATCCAAACATGTTCTGACTTTGTCTTCGATATCAGACTTTGTTCAGCTTTGGCTCCAATGATCTGCACTGCTGTGGGCTTGTTTCTGATTGTTTTGTCTCTGAGCTCCGCGGGGATCAGACAGCTCACAGGTGAAGCGTTTACCTGAGAGCCGCCCCTGATCTCCACTCATAAACAAGACGCGATGCGTTTATTGGCGACTACGAGCTTTAAAACGCACGCTGCCGGCTTTCCTGATGAATCCGGAGGTCTTTTTCTGTCACAAACAATAAGTTGTCTGAAGGTACATTTTGTTGGAGAGCTTACCCATAAGACGAGCACCTGGAGAGATGACAGGAGTCCTCTGTCTTCAAAGTATGGAGTCCAAAACTTTAAAAGTGATGACAGTTATTAGTCCGCGAGTATGAGTCAGAGCCGAGGGAGTGACAAACACACACAGCTCCCACAGGAACACTTTGAGACGAATGAAGTGCGTAGCTAGTCTACCTTTTCACCTCGGGCGTCCACGGTGTGAAACTCTTTTTTTGACTGGCGGCCAAAAGCTGCGCACTCAACAACTGCAGCTGTGACTCGGGTCTCCACAGGGTCCTTCCTCTATTTTAGCAGCGCAGAGGTCAAAGGACAAGCTGTAACTCCGAGGACGGAATGACTGACATGAAGACGGAATGTCTGCTGTCATATACTATAACCGGAAGGCACCCACAGGCTTTAAGTCAAATATGTGCGCGTGTAAAGCGTGGGGAAATAGCTCAACCGGCGTGTGCGCGCGCCGAGTGTCAATCAAAGGGCCGGTCACAGGTCCCAGCAGCTTCATGGTGCGTTTACGTGCACACTAAAGTCCTGGTGTTTGGAGAATCCTGCTTATGTTTTGCTCATGTTAATGTCATAACCTGGAAAACCTTGATAAGAAACCTGGATGTGCTACCTGGAGTACTCCTTGGTGTGGTCTCTGAACATATTGTCTAAAGCGTCACATTTAAATACTTCCATCCATTATCTGATGGTTCAGGGTGACAGCAGGGTACACCGGTACACAGTTCAGCACAGGACAAACAACCATCCAAGAGCAGTTGTTTTGAAGCCGATGCCAATATTGATATTACCACAGAGTAAAAGAATCAGATATCAATAGGATATATGGCCGATGTAGGGGAGACCTGGGTTTCTTGTCACACTATCTATTTTGCCCCATCAATTAATAAGAACACGTACGGTATGAGCAGAAGCTGTCCACGCTCGTTTTCAGAGTAAAAAGTCTGCTTTGTTTAGACAGATGTATCAGTGTGAGTGCATTAAAAAAACAAAACAAGGGACCTCTTTCAGGACCATTCACATGTCAGTGAATAAATGAACAAATAACAAATAAAGGAATAGTCTACTGTGGGCAAGAAAGAGCGATAAGTCTATGCAGAGAAAGATTTGTAATGGAGGCAGGATATTGTGCAATAAACTTCGTTGTCTAAAATGATATCAGTCCACTGAAACAGTATAAACTTCACTGGGAATGTAATAATTCCTTATTCCAAGCATCTTTTTCTCCATTATGTTTTCATTTAGTCGCATATCAGGCAATATATATGCCGATCTGATAAATCTGTGATAGGTCAGTACTGGCCAATAATATGGCTACACTTGAAACTACAATTTCCCCACTGCAACCCAAGGCTGCACAAATATTAGAAGCATTACAAATGTGTTGGTATGTTACTTTTTCTGTAACAGCCCCGTGTGCAGGTTCTTAATGTAATGAAAGAAAAGTCATTTCATTAGGGGACTTTATTTTATTTTAGCTGTGGTTTTTTTCCTGGCATTGTATCAAAGTTTAAAATCCTGTTATCGTCGCCTCCTTAGACTTAGATGGTGAGACATCAAGACACATCTACAGGCTGACAATCACAAACCCTGATACTGTTATGATCATTTATAGGGATATGAATAACCATTTCAATAAACATAACCATCATGTTTAATCAAAACACCATATCCCCAATATGATTAGAAACAGAATAAAGCTCAACAATAGGATCCTTGTGTGCATGTAGACACCCTCTTTCCACAGTGCTGTTAAGATATGGAATAAGCACAGCTGAGCCTCCCTATAAACGTCAGTTACAGTTGTTATAGGTCATTTCAATGGACAATCAGTGTTCATTCATGCACATAATTGCCATGTCTGCATCTCTAAAGATAGGTGCTGCTGAGTGGACTTAGCTTCTCTCTCAAATTTAAAGGTGATACAGCTAAAGAATAGCTTATAATTCCAATGGACAAGTGCTACTTCTCTCATGCACACTTAGAGTGAGTAGGTGAAAATACGTAAAACTATTCCAGTGTTTGCACAGAGTGACACACCCATCTGAATTCACTTCACCCACAGTACCACACTTGAGTCGTATCAGATCTGTGAGTGAACAAACACATTTAACACTCACCAAGAATGAAAAACATGTTGTGTATTTTCACTTTCAAAGAGCTGAAACATTCTGTCAACTGCAGGGTTTACCCAAGTCTCTCAGAGGAATGTGAAGTGCAGGTATGTGGACACACAGAAAGACACAACACAAAGAGACGTGCACACGTACACAAAACGTGAGCATGCCCCTTTAATCCAATCAAGCTTAATCCAATATCAAATGAAACACATCTAAATCTCGATCTGGATTTTTACCTGGAGCTGCATCTCATCTTACTCACTCACAGATACCAGACACCAAAATGTGCCAGCTTTTTTCCATCAAGATCCATAAGACTGATTTGCAGCCATTATTCCCTGAGAAATTAATGAAAAGGTTGATAAACATCCTATCTTACAATCTCAAAGAAAGTAACCCAAAAAAGGAGTCCTGGATCCCTCCCTTTATCTGGATCTGCACCAAAAGTTAATGGGGTCTATTCTGGGCCAAGACCCATCCTCCATCCAAGTTTCGTGGAAATCCATTCACTGGTTTTTGTGTAATCCTGCTGACAAACAAACAAACAAACAAACAAAGGGACACGAGCGAAAACATAACCTCTTTGGCAGAGATAAAAACAAATTATGTTCAGATGTTCTTTGCTATAAATGAAAAAAAAATCAAGCTAGGATCCATTTGATAATTCACATCTGGAATGTTTTAGCACATCAGCAGCATTAATCATCTGTCAGCTGAACAGAGACCGTCAATTAATTTTTTTAAAATAATAAATGTCTAAAGAAATGACTGTGTCTCACTACTTGAGTGTTAAATCAAAATGGGATTTCACAAATTGTGATTGGCCTTTTAATTTGGACAATTACTTGGTTAATCTAAAAAATATACTTGTCTGATTAATCAGCATTTGAAAATCAGCATGTATTGCAGGCCTATCAGAGCGTTCTGGCACATAGAAGGCAAGCAAATGAGACTTATGACAAAGTATTCTCAAACACATCTGCACATCTCAAACTTGGTGCACAGTGCTGTATCAGGTGAATTCAAGACCTGTGTCAGTGACTATTATAGATGTTTCTCTCCTGATTCAGATACAAGCACAATCAATTTTACCTTATTTTGTCAACGACTTGCTGACACAGCAGAATAAGCATTTAATTGTATGTACAATTTGTCTTAGTTGATACTCACTGTGTAATCACAGTGAAGGATGCTCTCCCACTCCTGTAAACTTCTGTGTAAAAATACACTTTTGTGACAAATACACTAAGCTGGACTATAAATTTGAGATTTTAAATTCCACGCATACTTTGGTGATCGAAGTTAGGCTTTGGCGAGGCTGTTCAATGTAATGGTGCTTTGTGTAGAGTGCAGCTGCTACAAAACACACATACAGCATAAACAATATTCGAAGAATGTAAATGTAGTTCATTCATTGGTTTATTTTCAAGGTATGTACTTTATTATGAGTGCATATGCCTCTTAATACAGGGGTCGAAGTGTACAGTTTGTATTTTACAGCACTAACCTTCAGAGGGTTTAACTGATTTAAGGCTTTTAATGGATTGAAAACGCACAAAAACACTCAGACTTCCTCCAACGTATATAGACCATAGACAAAGCTCTTCACTGTCAAGTTGTCCATGACACTCTCCGTTCCCACAAGGTCCAAACATAATTGTAAGGCGTTCGAGAAGAAGCTTACATTCCAATTAGCACTTGAACCAGCATTGAACGCTGTGTTGTGAACCTTGACATAACCCGTCTGTAGAGAGAACGACACTAGAGCACAGCTTGGAGATCACACATTTTCACCCATTATGAGGCCATTGTGCTACGTTGACCTGTAATCTTGAACTCAGGTTGTGTTTCTCTCTGGCTGAAAGCAGTTCAGCACTGATAAGTGAGATCTGTAGATTCCTCTCCACGTTTCGGTCACAGCGTGTATAAGTAGGAGTCATTCTAAATAACATATCTGCCAAATTGAAAACTCTTAACTCAAATGTTGAGTCTGATTCCTCACGGCAATTTATTCCTATCAATACGTGCAGTCGCTCACACTGACCTCTGCTCTTTGTGTTTGAGCTACTGAGAAAACATAAAAAATATATTCCTCAGAGGAGGGAGTGTGGAAAATGTAGTTGCCATAGTAATGGATGTATGTTTTATTGGTGGCAGGTATTTCCTCCTGTGGTATAACAATGCCCCCTAGTGACATCTCAGATGGCCTTGCACACCAGGGAGCAGCTACACAACCCAGAAACCTTTTTTCCTACAGTCTTGCACAAGCTCAGAAAGCTGGAAATAATTCAATCAGGCTTTCACTTTTAGTATTTACTGGGCACATTTAAACATTATATGTTGATGTCGTGTTATTTTAGAGAAGCCGGGAAATGTCATTTGACTGATCAAGCGAAAATAGTATGTTTAAAAGGTCAGATTTATGTTCAGTTACAGAAGATGATGATGTGCACTATACAGTATCTATATTACATGCCTACATTAACATTTTTCAGGTGTATCTGAGCATGCAACCTACGCCAGTGCACCACAACTGCTTCTCCCAGTGTTTTGTTTTTGGTTGAATGTGGAAGATCTGAGTGGATTTTAAAGTTGGTTAGACATGAAATATTCTACTGGTGTTTCTCCTGCTGGGTCTGCTGCGGTCATATTTTATTTATCTGAGTTAAACACCAGAGGGAGCTTCTAAGTACATTTCCCTGTGGTTTCCCTATACTGTGTAGTTATTTCAGCGATACAGGTAGGTAGATCTGACCGAATACAAAATATTTGATCAAATAGTGAATTTCAAATAGTAAATAGTTAATTTCCCTGGTGAGGGATTAATAAAGTCTTATCGTATCTTATCTTGGTACGATAAGATACATCTACTGACCTCACAGTTAAAGACGATATTCCACAGTTCATTCAAAGTCTTGATGGTGGTCTTGCAAGTTGCGAGTGACTGGCAAAATTTGGGGGTTCCCTGGGGCTCCCTGCCGGCTTAGTGGCCTAATGCACACAGTACAAAGAAATTTATTTTCTGTGTTAAGTTTCAGGCAGACCTGAAAATATCATGGCTCTTAATTTGAAATTTTTGGCAAAATGTGACCAGTCTTTTCTAAACTGACCTTCAGATAATTGTTAAAGGAGGTGAATAATTTTTTTTTTTTTTTTACTTTTAAAGGCATACAATGCAGGATTTTCCAAAAAAACAACAACAAACAAATGTGTATACTCACCTTCATAATTGACTATTGAGTAATTCCTCTCAGTGATTACTTTTGACCTTTTGACCCTCTAGAACTATGCAGCAGTGTCTATATCTGCGGAGACCTTCTTAGTATTTTGCTGTGTTCAGGATGTTTTTATTGGGTGCCAACTTTTGGGCATAAGCCAATACCAGCCTGAGGTTGGGACTCACACTAAAAATAAAGTGACAAGGTTACATCTCTATTTCTGTCTCTCTCCTCTGCTCTGTCATTAATGTGTATACATATATATATATAAAGTGACAGTTGTCTGTTTGACTGACGGTGGGGCCGAGCTACACACATACACACATAGGCAGAGCAGAGAGGCAAACAGTGGACAGGTTGGAGTGTGCACTCTGGCTGTATTCACACAAAATCTGGAGGGTTGTGTGGCGGTGTGGGCGTGTTTATATACAGGCGGATGTTTTCTTACTCTGATTCACTGCTTTGTTCTCCCTAATGCGGCTCCCTCTTGTCATTCACTCTCTAGCTCACTCAACTACAACAGGTTTTCCCTTACCTTTAAGCCAATGAGGAGGGTCAACAGTGATTTGATAGCAGTCCTTTTAGTTATTTAATGTTGGCTGATGGCAGATTCAGTGACGTAACATAATATCATATGATCAGTATCAATACTGGTGTAATTAAAACATTAAGATTGGATTGATGTGGGCTCCACTAGACGACACATATATGGCGGAAATGCAAACTAAATGCACTTGGTAATAGATTTAGTTCAGATGATATTGGAATCATTGGCCTTATGATTTACACCCATAGAGGACTTTCAGCCCTAAAACCAACATTTCAGTGGGATCAGCACTGCCAACTGCTTCCGACTGATTGTCCTTTTGCCATGGCAAGGCTATCATTCAGACTATGAATATAAGCAGCGCTTCAAGGATTATCTACAGCACATGTCTGAACTACTGCTCACTGTATGAAATCATCTAATTATGAGCATCTTTGTACTGAGACTCAGCTTGTGGGCACGTTGACCTGAAGGTGTCAGGGATCTTTCTCGATTCCCGTCAGTACGATTTTCATGGCGTGCAGCATACAGGTGTCCAACCTTACCTTGAAGTCGATATCCATAAGAGCGCCAGCCTTACAGAACGGAGGTGACTGTGCTGAGAAAGGCTCTCTCTGGAGAAGAACGTTTCAGAGAACGTGTCTTGTATCGCTGCATGCATTTTTTAATGACTGATTGTATTGCGCACACTACAGTGGGAACATCAAACGCCTCATGCTCAATTTCAGTTGTTCTGGCAAACGATTATCTCATATTTGCTGCCCAACAAGATAACAGCATTGCAATGGGCGCTAAATGGAGATGGACTGGGAATATGTGTTGACTGATAAGTGCAATCAAAGCCAGCTGCCTCCATTTATTGACTCAAGACCCAGGGGTGTGAGCGTGTGAGAATGTGTGTATTATCAGTGTTGCAGTGGAATACGAGAAGTTACATCATCACCACTTAACCGTGTTATACAGGCGGCTCGTTCGACTATTGGTGCCCAGGGGAAGAATTTAAATTGAAATGTTAAATGACTTTAATACACGTGCACATTGGGAATATGTGACTAAGGGGTGCATTTATGTTTTGTTGTGTTTTTCTGTGCTTTGGAAATATGTGTGTTTTTGTGTGTGTATGTGAGTGTGGGGCAGAGGGACAGAGCAAGCATGTGCAAGTGTAAATGTGTGCTTATATGTGCTCTTGCCTCACTTTATATATATTTATAGTGCTGAAAAAATGTTGTTTTGTTTTTTTTGCTGTCATGCAAATAGGAACAGGTTGATGTAACATTGCAAAGTTGGTTCTGCCTCAAACAGCCAACACTTTAGTCTGTCTAACCTGGAACATGAAGCCCTTTTCTACTGAGAAAAGGGTGCATTGTTTTTTTTTAGCCCACTGAACAAATCCTTGCACAATGACAGATGTGAAGGAACAGAGTCGTTTCTTTGTTATCATGACATGAAAAAGTTTTATATAAAAGTTGAAATACTACTGTCAAGCACAGGGATTATTGCAAGCACATTGAAGATAACAATTTTTATATAAAATGAATCTCAACGAGAGTGGGAAATCACATCATTTTGGTTTAGTTTTTCTTTAGTTTGCAGTAATAAAATAAGTGCAGCACTAAATGAAAGCAATACATCATAATAACAAAAAAACACAATCCTATAGTTTCATTTGTGTCTTGTCAGTGCACCAACAACGTTTTGTCTTCATACACTTGTAACATAGATTATCTGTTTCATGTATACTCATAAGTCAGCATTTTGTGTTAATCACACTGTTTGAATAATTCATGTCTTTGACATCCTGAATGCTCAGCTGGGCAAAGGCATTGGGAAACAGATGTGTTCACCCTTAACCAGCTAATGATCATCCATGAAACTCTGAGAGCCAAACAGATCTACTGCTGTTCATGTTGGCCATTATGAGAAAACATTGCCTTTTCACAATATTTCCACATCATTTGTCACCAAAAAAAGTGCAAGTTAACACTTGAGAACTGCCAAGTCGTCGCTTGTTACCAGCTGTTTGAGGTTAATTGTGTTTTTGTGATTTTCTTGACTGTGCTGATGAGACCGTTTTGTGTACTGCATGTTGTCATTGGCGTTTAATTGCAACTAAAGCACATCTTTAAAATTATCTCACATCATTTTTTGTTTTTTTTACAAAAGCTTATATGCTTGTAGATTTAAATGTATGCTAAGCGCAGGGGATCGTTGTGTTATTGACAGGAAAAGAGTGAAAACATTCATTAGGAGGAGACTATTGAAAATCCATACTGTGGTCTGCACCTTGGACCTATATGTATCTAAATTCCATTCACCCGAGATAGATCTTTTCATTGAACACTTTAGAATAATGTGTGAAAACAAAATGCCAGCAGCCCCGGGCTGCACGCTAGCAGAACATCCATGATGACGGCACTGTTTATGTGAAGGAGGGTGCGATCTCTGGAGAGGAAGATTTGGGTGACATCCCCATTGTTTGTTCCATTATACTGCAGGGTTCACTTACATATAAGCTTCTAATGCTCTCAAAATGAAAGTAAACACAATTCCCAACTGCATTGTTTTCTCATGAAGGAGGTAAACATTTCATTTAAGGAGGTACACCAGAGGGCCAAGCAGCACTCTTTGGTTTAAGCAAGTTGAGTGAAGCTTCAGAATTTTTTCACTCTTTTCTGCTATTAATGGATTTGTCATAGATGGTTTTCATCGGGGCTGGAAGAAACTCATTTCACCTACTCAAATTACCGTAATTAGGTCATTTTTGGGGGTACTTGTACTTGAGTATTTGTTCAATTCTGTAATTTTACTCTACTTAAAGGTGCAATATGTAAGTATTGTCCACGTGTCAAGTTCATACTCAAATAGCGTGCAGCATATTGATAGTGTAACCGCTAATTGCTGCTAAATATAGCTGCTGTTAGCTAGTTAGCTCGGTTAGCCGTACAGCTAACGGTCTCAAACCCGAGCTTGACGCACTGAGTGAGTGTCGATGTTTACACCACTAACATACAGTAAGGACCAGAACAGCTGGTTAGCATGCTAACTTCAGCAGATATCTCTGCAACACATTTTCTGAATTCATTTCTTTTCAGCAAGTAAAGTAAATATTAACAATTGTATCTTTTTCTTTTGTGTCCATATCTGTACTCAAGAAATATTAAGGAGAAGAAAATGTGATCCTGCAGCCGACCAATGACTGTGTGACAGTCCTTTTTTTGTGCAAGAAAATTGAAGTAGGCTGACCTTGTAGGCTGAGTAGCTTTATTGATTGGAGATGTCAGACAGCCTTATATCAGGCAGCAGAATTGAACCCTGAAAACCACACACAGTACTCACATGTCTGCACACACACACACACACACACACACACACACACACACACACACACTAAAAATTAATCAATGGGAAGCTGGTGAATTGGAAGATAAAATATTCATAGGTAATGAATATTCAGCTGAAAGTACTTTTGTATCATCCCCCTCAACAGTTTTACAGTTAAAATATTTATACCACCTTAACTAAATGGAACATCCGCTCAACCTAAACATTGTTGATGTCTAGGTGAGTATATGCCCATGGTACATGAGGATGGTCGGTCACCATGGAAACAGTTTCAGGTGTCTAAAAGCGTGATTTAAATCTGTACGTCTCCTTCATGCTGTCAAACAAGGTATCCCTGAATATGACAGCAGGAAAGACGTCCTGTCTGAAAAAACCTAGCACATGGCAACTTGTTTTTTTTAACAATCTCCTCTTCCCATTCTTTACCACAGTTAGCACCTCCCCTCCTGCATGTCCTCACTGAAGTGAAAGCATTAAAGCAATTTTGATTCGGTTATCACTTTATGTGTTGCCATTGGCAGAATTTATAACCAAATGAGCGGCACTGAAAATGTCTGTTTAGATTGGCACGAGGACGTGGGCAGTAATGTGTGCTGCCACCTGCTCCTCTCTCAATGCTTTCTGCTCAGCAGTGCAAGGCTACAGGCAGCAAGTCTAATTCTGTCTGCACTGCGACTTTAGGATTTAGGGACCTTTTACCAGGGCTGTAAAGGCATCGGGAGATGATGATGTCAGTGCAATTTAATCTTGTCAAAACTTCAAGGTTGGCCTAGAGGCAGGGATACTGACTACCAACAAACTACTGTAAGAAACTCTCTCGGGTTTATCCCTGGCACTGGGTGAGGTTGAGCAGGCTATTAAATTTGCACACTATCAACTGCAAGGTGGCTGTTGATACAGACCACAAACACGGCTAAAGAGCCCTTGAGTAAGACACTAAACCCCAAATTACTGTGAGGCTGCAAAGAGTAAAAGGAAGAGACTTTCTGGCCTTTTCATGCCTCCTAAAGTTGCCTTATGTTGACTTGAAATCTCATTGTTAAAAGCCGCAATTTTCAGGTCTCTGATCCTCACACACTCACACACACGCACTGCTGCTTGGTATTTGATTTTGAAATAACACACTCATGTAAAGCTGCCTTTTTGTTTTAGCAGTTGTCATTGCTGAGTTGCTGATGATAGGAAAACTGCTTTAGCCAAAGAGAACCATTGGTCACAAGTAGCCCCTCACCAACACCAACTAAAAACCTCTTAACCGGACATTTGCGTAATAACACTACAAACGACAGCCTCTGAATGACCATTGAGTTGAATGAACACCTCTGACAGTCTCCAGCACAACTGACCATTATGAGCTTCACCAAAAATCTCATCCCATTGTGTGTAAATGTCATTTCGAGCTGCTACTTTACAGCACGTGTGGCATTTTAATCCGTTTATCTTTGTATGCCGTTTCACTGCAATCAACTGTTAACCGTAAATTACTTGAGTAAGCTTGATATAATTAATGAAACTGTGCTAGAGATAATTAGTATCAGCCTCTGTAGCAGAGTCCCGGTATTGTAAGTGCTGATAAATTATGATCCAGATTATGACCACATTTCCAATAAATATTGCCTTCCTGTTGCAAAGGAGAAGGCTACTGTTAGCTCCCCTGGGCATCACTCTGCATGGGTTTGTTTAAATGAGTAAAAGGGATAAGAGCTGATAATGGACAGAGTCGGTCTTTTATGCACACCACCATCTGTTTTTGCAAGAAATTTATCCACGAGTCCTTCCTGTTTGACATTAAAGCAAATTCTCTGTGCCATAAATGGAGCTATTTAAGTTTTAGCTTGATTGCTGTTTTACGGTTTCTACTTGATCTATTCTTATTTTTATTTTATATACGTAGAAAGACTTATCTTTAAGTTTCTTTATTATCTGTACTTTTTGTGTCTTTTTGCTGCTGTAACACTGAAATTATCCCTTATCTTATTTTACTCAGTGTCAAAATCCACATCCAGTAAAAGTGTGTCTATGCATCATGCCTAATCAATGTCAGACCGTATTAATAACATTTTTATCACAACAAATCATTTTTTAAAAATAATACATTTACAGAGGTTGTAGAAAGGTGCAGAATAAACAGATCTCTTTTCCTTAAAAACATTACAATGACTGTGAATGAATAATTTTAAAATGTTTGTCTCTGTGTGAATTCTGCTGGGTGCAGCTTCTACTGAGGTATAACGACGTTGGTATCATGTGGTATCTGTGTTTCGACAGCTATCAACAGTCTTGGTAGTTGCCAGCTTGTGGAAAAAATGTAAGATAGCTGAGTTAGCTAGGTTAACTAGTTAGTTGACGTTATCAACATTAACGTCAGTCAGCGTTGACAATGTTAACATTTGCTAGCTAGGTTAGTAGTAGCTGGCATTTGCTGGCTAAGTAACTTTAGCAGTGTTAGCTACTGCGCACACGACAACCACCAGTTTTGTGACGTGAATGCAATGGAAGGGGGGAGATGGAATGCCACATTTAACAGCTTGAATGTGATTTGCATTGTGGGTAATGTAGGCACCAGTTTTTGAAAAGCAGTCCTAAGGTCTAGCATTGCAACTCATTATGGATAGTTTAAAAACAAAATGATCAAAAATTGATACAGCAGAACCAGAGACATCGCCTTTCTTCTTCCTTTTCAAAACCTGGCGCCTACATATGGCACCTATGTAATGTAGGTACATACATACCCACATTACATAGCCACTGAGTAACTTCACTGGATACATTCATCAGATTACATGCAGCTTCCTCCGGAGCCACAAAAGATTTTATACTACTTTTTTTCACATATGCAGCATTACTGTAAGTGTAATTTGTGGGAACTGACAATTTTATTACATCTAGTCCTCATCAAGCTCATGGAAACTAGAGGTTTGATTCAAGATATCTTTTATGCAACACATGCTTACTATGATTAATAGGTTGTAAAAATAAGATATTACCACCTATGATGAATGTATTGCTGCCATATGCCGTTCCACAGATAGATAGACAGATTGTGCATCTCTATGCTGAATTTACTAGACTCACCCCAGGTCAGACCTCACGAGCTGGTTTCTACTTACATGTCTTTTCTGTAGCCAGGCAAATTTTTTTTATTGACCTACAGGAGGATTTATCTCAAAGTGGATCTTTCCCTTCATTAGCCCCTCGCAAAGCCTCCCTATCAGCAGCGGTAGAGAGTAAATTCTTGATCTTCTAAAGTAATGGACCTCCACAGCCATGGAACTGCACTATGCAATAAAAGGTATGCTGGCCCATTACTCTTCTATGCAAGGCTGTCGAGAACAGCCTGGCTAATGAACTGAGGCTACCGGAAACATTTTTATAAAAAGAAAACAACCAGGGAATCTGACTGAGTTAATATGAGAGCGAGAGAGTGAGAGCATCTGTGTGATGTATTGAAGTGAACTGCAGACAACACCCAAATCCTTTTTGGATTGACAACCACGTAGGTGGGTGATGTTTTTATGTTCAGATGTATTATACAATAGAGCAAAGGGGTATGAGAAAAGGAAGTGGATTTATGGTTTTGTGAAAAATGATTACAAGGAAAGTGAAAGTGATGTAAGTTTACATATTTGAAGCAATAGCTGTTCAATATTTCATGAAATAGTAAAGTAGGCTATATCGTGTTTCCTCCAGTCCTGACAAATTGTCAAATTACTTTCCATTTACAAGTGACAAATAGCTCAGTATTTCTACCTGTGCATGTGTGCATGTACGTGTGTGTGTGTGAGTGTGTGTGAGAGTGTGTGTGTGTGTGTGTGCGTGCGTGCGTGTGTATGTGTGTGTTTGTCCCTCTTTTCACATAAGAGCCTCCACTCCCCAGTCTCCAAATGTGCGCATTTTTCTCCACACAGCCTGAAGAATTTCTGTCAGGTGTGCAGTCAGGAGTTGAGCGATGTTCTGTGATCAAGAAACATCATAATTAACATCTTTAATCCCATTTTGAAGTGTGTGCATTCGAGATTTTCCCTCGCTACTCTGAGGGAAATTGCTGTGTTTCGCTGTCTGTTCACCGACCTGCAGAGTGAGCAAATTAAGCGGTGATGTTTTCGTCTGCAAATCTGGGTTAAACATGGGGGTCTCTGCATTGTGCGATAAGCGCAGATCTTGCAAACATTTGCACTTTTCTTTGTGCTGGCCCAAAATTAGACAAGCTAGTAATACAGGAGAATTTACATTCAGTCTACTGAATGGTTGAGAAATAAGACCTAATGACTTTTGCAGCTTAACACACGCATTTAAGGCACAATGCCATTATATGCACACACACACACACACACACACACACACACCCGCAGACACACACACAATGTGAAGGAAGTAATACCTTCAGGGGTTTGCTATTAAGATGGTTAATCCGCAGGCCTCGAGAGGAGCAGGATAAAATATTCCTGGAGGAAGCTTTTCACAACAAGCTCCTAGGATCAAGTGCATGAATAAATTACAGACATAATTAAAGGAAATGTCAAATGGCTGCTGTATGGAGCATTATTAACGATGCCCTGGCCATGTTAAAGGAACCTGGGCCTGAAATGAGGATGATCAATGTAGGTTTAATGGGGTTCCTAGTAGACTGAGGGACTACGGGACCTACGATAATACTGTTCGGCTTCACTGAGGCCCAGTGCAGATATTGACCTGGTGGTGAATGTACACAAGGGTAACATGACTGTGGTAATAAAGAAGAGGGATTCAGTGTTTGCGTCTGAATAAAAAGAGACAGACAGACAAAAAAGTAATGAAGGGCAGCTGCGTGTGTGAGAGAGAGTGTGAATTAAAGAAACAGAGAGGGAAGAAGAGAGTTGGAAGTGAAAGCAGTTTCTTCTTCAGTCTTGTCATGGGAAATACATCCTTTCACCATGAAGCAAAGCTGTCAGCGGATGCTTATCAAAAACAGTGAAGCGTCAGCCTTCTGCAACTCAGTACGAGCAGCAACCCAATTTCTTTCAGTTGGCAAAGGCGGTTAGTCAAGTCAAGTGAAGTAAATTTTCTTTTATAGAGCCCCAAATCACAAATTTGTCTCAGGGGGCTTTACAATCTGTACAACATACAACACCCTCTATTTATCCTTTAGAACCCTCGATTCGGTGAGAGGGAGTAAACAACTTAACTGAAGATGAAAAAAACAGAAACCTCAGAGAGAGCAACAGAGGAAGAATCCCTCTTTGAGGATGGACAGACGAGTGATAGCTGAAGTAAACAGAGTCGACAGAAGCAGCAGAATTCCTAAAAGAAGAAACAGTATTAAAAGATAATATGTAGGACTTCTGCATTCAAATGTCTAAAAAGTGCTACGCTGTGCTATGTTCTATATTTTGTTGAATTGTGCCGCTTACTTACATCATCCCAAATGTTTCTAACAATATTCAAACCTAAACAAATTCACAAGGTACGAGGTAATCTGTTCATCATTATACAACACAGGGTTGTAAAACTAAATGGTCGTTTAGACTCCTTCATGCAACAGAAATTACAGAACATATAAACAGTTATTTATATTCAAATATACATAAACACGTTGTGCATCTTTAAGCAGCAGCAACAAGATGGTGATGATAATGTGGTCGGCATCTTCATATGAAGCGTTCGACATCTGGGAAACACTGTCCATCAACTTTGACTGTGTGTGAGCTGCAGTCGTGTTGATAGCGAGGATAAATCCAAAAATTCAAAAGTAATCTCGGAGCTCTCCTCCCGTCTATATACGGTTCTGGATCAGAGCAGAATCCAGTGTAACTCGAGATTGATCTGCTCATAGATGTAATATAGAACAAGATACCGGACCCCAATTAGGACTCTTCATGTGGCACATACACCGAAAAAAAGTTTGAGGTTCTGGGTTAACTTCTGTGGCCCACTGACTATGCACAGCAGTAACTGTAAGTAATATATGCACTACATATCTGCATTCCTTACTGTAAAATGCCACAACGTCAGTGAAGAGGGCCAATTATAAAGGGAGAAATGTCACCAATATCACTATCATCATTAGCACACTCACATTATCTGTGCTGCTCCATTACATTTCCACAACAACCAGGTGCATTTCTTGTGCAGTGAGTGGTCGAGTGGAAAACAGGCTCAGTTGTACCCACAACACTTCAGCGTCCTCCAATCACAACTAGTTTGAGTGATGTCACTCAGCCCCCATGCATGCCCCACTTGCACACAAAGAAGAAGCCACACTCGCACATTTTTGAGTAATTTTAACACCCCACTCCGTGGCTCTGTGTTTTCAGCCACTTGCAGCTCATTATATTGGTTTTCTGGTACGTGTATACTTGAGTCCAAATGGCTCTCAGTGGCCCCACATATCGTAGCTGGCAGCCACTCCTAGCTCATAACCTCACACGAGCTGATTTCACGCTGCTGTCTGGTGAGAAATAAAGGCTTGGTGAAGGAAACAAGTGATTGGTGAAGAATGCAAAACCAAAGCGACCCACACCCATTAGGATGTTTTGGAGACTATATGCCCCCTAGTGGTCAGAAAAAACATAGCGCTGCTTTAAAACTGTCCAGAATAGCCAAGTGAAACTTACTAAAAAGTAGATGGTTAACACAAATAAATAATGAAATAGGGGTTATTAGGTGCTGCAAATGGACCTGTCTTGTGTTTGATTTACGATTGCTGAGAATAAGGCAAAGCACTACACCAAGCACTCAATCTGATTTCCAATTTTTGGGACAACCCTTCAAGGCCCTCATATGTCATCAGTAGTCATGGCGTTTATGTAAACAGACACGACGGGCCATTTCCAGTATACCCTCTTCAGCTGTGGTGATTTCTCTTATTATTGTGGCAGTCTGGGTATTATAACAATGCCATTTGCCATGTATCTGATCAAAATAGAAAAGCATGGACGCTCACAATTCCTTCTGTCATGCACAAATTGGTGATAACAATGGTTAGCTAGCTAGTTAGTTAGCTTCCAAGACCTCTGCAAAATAGTGGGGATTGTGTTTTTGCTTGTTTTAAAGAGCAGGACCAAAATATATCGAAAACAACAGAGAGTTCTCATGACCATTCGTTTGAGGTGTGCCTCTAAAAACCTGCATTGGGAGGCCATGTAGCCCCAACAATTCTCGCTACCCCTCTACCTCAACAAGAATTGAGAGGCCCTATCCCTAAGCGTGAACACACAAAATGGAATGGTAGGATTAAATGGTGTTTTGGGATCGGGCCTTAATCCACATCATTTAGCAGTGTCACATATTTTGGTCTGGGGAGTCTCCATAAGGAATTATAGTAAACATATATTTAGATCCCTTTACACATTATTTAAATTATAAACGTGAAAATTATGTTTATAAACCTTTACAATTGATAAATCAATTGTTTATAAAGCATTTAATTGTTTGACTCAAGTGTGATAAATCATAAATTTACCATTTAGGTGTTACCATACAGTATGACTATTATTCAAATGAACTAGCTGTAAGTCCACGGTATTAAGTTAATGTTTTTATTTTGTTTTTGATGCATAGTATATGTATTTATTCATTTATGTATTTTTGGATTCAGGCAGGTCTGGTCCTCCATACTGTGGGGAGGGTGTGAGAGTCAGTGGGGGTCGCGGGCCTTATCGATGAGGCTTATTGATCGGCTGCATGTGCATAATCTTTTGTTTGTGACTTCTGTTGTCTAAACCTGGGAGAAAATGCCCTGAGACTAAACCACATGATGACCCCGTGCTCCACTGATCCTGAACCGAGGAGCCTCACAGTTCGGTTGCAGTGTTGCGGTCTGACGCAGGGGGGCGCAGTTCTCCTCCAGGTGCGTCTTCCCTCCCTCCCTCCATCCCTCCATCCCTCCCGCACCTTCCCATCCCGGCGCTGCTGCTGCTGCTGCTGCCGCTGCCTCTTGCTCCGGCTGCTCCGTCGCATCCTCGCCGCCGTGCAGCCCACTTTTTCTTCTTCTTCTTCTTTTTCTTCTTCTTCTTTTCCTTCTTTTCCTTCTTCTTCTTCTCCTTCGGGGGGGGGGAGCTGACTTGATGCGCATAATTAATCATCTCCGCAAGATTTCCTCCTCGAGCCCAATTTCAGACCTGCGCGTGTTGGATTCGAGAGCGTAAACACAGGCGAGAGTCAAGCCTCTAAACTGGGGATGTTTCAAATGTGATTCAGCACCGCAAACAACGTGGGTGTTGTGTGCGTGCGTGCGCGCGCGTGTGTGTGAGAGAGGGAGTGTGTGTGTGTGTGTGTGTTTTTTTTTTTTTTTTTTTTTTTGGTGGGGAGTGGAGGAGCAGGGGGAGAGCAGCGATATGAAACGCGTGTGTATGCCTCCTGCGTTCAGCCCTTCTCCTCTGACTGACTGACTGACTGACCACCGGCTCTCATTTTCACCTGTGTGAACGACCTTGCGATTGTGACCGAGATTTTCCCCCCAAAACAAGGTTTCCATGGAGGATCAATCTGTCGCTTTATCCGCGAGGGCTGAATTCGGTTCCTGCTGCTCTCAAGATATTTCAAGATAAGAGGTGAGACACACTCACACAATACACGGCACGCGCGCGATTGTGAACGTGCACGAATACAGAAATCTAAATTATTGACACAGTGGTATTTATATGCTGAAATATTTATTCACTCAAACAGGCTCAAACGTCGGCCTGTCCTGCCTACTATCCCCGAATTGGCCCATCAATTCCTGAAGTCATGTATCTGATAATGATTGTTTTATCCTGGAGTAGCGTGACGTGCCCTCCCAACTGCAGCCAATTCCTCCACACTCAGCTGTCTGGTTGCATTCACACAAGCACTTTTATTATTATCATTATTATTATTATTATTATTATTATTATTATTTCTTTCTCAATAAGGAGTTGCAGCTCAGCCGTGCCTTTCTTTGTCAAACTGATGTAGAGATGCTGTTGCATCACTCACATGGTGGTGTATTTGTCTGGAGCTGCTCCCGTGGTTCCCACCTGGTGTGGTGCCACACTGCAGGCAGCCTGGCTTCACTTCCACCTCACCCTCTAAAAAATGTGTTGCTACAGGCCAAGAGCAACGCAGTTGAAGGGGCTAAATCAGCCTTGAATGAATGTGTTCAAGTGTACTAAAGGTACCCATCCTCCAAAAGGTTTAACAAAAAAAAAGAAAGAAAGAAAGAAAGAAAGAACTGCAAACCTTGAGAAGTGTCAAAGCAATGGCTGGCATTATTACTCTTGAGATACAGCAAGTGCTAAATGTACACACACACACACACACACACACACACACAGGACTTGTATCCTGCAACATTCAAAAGGTAATTGCATACTGGTATATGCTACAATGTCAGCTGGAATTTCTGTGATGAATGCAGCTCAGGCCTTCAAAGTAAGTACACTCCCACTCTGCCAGCTGGGCTATTTGTTCAACCAGCGTGTTACTTGGATGCAGGCGGAGTGTGATGGAGGTGGCGAATATCGTGATTATACATTATTTTTTCATGTCAGTTAACCCAGTGGTGTGTTGTTACAGGAAGGCTCCCTCCTTGATTGAGAGTGATTCACCCCGCAAAGCTTTCTCACCACCTTTTATCACCGCCATCGTTAGCACCATTATCCATGAGTGCAAGCTGAGAAGGTGTGTGCAACTGTGTGAGTGTGTGTGTGTGTGTGTGTGTGTGTGTGTGTGTGTGTGTGTGTGTGTGTGTGGGTGGGTGGCTACATGCTTGTGCTCGCCTCTGTGTGTGTTCCTGCGTGTGCGTGTGTGAATAGCCCTTTACAGTAGGTACATGTGAGTCACTGAGTGTGATATCACTGACAGGATTCTGTAACTCAGTATTTTGCATTTGTGAATGATTTATTAGAGAGCTGCATGAAAACAAAACGGAGCACGTTGCGTCAGCTGCAAGACGGTGCCATCCCTGACAAAAACCCCATTACAGATGCAAACCAGAACATGCAAAGTCGACAGTAGTGTAATACCCACTGTACCTTCCACACACAGCAATCCTCAGTCCTGAGGTGCCAGCAGTTTGCACACTGTGGGCCTATCACTGAGGTATGGCATGCAGGACTCTTCTTGAGAGGAAGCGTACCAATCCAATTTTCAGACTTTGGGTGAAGAAAAAGGACAGAGCGAACATGAAAGGTAGGGAAGAAAATCCTAGCTGAGACCCCCACGTGTCTGATTTGACATCCAGGCAGCTGACAAACAATTAGACCCTCCATAAGTAGCGTTCTGAACCAGGCTCGCCCCGGGATTAGGCCACAAATGAGCCGCACATCACGGCTTATGTCTTCTAAATGGAGAGCGAGTGTGTGCATGCATGTGTGTTTGTGTGTGTAGGAAGGTTGTTAAATGTGTTGTACACAGTGATAACGTGAGTTAGGTGTGTGTGGGTTGTGTGACATTTAGCAGATTGGCGTTATTATCTGTCTCTGCCCTTGCTATATCTTGAACAGCTCTAGGAAAGATGTGCGTTTCCGTGTGCGCAGCGGACCTGCTTGTTCATGTGAATGTTTTGCATATACTCCGAACACACGCATGTACGTGTGACTGCGCTCTTAACTGCTGCGTTATTGCCGGGTTCTCCGTTGTGTGTATGTTTGACATTTCATAATTGCATCATTACTCGCTCAGTCTCCCCCCTGCAAGAAGTGGGTGCATTGCAATTTGCAACACATGCTTCAAGCAGACAGACACTTGCCCTTGATTATGGACCTGGGTGGAATGGCTTCCTCATCAGGCTGTCTTGATTCACCCCAGCATGTGGGGAGACACATGCTGCTGTCGGTGAATCTAATTGATTGGATGGCACCCAATTCCCAGGTCCAAGTCTCCTCAGGCAGCCAGAGTGAATCCGTCCAAGTGAAGGATGAGCTTAGGCGTTGGTCGCTCCCCTAATAGATTGGCATGGGCTTCCTCCCATATGCCTCTGGTATCACCCTCAGACATCTCCGGGTACAAGTCGGCCAAACAACGGGGCACAAAGTGACACCGCCTGAATCTTCACTGATTACAAATGTGAGAACGGACAGAAGAAATGTGACACATCCTGCACCATATTCCACATCCAATTTTATCCTAATCATACTTTTACATTTGACACTTGGCTTGTCTTCTCCTGACAAGGCACAACGTTGAAAGCAGGATAAAGAAATGTGGAGTTTTTACAACTAAATTTCTTGTTCCAACAGGTCAAGCTCCCCTCTCACGGAGAACACCGGTGCCATTTCAAAGCTTATTGGATGAAAGTCTCATTTGCCCTTGGCTGCCAAAGATGACGTTGCCATGGAAACAGCTTCTACTGTTATCAATCATCCACTGTCTGGCAGGTAAACCACCTTTTCATATGAGTAATGATTCTTTCACGTTTGGACATTTACAGTTGCAGGATGATAGCTGAAGAGCTGAAAATCATGTCAGTGTCAGAGATGATGGGGTGGACCCGGGTTTGAAGGAACGCTCCTCCGTATTGACTTCCATTCACGACACAGACACAATACTCTCAATCTTTCTCATCACCGCTCTGTGATAGTGGCCTGATGAAGAGATATTTGAGGCTGTTATCTTGTCTTTCATACTTTTCTTTGTGCATTTAGAAAATGTAAGTGGCACAAAACACAAAGCAAAGATGCTCTGTTACCTTTTCATCATAGTGTTTATGCTCAGAACAGAGAGCAAGGATTGCTCCTCTCAACTCAAAACAAATAAGATTTCGTTTTACATATAATGTTATATAATGATTTGCCAATAAAATATTTTAAAAAATCTACATTTTCAAAAAAACTTTCTGTGAACCCCATTTCTATAATACATTATAACACATTATGAACATACTTTCAGTGTTGTACGCTAATAGTGCTGTATAATCATAGTAATTAGCACTAATGGATATTCATAATGCCTTACAACAATAATCATAACTTATTACGAAGCCGATGTCTATGATCCATTATAGCGCATTATGAACATACTTTTAATGTGTTACAACAGGTCTATAGTGCTGTGTAATAGTACTGATGAATATGTACTGCATTATAGATATATATGTACTTATATACTTATAATGTGTTATAGTGTGCCTATAGTTAGAAGCAATCATAAATATTCAGAATCCTTTATAACATTAATCACAACAGATTATAAAATATTTTATACTGACTTATGAGGCCAGGTATCAATACTTCATAATTGCTGCTCAATCACTATTTTGCAAGGACCATAGGGGAATAAAATTCTCAAAGTTGTAATACATTATAATCATTTTATAGCACATTATAATCATGATTATAATGCGTTATAATGTCATAAGTTGCTTAAAGTGGCAATTAGGTGCTTTAGGTTATTAATTAAGTAACAAAATATTTTTTGATTAGGTACTTACAGTACATACAGTGACATACAATGTCATTAAAATGTATAAAGCATTATAGACATCAGTATTAACATGTTATTATTATTGTTATAAACCATTATAAACATTCATGAGGGCTTATAACTATGATTATACGGCACTATAGGCTGCATTATAGACATGGGCTTCATAGAAAGTGTTACCCAACCTTTTTTTCCACTTCTATAATATGAAAGTGTAATTGTTTTTAATTGCAGCATTTCTAACACTTCACACAAGTGTCAGGAAATAATTATGGCGCAGTGATAGACTATCAGGTGTTCATTTTATTCCCTTCATTTGTTCTGCAGAAATGTGCACTTTGCAACACCTCAAGATAACATGAAACATATTGAGTCATTTCCCATGTTTAGTAATGTCCAACCTTCCATTTTGAAATAGCCGTCCTATTAGACCCGAATATCCCATTTCGTCCCAAAGAACAGGGAATTATGGAGGCTGGACTCTATGGCACTTTCTTTTTTTTGTCGTTTCTGTGCTCAGGCTGTTTCTGTTTCTCCGACAGATTGTCTGGACAGTGGATCATACCATGGTCCAAGATGGAGGATGGAGCCAGGTGACTTGTTCATTCCTGTCGACTCAATAGAAGAAGAAGCTACCCTGACCTGCGATGCAAAGGGAATACCAGCTCCTCAGTACAGGTAGGAGTCAGACTAAGGTGTGTGTGTAAGATAAAGATGGTGCGCAGCGTTTGAGGTTTTCAAAAACGAATCTGTCAACTTATTTTAACATTGAACATTAAAAAAAGTGAAAATTTGATTTATAAATGATCAATCCCAAAATCTGTCTGCAAACTTGATTATAAAATTATAATTTAGTCCATTTATTTCTTTTTTGTGAGACAGATTATCGGCAGTTAATGTGCACTTTCTCCCACGTCTCATCTTCACTCTTATTTCTGAAAGCATTTCTGAGCTGTCAGTGTCACAAGAGGACCATGGTTAATGCTAGTTACGAGAGGAAACATAATATTTGGCTGCATGGGGACATAAAAACAGATTAAAAATCTGTTTAGAACTACCAGCTTTTTCAAAAGAAATCTGGATATTCTTTGGTGAAAATATTCTAAAACCCAAACATTTAAATAGTTATGCCTCAAATTACTCAGTCTTGCCCACTGAGCCCATTTCAATCATTTATCACTGGTGCTTGCTGCTCGTTCAATTTTCTCCAAATCAGACTGAAATGCATAAAAACGCTCTTAGCAGTGGTGTCAATATGGCTTTACTAATTCTTATTGACTTACACGCTGCCAATCTGCCTCTTGTCTCGCCAGATATTATCTTAGCGACACATGTGTAGCATCGTAATGCATCTTAAATCTCCTGTTATATAACGAAGCGCCGTGAGACCAATGCAGTCTTCTAGACACCAGTTGGCACCAACAGGCATTGATTACAAATGTCTTTGGTGTTGAAAAGTGGAGACGAGCTGAATGATAATCACTATTATTTCCTCAGCCCTCGCCTTAGACCAGGTATTTCCATGTACTGATTAAAGGTGAGATGAGCATGTTTAACGTGGTGTCTTCTCGAGCTGGCTGTGCTAGGCTCTGCATGCCCTCAGCACCTCTCTGGCTCTTCTCTTGAAGTGTAAATGGGCTCACACTGCTGTCTCCCCCTTCTTCCCCTTTTCCTCTGCCAGCCCTGTCACTCACAAAGAGATGAGACCCTCATAGTATTCACACTGCAGTGGCACAAAAAAGCCACATCTTATATAGAAGAGCATCTCTTGCGTAGCGGGTCATTAAAAGGGATGCGGTTTGAACACATCTAAACAGAGGGTGACTTGCCTAACCTTTACCCAACCTGAGGTTTAAAGCCCGCAGCTCTGGGCTGCAGGATCATCTGGAATACACAAGTTTCTCTGCAGTCAGATGGTCTGACGACATGTGTTCACAAAATTAGTCTCAAGCAGAGTAATTCGGTTTCGGTGTTGCTATTCAATCACCTGCCCGATGTTCAGGGCTCCACTGAACAGCAGAGGCACTTTAGAGCAGGTCAAAAAGAGGTGGAAATGGTGACTCAGGACAGGACACAAACATCTAAGCAGACAGGCGTGAATCACAGCTGATCCAACCCTTCTCAAACCTCGTTGCCTTAAATGTCTTCCATGTCTTCTTTGAGATTAAAGCAGGTCCAGGTGACGTATAAATACTGTGTAAAAAGTGTCAAAATGCTCAATCCGACGAGAAATGCAAAAACGCCCATGTATAAACGATACACACAACGATACAAGCACAATCTTCAGCCACGGCCCCAGCAACGCAGTGGTTCCAAAAATTCCCGCTAAGCAGATTTGGAAACACAGTGGGTGGTGCATACTCAGGCTTGTGAGAGTTGACCAAACAAAGGAGACTGGGCTTTTCGGGAGGGGTTCCTTAGAGAGACAGGAGCTAAACTGTAGCGTTGTACAGAGGTGTAGGGGTACAGAGGTGCTGCAGCAATGGACAGTATGAGAAAAAATAATGTGTTTTTTTTTTTTTTAGCTTTTTCTATTAGACACCCAAAATAAAAGTGTGATATGGGAATATGGGACCTTCAGTAAGTAATAGGGTTTATCTCATACAAAAACACAGCTACCCATTATAAGTGTCTAGAATTCATCAGCAAGCACTCACTAACATCCAATGGTTTGGATATATTTTTTAAGAAATCATTGAAAGTAGACTTGAAAGCATGTGAGAAGTTACCCGTCATGGCCTCCATGGCTTTCATTCCCTCTTAAGGAAAGCAAAGTAGAAAAATGTGGCTGAAGGAAAAAAAAAAACGTCTGTGCTTTTAGAAAAACGATGGAACATTCATATAAAGTGCTCTGCCCTTGAACTCTTCAATGCTCCATTTTTGAATAGCATTTAAAAAGAGATTGAGTTTTGTGGCGAAGGAGAAAGCAAGTCTGTTCTTGCTGAAGAATGAGACATGTTTAAATCAATGAATTAACGCTGTGTTTCTTAGAGTTCTTTCAGGTGCGTCATTTATTTGATAGTGCAATCCAAACCTGCTGTGGAACGTAATTTTTTTTTCCATGCTTGCTAAGTGTGGGAAAGATGTAATGGCAGGTGAAACGGAGTGTAAAAGGCACCCTTTGTTACACCAGTACACTGTTACCTCTTGCCAACTGCTAATGTTTTGTCCTAATGAGAAGTCAAAGGTGGAATAATGTCACATTATGTAAATATAATGTGGCAGAGAAGAGGTGATTATGGTTAAGACTGATGATAATATCTAGGATGGCTTCTACAACCCTTATCTTCTGCTTCCCTTAAATAGCAGAAGACAGCTTTGTGTATGATTCTCCCTGATTAAACTTTAATGATCCCAGTGGGGAAAATGAGATCGCTGCAGCAGCAAAAAGTGATAGAGCAAAATAAAGACAAATAGAACAAAAAGAGAAACATGCAATATAAATAACACGCTAGGATTTAAGTTAAACAAACGACTTAGACGCTTGGATATCGCAGCATTATGCATTATCAGATTACAGGCACAGAACAGCAATCATGAGCTGTGCAGAATACAATAGATAGCATGAAGCATGAAATTATCAATAACTTATAGTTCATAAAAATGTCACTTCAGAAGAATTTAAGACTGTAAAAGAAAACAAAAATGCGACCGTTCAAATGCTCATCAGCATATTTACTTTTGAGAGATGTGCACGCATTTATCAGCTTTCTTTTCCATGTTACTCTTTATGGCTTAAAGGTGCACTACTTAGTTTTTTTTAAGAACTTTTAAACAGAAGAGAAAGATCTTCACTGATTGATTTTCATGCTTAAACAAACTGAATAATCAAACTGTCTTCATTTTCATGGCTGAAGAAACTGAATATTCAAACGCAATTTCATACTGTTTTGTTGTTTTGGGGACCTTATTTTCCTCTGAGGAGGGCTTATTTATTCAGTTTTGGATTTGATATTGTGAATATTACCTTTGAGTTTCTGAATTTTGTTTTCCAAAATGACATAGTGCCCCGTTCAGAAAAATACTCCTTTGTCAGGGAAAGTTGAATCACTGCAGGAAAAGAATTAATGGCAAAACTCACACCCGTACGGTTCATGCTGTTCATGCTTCAAGCCTATAAATTCCTCCACACCAGCAAATTTACAGTAAATTATTCTTACTTGGAGTGAGTTACTACAGTGAGTTGTGTTCTCTGCTCACCTCCTGTCAGACCACCTTGGTTGGTAGAACGAAATGGACAGTGTGTTTTGCCAGGGACTGATGGTGTCTTTGCCCTCACAGATGGTCATTGAATGGGACTCTCATAAATCTGGGCCTGGATCGCCGGCGGCGTCTGTCCGGGGGCAACCTCATTATAAGCAGTCTGGACCGCTACCAGGATGTAGGGATGTACCAGTGTATGGCGTACAACACTGTAGGAGCCATCCTCAGCAGGAGAGCGAGTCTGCAGTTTGCCTGTAAGTTTCAGCTTGTCACTTTTTTTACTAAGAAAACTGAAGTGTAACTGCACTTAGCAAATAATGCAGACGCACAGCAAACCGACGGGCCATATTTGCAATATTTATCAGTGCTGCAATGTTGAGTGTGTGATGTTGATGTGAAATGGGTGCAGTCTAAGTGTGACGACTGTTCTTTACTTGTGCTCATACATGCAAACTAGGAATGACTGCTTCACTTTTTGTTTTGTCAACTAACTTGCTAAAGTACTGTCAGGAGAGTTTCTTAAGAAGGACTGAAGGCTGAAGAAACCACCCTTTACTCTGACAGGAACATAAAATGCTATTTCTGTTATAAGACACGAAGTAATGCAAATGAATAGTAGAAACAGTGCAAACATTGCTTTTTATTACCTCTGCATTGCCACAAAATAATAGCTTGGGCTGAATATAAACTCTAATTTCTTTCACATCGCATATCTGCGGTGAGCAAACACCTCAGATGAATAAAGAAACGAATACGTACTGTTTATGCACTGTTCATTAAGGGTTCTATTCATGATCACAACAAAACATCTTTTCACACCTTCCCTCCGTGGTGTCTGGCCAGTGTGGATATTTTTGGTTCTATTCGACGAGCTTTTAAGATATGCACGGCTGAGAAAATTGAATAATCACATTTAATAATAACTCAACAACAATGAGTCTTGGCAGAATTAATGTGCTGGTAACACTGGATAATCTACACACCTCGCCGATAAGAGTTTTACCAATTTTCACCTTCAAATGAAAAAATTCCCAGTTGAGAACTGCAGTGAAGTCTGTAGATTATACAGAGAAGAAATACCTGCGTGGCTCGACGCTACAAAGGGCAAGTGGGAAAATACGTTTGTTTTTTGTGATCCAGGGTAAGAACCCTATCAAAATAAACCAGCACTGAGAAACATATTTAATAACCATGTAAACATGTTCTCAGGTCTACACAGTCAAATTACAAAAAATAAGTATCTAAAATCATCCCAGATTACATTTTGTAAAAATGTTATGAAGAATTACTTGATTACAGTTTTGATTGCAGCTTCGATATATGACAATTGTTTCAGCACAGCATCCCACATGTAGAAGAAAAGACACAGTACACATTTTTATTTAACCAATTGTAAATACTGAATATGGAGAATGCATTGAAAAGGTAAAAATATCAGCTTCAAAATAATGTTAATGGTACAGTGTCTTGTAATAGGGTGAATGGTGTCTCTGTCTCAGCCACTCTGCCCCCCTATCACCAGATCGCACAAAAGCCAATTTCTACATAATGTCACTTTAAAGAGAAAAATAAATATTTGTGGAACTTCAATTTTTAGGGCTTTGTCCATTTCTTTAGCATAAGATACAATATTGGATTGCACTTGATACTATTTGATGAGCAATGTTTGATTTTGAAATAATCCAAAAGTATTCAGATGAGACTTCATTTTTTGTCATCCAATGGAGTACATTCCTTATTACAAAAATTGACATGTAATTTGTATTCAGTAATTAACTACACGTCAAATTATTCTGACCCCACGTTTGTAAGAACAGCCTACATACGCCTGAAGTGTATCAATGTGGTTTTTAGTTTGTTTTATTTTTCAGCATTCTTTGGATCTGACATCAAAGATTACTATTCAGCGGTAGCTTCTTGTTTGACCTACTATAGCTTAAGTTAGACCAAGAAACCAAATTATATTTATAGTATCTCTTTTTAAGGCTTTTTTTACTGTTTTCAACTTGTTTTTGTTGCTTTTTGGGCTGCAGCCTGTCCCATCATGCAGTTCTCATGCATGCCTGCCAACATTTAAAGATATAAAAGAGAGATAATCATTATTGGACAAAATTCTGCAAAAACCCACATTTCTAACAGCCTTGGTTCTCATTCTGTAACTGAGGTTTGCAGAAATTTCAGTGTTTTTTTAATTAAACTTCAGCTCAGATAAACATGTTAAATCAGTGGTTCAATCTGGCTTTCACCATCTCAGAAATATCAGCAGGTTTAGACCATTTCTCTCTAACAAACATCTGGAAACTGTTATTCATGCCTTCATAACCAGTCGTTAGACTCCTCTCCTCTCTGGCATGAGCAAAAGATCCATCTCCCACCTCCAGCTCATCCAAAACTCTGCTGCCAGAATTTCTGACTCATGCTAGGAAACATGACCACATTACACTGATCCTGGCTTCCTTACACTTACAAAACCCTGAGAGGCCTCACTCTAAGTTAGATTTTTTATTTCCCTATGTCCCTTCATGCTCCCTGAGATTCTCAAAAGTGTCCTTAGTTGTTGTTGTTCCAAGGTCTATATTACTACACAAAGACTGTGAAATGACCTGCCTGAGGAGATCAGTGCTGCAAACTCAGTCTCATCTTCTCAATCACTTTTGAAAACCCACCTTTTAAAATTGCTTTTCTTTGATTTTATTTGCTTTTATTAACAATTTTTTTTTCATGAGGAAGTGGCGGGTAGTATTTATGTTTGTTAGGTTGAACACCATCCTGCCCTGACATTTTGACAACAGCTAATGTCAAATTAGCTTTGCCGTGAACCTGAGTTGCCAGGTTGCGGTGACAGATGGGTTTAATTTGTATGTGGTGTTTGTGGACTGTGTTTCAAAGACGATCTGGCAACTTGGATGACGTCAGACAAATATACCAAATCTATTTATCCATGTATGGTGATGCTGGGAGAGCTTTGAAATAAGGGAGAAACCCAGAAAAATGAGAGTGTTGGCAGGTATGTTCATGTGGTTGCACAGCTTGCATACACGTGTACATGACTTCACTTATAAACTGTTCACACTACACTAGTTCCCATGTCATTAAAGTTGTATCTAATGTCTAATTTAGAGCCTGGGCTCAAATGTCTGCACTGTATTTTGATCTTTTACACAACCCCTCATAAGTCTCTCTCCCTCTCAGGCGTTGCAGAAATGCCGTCCTCATGACAATTTTCTTATAGCCTTGTGTCAGTGTCTTGCTGAGAGCTTTTACTCAGCAGTGTTTCTCTCTGATATTGGAGATCCTGCGGTGATCTTTCTTCTCATTGTTTTTTTTCTTTTTTCTTTTTTGGCTCAGATTTAGATCATTTCAAAGTCCACACCAGAAGCGCAGTGTCAGTCAGAGAGGGGCAAGGAGTGGTGTTACTCTGTGGGACGCCCACTTCCTCAGGAGGTAAACTGACTCTCTCTCCCTCTCTCCAACACTGCAATTGTTTAAAGTTAAAACATTAAGGTATAATCTTGTCACCATTGATTGGCCTTTTTATAATCACATTTAAGACTCTTAAAGATGCACTGTGTAGTTTTGGGGAAGAAATTTTAATCAGAAGAGAAAGATCTTCATTGACTGATTTTTTTGTTTTATCCCTAAACAAACTTAATAAACAGTTTTTGTGACTGAATAAACTGAATAAACAAACTGACCTTAAAGGACAACACAATTTCATATTGATCTACTTTGTTTATATTTGGCGGAACAGTCTCCTCTCCTTCTGGGGACCTAATTTTCCTCTGAGAACATTCATATATAGCGATCAGTAATATTGTAAATATTAAAACTCTGAGTTTGAATATCTTCTCCAAAACTACATAGTGCCCCTTAATTCCATTTAATGTCATTATATTTGGTATAAATGATCTGCACCCTTGTTTGTCTTCCAGACCTAACTTATGCATGGGTCTTCAACGAGTACCCATACTTTGTTCAACAAGACAATCGGCGTTTCGTCTCCCAGCAGACAGGAAACCTCTACATTGCAAAGGTGGAGCCCTCCGACGTGGGTAACTACACTTGTGTAGTGATGAACAGCATCACAAAGGGCAAAGTGCACAGCTCGCCCACGTCTCTGATCCTCAGGACCGATGGTAAGACAGCAGCTTAAGGCCAGGATGTGACAAGTATGCCTTTAATGTTAAGGACCTTCCCTTTCAAGGTGGCTTTAATCATCATACTAAGCATGAGAGCCCTTTGTCCTGTCGTGCCTCGCTGTGGTTGAGTCCCTCGGTGCTAATGCCTGTAAGTAAATAGTTGCTCCTCAATGTAGGCCAGCAAACAAAGCGCCCAAATCTCGTCTCTGCTGACTTAGCTTTCTTATAATTCGCATTCACTTTAAAAGCTTTCCCTGTGCTTTCACATGAATTCTCAGGCCGGCCCTCAGCGCTCTGTTGTTCTATTCTCTGTTATGCTTTCATGGAAAGAGTGAATAAAGATTGCCTTGGGAATGAATTAAACATAAGCTGTACGTCACTGGACCATTACATTGAGTGTTCTGGTGGCTCAACCAGTTAGTTTCCACTCAGTGTACTGTACATGTAGCTGCATAAATTTAAATCCCGTCGCATCACTTTCTGATCCGGGCCTCGGCTGTCTTCTCTGAATACTGATAGTAACAATAAAAACACAAGAGGTTGGGAGCCGCCCACTCAAGCCTTGAGATAATAGACAAACAGCTAGACGAGCTGAAAACACAAGATTTTAGATCTACTGCTCCACTAAGAGCAGGTTTAAATTATTCCTTGCAAGAGTTTTTCCACTCCGATGTGGCCACTGCACACTTAAGTGACGTACTACTTTGAGTTCCCCCATGAGAGAATGTTTGCTCATGTGTCTTTTATTTCTCCTCTGTTAGTTTTACACTGCAATTGTTTGGTCCATAATGCGAGCCATATTGCTTGTAAGTCATGAATAATGGAGGACTGAGCGAGTTCTTGTGCTTGCTCTTCATAGGAGTGATGGGTGAATACGAGCCGAAAATAGAAGTTAATTTCCCAGACAATGTACCCGCCGCAAAAGGATCAACAGTTACGCTGGAGTGTTTCGCCCTTGGGAAGTAAGCTGGATTCCTTGAAGCATGTTTTCAATCTTCTGCTGTCTTTCATTCCGGGCGAGGAGCCTGTGGATTTCTATATAGTAAACTTACTGTTGCAATTATATTTCTCAGAGTGTAGCGCCAAGCCATGATTGGTCTGAAAACCATGTGAGACAGCTTTTTATGTTGTTGTTGGATTGACTTAACTCTAAACCATTCATCCACAAAAGAAATACAGGCTTTAAGCTCCATCAAACACTTCATTGCAGGATTATTACAGACTCCTGCTACCTGAGCGAGAATCTTATAAGTTCAAAGGAAAGTGAATCATGATTTCCCGCTGAGCTTTCCTGACTGTCTCTCTTCTAGCCCTGTGCCTGAAATCACCTGGAAGAGGGCTAATGGCGTCCCCTTCCCCAGCAAAGTCAAAATGAAGTACTCGAACGCCGTGCTGGAGATCCCTAGCTTCCAGCAGGACGATACAGGAGGATACGAGTGTGTGGCTGAGAACAAGATGGGCAAGAACACAGCCACCGGTCGCCTGGCCTTCTACGGTACTTCGACTTTTGTTTGGCATGCTAAGACAATACAAACAACGATCCGGATTGTAAAAAATTATGTATTGAAGGTCCAGTGTGTAGGATCTAGTGGCATCTAGTGGTGAGGTTGCCGATTGTAACCAACTAAATACCCCTCGCTGACCCTCCCATTCAAAGCGTATCAGAGCGCCTACAATGACTGGTAAAAACACTAAAATTCAATTGCGATGACATGGTACAGCTGTGGAAGGAATTTTGTGAGTCAAATATAATTCAAATAATAAAACTTATTATTATTAAAAATAATAAAGGTGTTGGTTAACGTTGGTGAGTCTGCCTTGGGCCCTGTGGCTATATTAGAATGGTGGAGACCGTTATGGACAAAAATATAAAATTATGTTTGGGTTCATGGTGCTTTCAAGTTCGTTTAGTAAAAAAAATAGTGTAAAAATGGGCTAAATTGACATTGTGCTTTCAGGTTCTCTCCATAGATGTGAAATAAATGTATATCCTTTTTTTTTTTCTTTTCTCAATGTGCTTCGTATAATGCCTTTTCATAGTCATCTACAATGTGCATGTGCAAAAAACTGAACATCTGTCGAGTTGGGGTCAGGCTCGGTCACAGCTCTCTCAGACTCAAGCTGCGCTTTAGTCTAGTGTTTCTCTGACAGAAGAGCGCTGGGATAATAGCGCTTGTGCCGCCACATTAGCAGAGGGTTGACTACAAGGCTAACAACATGGTTACAGCGTGTAGGGTGGTGAAAGCACAATGCTTAGCAGTAACATCCCGTGTTTGGCTGATTCACTCCCCAAAATGGGCTATGTGAAGATATCTGCATCGCAATTTCACGTTGAATGTGCTCACGCTAACTTCTAACTTTACATAGCAGATAGCGCTGTCTCCCTCTAATCACCAGGCTTACTGTGATGACAGTAATTATTACTGAGAAAGAACTCTATTGGTTCAAAGTTTAATGGTAATGTGTGAAGGCAGAACATATAACAACCTTGTGCTGACAGCGGCATTGGCAGTGTATACACTGTATAGGTTCACAGTATCGATAATAGGCTAAATATGAGCTTTTGAAATTTTATCATAATTCTAATATCATAAATAAAGAATGAATTTCAGATTTGATTGACAGCACTATCAAGCAGCAATGAAAACATTATGAATCATATCCCATTTTTGCCCCATAAATCCTACACACTGGACCTTGAATGTACTTATTATGTGACCTCAACAGTTGCTTTAAGTAGTTTAGAACTGGTATTCGGTGACATTATAATCATAATAATTTTAGCAGCTCATTGTTATACACACAGCTGGAAGTATTCTTAGCCCTCTCCTTGGATCATAAAGGCTGCTGATTTTAATTTGACTATAGTTATTACATTTCTTGGTTCTTGGCTTACTTCAGCTGTGAATTTTGGTGAGAGAGGGAAAATGACACCTGTGAAATTGGAGCTGACGGTATGTACAGTGCCTGCGAAGTGAGCTGTGCTTATTATGGGCAACAGCACTACCCATGAAAATTCCCTGAAAAGCTGTAAATATGTGCAAGGTAAGAAGCAGGATGAGCTGTGCCGGATGGGAAGCAGACGGTGGATGATGTTTATTATACACAGAATCAAGGTGACAGGTTGGGGTGAGTGTCAGTGCACTTCAGCCATGATGAGCGCTTCCTGCTTTGCGGTGTTTGGTGCTAATCTTGAGTTGCCACAGGCTGCTGCCACATTTAAGTGATGAAACTGAGTGATAGCCCACATTCACTCTTCTCTTCTCTATTCCCTTTAAAGACAAACCCATTCTCCAAACGTTTTTATGATTTCCACTTATTTGAGCTGTCAATCTGCCCAAGCATTTCCTTTGAACTATTTTGGATGCAGCATATTTAATGATAAATCACTGTGCTCCTTCAGAAACTGTCGTCTTGCTTCTCGTCAGATATTTCACCGGAGTCTATTTCTATTCCCTCAGCCAAGCCTCAGTGGATCCAGGCTGTGAAGGACACATCCCTGGCCATAGAGGAGAGACTGTACTGGGAGTGCCGGGCCAATGGGAAACCAAAACCCTCCTACACGTGGCTGAAGAACGGCCAACAGCTTCTCTCGGAGGTAAATTACAGCCCGTCTCCTGCCACCTACCAGTATTTCATTTTAAAGACTTAATCTTCAGCCTCAGCTCATGCTTTCATTTTAGAGAGCCTGGCGTCAAACACATTGCTGTTTTTCCAAGTGCAATTTAGAGTGAGATGAGAGGAGAGTGTAAACATCTCGCTGAGGTGCGCCAGTGATGAGACATGGATGTAACTGTCTCTTATTCTGCTCTACCTTGGCAGATTACACAGTCTTAGAGAGTGGATCAGTGTAGTCCCTGGGAGATTGCTCCATTTCATCTGAATGGAGTCAGTGGTTGTTTTTCATTATTCATGGTGCATGTTTAAGCTCCTCGAGATTTAGGGACAATGGACTTAATCTTCTGTGAAATACACTGTATATAGCAGCACACCTTACTCCAGACCACCAGAGAAATACATGCAGGCTTGTGTATTTTGAGACCCACAGCTTTAAGCTGGACTTTCTTACTCACATTTAATAAAGCTCAGGGCAAAATACAAGCTGTCTGATTTTATTATGAGAAAGACATTTTTTAAAATGCCATTCTTTAATTTGATTTCAATAATATAGTCTATGTTGCTTTATTTAGAATATGATTGGCATTTGCACAATCATAGAGGCAGTATAATGTAGTTTTCATGATTTTAGTTTCAGATATACAGTGCATGGCTTATGATGGACATATTGTTGTGTAACTGTACACTTTAATTAAAATGATAAGTGCACAGTCTGTTCAAAACATGCTCTTCGGCAAAGATTATCTGCTAATGTGAGGGGTTTACAGATCCAGTTTTAAGCCTCCTGAACTGCAAACAGACTCATTAAGCATTTTGATACTTACGATTTAAAATCTGGACAATTGCATCAGTACTTTCCGAACCGGGCCACGACTACCAATGACGGAGGCATCCCGGAGTAGCGGACAGTGCTGCAAAGGAACAGTAAACATTCCAGCCCTTGAAGCTAATGTTAGCTAGCGTACTACTGGTGACAGAAACTTAAAATCCCACCTCCAGTTCTCGCTGAAGAATAGAAAATCCGTGTTGACCGCATCTTCCCGCCCATCCATTGTTTAATCTTCTGCTGTTGTTTTTTGTTGTATTAGCACCGCGCTAATCTCCATTTTGTTTACATCTACTTCCCCGTGAGATCACGTTAGAGGGATCATGAGAGCACAGTTTCACTGTGCATTCACGTGTTGTCGGAATTTATCTAAAAAGAAAAAACATTTTTCCCTCTGGGAAAATTCTCATGAATGTCCTCTCAAGTGGGAACAACAACTCAATTAATATAGAATGTGTCGCGTGTCCAGATTGCACCAAACTGGACACTGCACTTCCTCGGGTCCTCCGCAACAAACCTGCCAATTGTGAAGTAGATCGGATGGATGGTTCTCAAGATATGTGAATAACAAACAGACAGACAGAGATTTGTTGCTTTATAGTTAGATACTGAGAATGCATGTGAGAGCTTAATGCTCACAGGCAACAAAAATAAACATGATTTTATGGATCAAACAATATCTGTTCTGGAAAAATCATTCATCACAAATTAGGACTGGGTGATGTCTACCAAATGACAATGTCCAAAGGATTTTAATTGTGTCAGGAACGCTGTCCCAAAGCAAAATGAACCTCACCAGTATATTTACTGACGCTTCCCACTGTCACTTTGACGGCTTAAAAGGGTCTTCATCTCCACAAGACGTGTCCATGACTTAGCTTTTGTTCAGCCTCTGAAGCTTGAAAACAAAGTTAGCTGTCACGCTATACAGAGGACACTAAGGAAATAATAGTGCAAATAACAACAGATCAATTTGAAGAAACACACCAACAGCAGATGCAGAATAGGAACACTGTTGCCTCCAATGTAACAGAGCGTCTTTGGTTCGCCTACGTAGACAACCGGCACGCTGTAAATAAGACTGGTTTACATGATGGTAAGAACGAGCATATATGGAAAACAAAAATGTAGTTTGCGCTCTGACTGATTCATTCTCTGCAACATAATCCTGATTTGATCTGCGCCCATTGACAGTGCCTCTAACCCAATCCGATGGTTATTGAGCTTTCGCCAGAACGCGCTGAGCGAAGCACCAGCTACCTTCAAGTCTTAAGCAATAATTGCTTTCTTTCATCCTCTTCTTCACAGGACAGAATCCATGTGGAGGATGGAGTCCTGTCAGTGTCGGCACTGACGCTATCTGACGCCGGCATGTACCAGTGTGTGGCGGAGAATAAACACGGCGTCATATATTTTGCTGCTGAACTAATGGTTTTAGGTAGGATGGCATTTATCTGTCCCTTAAATCCTCAAATCATTGTTGCCAAAGAATCTTAAAGGTCAACTTACTGTCATTCTTAAAGGTTGTCTGGATTAGTGGATAATGGGGTCAGGGAGGTTGGTTTTGTGGGGCCAAGCACATTTAAAACATAATTTTTCCCTTGGTGATATCCTGATTCACTTTGATGTTATGGTGAGGATGGGGTGATGGATAAAGGACTCCCAGTTTAACAAAAAACATATTCTACATAAAAACAGAATAAAAAATGATCACTAGTGATTCGATTTTATATTTAGTTGATTCTCCTTTAAATTTTTATAAAACGTCAGTCTCCATTTCTTTAACATTTGATGATTTTTGAACAGATCAAACTGAAGCTTGCTTCAGATGCCCGGGGAGATTTGCTGCAGTCTTGTACTAAAGTCAGTTTACTGTTTCCCGTCAGCCTCTCCACCAGACTTCACAGGGAACGTCCTCAGAGCTTTGCTCAAAGCCAAGGCAGGAACTACAGTGACTTTAGAGTGCAAACCGCAGGCCTATCCCATCGCCAGCATCTTATGGAAGAAAGGAAACCTGCCTATCCACACCAATGACAGGTGATGAGTGAACTGCAAGTGGCTGCATGTGTTCTTTTACGATGGTGTAGCAAAACAACAGATGGTGCAAAGTAGTGAAGGAAACGGAGGCACATACTCCAATCAACTGCATTTGCAAAAACTCATAATCTTCATCTTTAAGGTCCCATATTGTTGAAGGTTAGATTATATATTTTTTTATATATCTTCTTATTATAAAGCAGGTCTAGGTTCTATATAAATACTATGAAAGTATCAAAAACACTCAATCCACAAAGAAATGCACAAAGCTCGTATTAAGGAAATGTGCCTTCAACCGAGCCACCAGGACTTTTATACAGTCACCTCCCTCAGCATGGCCGTGGTCGCAAAAACACAAGCAAAGAAGGGGCAGAAACATGGTTGGTTGTGTCTGCTCAGGCCTGTGAGAGCTGACCAATCAGAGCAGACTTTTCAGGAGGACCGACAGACAGATTGCACAGATGGTGTGAATGAGAAAAATGCTGTGCTTTTTAACATCAAGGCATGTAAACACTTCCAGTACACACCCAAAATAAAAGCACGAACCTGAAAATGAGCAAAATGGGGGACCTTTAATAGAAGACATCAAAATTACAGACAGAATTACAAAAACTCAGTACAGTGTAGGGACTTTTGACAATTTTCACTCGTTCCTTGAATATATTCTTTTTGACTTGTTACAAGCAAGAAACTGTGTGTATTCATATTTTTTAACTTGTTTTTCAAGTAGCATTTTGTGTAGATGTCAGAGCAGGTGCCCCTTTCAAGCCTTGTCTGGGCACACGCACACTTTTGATGTCATTATCATTGACATGTAGACAAATCCAGAATCGGTGTTTATCTAATAATAAATGATTCTGTGTTAAGTTGGATTGTAAGCTGCTGTCTCTGTTTATGCGCTCCTTCAGGATCACGCTTTCCCCGGACGGAACACTGAGGCTTGCCAACGTGAGCAGGTCTGACGCAGGCAGCTATACGTGCTTCGCTCGGAATAGATTTGGCATGTCGAGTACAACTGGAAGGCTCCTCGTTACCGGTAAGCTCCGCCGTTAAACAGCAGAATGCCTGTGCGTGCCACTTAGTAAGCAGAATTTGTTGCTCAGTATGGATTTACACAGGAGAGAGCTGCCGTACCGTGAGGGCTTGAGTCAATAACTGGTGGGTAGAAAACATAAACAAACTTTAGGTTTTGCTTTGAGCAGCACGTTAAAACTTTGGGAAGTCTCTCTGCTTGAGGCGCTCTGCATAATCAAGGAACATCCTTAGATGTTTTTACATGCGATTTTATTGTTGATGTATTTATTTTGGGGGATGTTTCTCAATGCCAACGCTCAACTGCAACCTTAAAAGAACGACTCTTATCTGTCAGCTTCATTTTATTGAGTGTTTTGTTTGGCTGCATTCTGCAGCGGCTGCAATAATGCACTTGGAAGGTGTTTGAGAAAATACTGGATCATTGTTCTCCTCAAAGCAGTTGAAACAACCAATTTACTGCAACAAATGAAAGTCCCTGAGTGGAAGCAATGAAAGCGTTAGCGAGGAGGTGTTACAGATGCTTTTATTGTCGAGCGTGTGTTTCCAGTGGAGTGATAGTTGGTTGTCCTCTTATTGGTTTTATTAATATGCTGAATGCTGATGTCTGCCGCTCTAAGTGCCAAGGCCAGTTATGTTTTCACATGACTGTTTTTCAAGGCCATAATACAGCCAGTGACCCAGACGTTGATTATTAGTAGCTTAAGAACTGAGGGGACACTTTTTTATCCATTGACAGTCTATATAAGGTACGATGTTAGAGTGCAAATCCACTCCCTTTGTACCTTCTTTATTTGATTCTAGTGGATTCATTATCATGACTTTTGAAGCACAGCAGACTTAGCCAAATGACTGCTATTGTAGACTTTGTAGCAGTGCCCCTCATTTTTGTTCTGGATGCAGAGAGAAGCCCATTACATGAAGTTTTATCTGATCCACAGTGTATTGTAATTGCTATCAGGATTTCAGAAGATTATTCCAGCTGTGTCAGCCTCGAGTATTAGGCCATTTTAGTCGTGGCAGGCTTCATGTTATCACATTATTCGACTCAGACTTTGATGAGACCTTCCTCTATGTAGATAATACTGCTCTGCCTGTGACTTAGTGTATTATATACCACATTCTTGTGCAAGTGCTGTATTACTTTATTCCTTGTGCATACGGAAGCGTATCGCCGCCACACCAGTTAAAGAAAAATGGTATGGTAATAAGTGAGAGATAATATCTGACGAGCTGCGCATCGGACAGTGCTGCCTTCCAAGTCCTCCATTATTTCCTGATAATCCACACCTCGTTGGGCATCATCCAGCTCACACCATGGTCACTAACCTCTCACTAAAGTTACATAGTGCAGAAAACAAGTGAGGAGGAGGAGGAGGGCAGAGTGACTGAGACAGAGACACCATTCACCATGAAACAAGACACTGTACCATCAGAATGATTTTGAAGCTGTTATTTAAAGATTAAAAAAAAAAGTTACATAATGTTTCTACCATTTTTTTTTTTTTATGCATTTTGCTATCAAAACATAAAGTTTTTTACAAGCCATAACTTAATTTCTCTGGCAACGCCTGAGAGATTGACTAATAGCTGGAACAATCATTACAATCCCATAAGGTCCTCATGCAATGGAGACATTGTTCACTACTCCAGTAAATAGGACAAACCTTAGATAAGACCTAGCAACGACAGATAAACTAGTCCGCTCAGCTCATAGAATCCTTGAGCTCAGCTTTTAGGCAGAAAGCTAACGTTGTGCTAGCAAGATTCAAAGTCAATAACATTGCGTACAGCAGACCAATTGTAAATATAATTTGCCTTAAATCTTAAACCTTAAATGTTTCACGTTATAACAGGATATTTTCACAGTATATCATCATATAAAATGAAATGTTTCATGTCATAACAATATACAGTAAGTTATAACATTATAACATGAAACATTATAAAAAGATATATATTTTATATATATAGTTATATATGTGTACATACAAGAAAAGTTTCTTGTTATAATTTAATAAGTGTATATCATAATTATGTGAAAATATCTTGTTTTAACATGAAAAAGCATCTTAGTCCCAATAAACTTTTCACCTTAAAACATGATACTGATGCAATTTTTTTTTTGGACGTGGCAGCAATATGCCACCATATGGTGCTTTTATTCTGAAAAATCAACAAAGCACTGTTCATCTTGTTGCAACAAATGTTGTGTGAGATTGGCAGCCGCCCGCGTTAGAAATGACTTCTTTTCACAATGTTTTTTTTATTTATTCTGTCCGTGGCAGATCCAACCAGAATCACCCAGGGGCCAGCGGATATGGAGATTATTGTGGGCGAGAGCATCGTGTTACCCTGTCAGGTCACCAGTGACCCCGTCCTTGACGTTTCTTTCTCCTGGGCCTTTAACGGACAGCTCATCGCCAAGGGAGACGGTCACTTTGAGCTTGTGGGTGGGGTGAGTGACCCGCAGTCATACTTCTTCAGAACGTGCGAATGGGCAGTTGGCACCTCTTCCCATCTTGCTTCACTTCATCCCTGCCATCACTTAAAAGAGACAGCTTGTGGTTTGACATCACGGTATCTCTCAGAGAGATTTACTGTGGCTGCTTTGGCTGCAGCGTGATGTGAAGCCATCCCTCTTGCAATTCTAAAAGTCTCCTCTGAGGAATGATAAGATGTGGTAATGTGAAAATCTTTGGAAGGAAGTGCTATAAGATCATTCAGCCCCCTCTAAGCTTCCAATTGTACTTTTGTGAATGGAAACACAGCGGTTACTATGTCAAAATACACTTCCTACATAAAAACCATCATGTAGGTAATGGGTTAGTTGCTCAGCCATTGTGACACGTTGTCATCTTTTTGAGTACACTTCTCCCACTGGAGCTCAGCCTTCTGAGGTAATCTATTTTTTAATACTTTTGGCTAGTCTTGAATTCTTTTCAAATCCTACTTTGACATAGCTTGCTGCACAGCTCTGTATAACAAGAAGGGGATACACATCATTAGAGGTGTCTTTTAAAGGAATGAAAGCATGGCAGCGCCCCAAATGACAAAACACTTTCAGAACACCCTCACACCCTTTGAGATTAACCATTCTTCCTGTGTGCGTTTGACTGACAATATTCTTATCTGAGAAGAGACTCCTTCCCCAGGAATGCTAGAATGTCCCCAGTCCAAAGAGATTATCAACTTAACTTTGCTGCTTCAAGGAATTTAATTTCCATAATTAAACCGTGTTGGCTGTGCTGCCACATTTCCCTGCCAATGCCAAAAGAACGATTTCACCACTTATGTGCCGCTTACGGGTGTCCTCTCAGATGAGAATCTACAGGGCCTTTTCTCCCTCTCCAGTCGAGCAAAAACCAGCTGAACTCTGATACTAATACCTTATTTGTGTAGTTTCTTGCAACAGGTCTTGAACATAGCAGCGACGACCTCTACAAAAAGCAAATGAAATACGCGAGGCCTTGTCAAACACAAAAACCATTTGCTACATACAATTTGCCTTGATCCTTTTCACCTGAGCTCGTCTTGGTCCGTCGTCTTCAAAAATGTTTCATTATGTTCGCTTTTATGACTTCAGCTGCACATGCTGTCGAGAGATATGTGTAAAATATCTCCGGTGTAAAATGTCTTTTTGAAAACAGGCCAGATTTTCCTCTGCAGAGTTCCCAGCAAAATAACTGCAGGATCTGCAAACGTTTTTGGCACCGCTATTTACTGCACCTTATATATGCTTCACTACATTCTTTAATAAGCTGTCACAAGGTCTGTTATCTTTCATGCTACATAAAGCTTTCTTTCCTCCTTGGTAGAGAACAGCAGGAGATCTGATGATCAGGAACATTCAGCTTTACCATGCCGGCAAATATATCTGTGTGGTGGACACGGACGTGGAGAGCCTGTCAGCCGTGGCTGTATTGATTGTGAAAGGTAAGAAAAACCTCCTCTCTGCTCTGCAGTCGCTAATTAAAACAGGGCTCACAGCCAGGATTGTTCGTTTTTCTTTATAAAAAGGGAACTAAAAATCTAGCTGTAAATGGCAAATGGACTCCACTTACATAACGTTTTGTACCTTAACGGACAAAGCGCTTTACAATTTTCCACTGATTCATCCTTTTACACACCAGCACACACACACAAAGCACAGGGAGGAACTCGGGCATTCAGTGTCTTGCTCAAGGACACTCTGTCATGTAAAAAGCCACGTTAACAAGGTGTCTGTATTCTGTTGTCAAATAAAGCTGTGTTGCAAAAAGCAAAGATTTTTGAAGATGTTTTATGGTTATGTTTTTTACTCAGATTATTAAGAATGCTGGCTGTCGGGGCGTGTAATGTTCATTTTGGCTTTTAAACTGAAATGGGTTTTGTTTCAGCCTGCAAACCAAAATGTCCATATTCTCATGAAAACCATTCGGTGTGTCATCAGAGAGGACACAGTTTTCATGTGCTGCTTAGTAGCAGACGCTTGATTACCTCAGATGGAGAGGAGGCTTGCTTTTCTTTTATATTGCGCTCAGGGAGGGATGCTTGTGGAAGTGGAGAACTTGACAAAACTGTGTGAAATTACAGGAATATCAGCTATTTGTGTTTTCTCTCTCCACTCTCTCTCTTTCTTTGTAATGACCAATTTCCAGTATACTTGGATCGTACTTGACAGTGGAAAATGTTTAGATGCCTGTCTGTGCTCACTCGTGCAGTATGTATGGCTCCACAGAGACACAATTGTCGAGAGTTACATCGGGCAGAACAGAACAGAACAACTTTTGTGATGTGTTTCGGGGAGCGGCAGGTTTGCAAGAGGAGGGATGTTTTTGCCTTTGATCAATAATCTGCCAAATCGCCCAGCAAATTGACAGTACGCAAATATGTTAAATGTCAGATGAGGTGAGGGATGATTAGGGTGTCAAGATTTGAAGCGGCTCAGATCCATATCTTTATCTTGCGAGGATACCCACCAGTGATTTAGCTTGGCGTGCTGAAGATCTTGTAGGCAAATGGCATAAATAACCTTTCCAAATGGCCGAGGACTAAGTGGAAATGAGGCTGTTTCTCATGTAGAGGCACTATCAAGCCCATGGAAATGTATTGGCCCCAGTATTGACTGGAGAGAAACTTGTCAGCGACTCAGATTGTGCATTATTTACACTTCCTGCCCACGGCAGCTGTCGTGAATGTCTCATTGCTTGGATCGAATGGCTTCAAATGTTGGGCGACAAAGCATAAAGCTGAATAGGAAACCAGTCATGGAGGGGGGACGACTGGAAGCTTTCACAACTGTAAACCTTAAACTGACATGGCTATCTAGTGGCCAGACAGTCGTGATCGCATTTGCAAACCTCCACTATGTTTATACCTATAACCAGTAAACAACCCATAAACTTACCCCCAGTGGTATCAAGCAGGTATTGTTGTTTGTCCAGATTGTAACATATCCATCTCAATGCATGGACAATAATCAGTGGTGGAAGAAGTACTAAGATCCTTTACTTAAAGGGACAGTTCGGCCAAAAATGAAAATTCAGTCATTATCTTCTCACCCTCATGCTAATGGAAGGTCAGGTTAAGTTTCTTAGTCCATGAAACATTTCTGGAGCTTCACAGCAAAACAGCGTTGCAGCATTTTCCTAAACAACTGAAGTAAATGGGGACTTGTTTTAAAATGTAAAAAAAAAATAACTGAAAAAAAAAACACAAAATGGCTCCATACAGCTTTTCCAGCGTAACCCAAGTGTCAGGACGCCAAGAGACGGACTCGATAACAAAAAAAGTGATTTATACCATTTTTTAAGCCGAAATCTTTACTGTAGCTGCTGAGCTAAAAGTGTTAGCTTTTCAAGTGAGTGCACGAGCACAATCGTGCATCAAGAGATAAATAACATCTTTCCAAATCAATTTTTGAATCTCTGGGCTTTTTGGAGACTTGGATTGCGCTGCACAAACCATACGGAGCCACTTTATGTTTTGTTTGTTTGTTGTTTTCCAGTTGTTGTTGTTTTTTTATTTTAAAACAAGTCCCCATCTACTTCAGTTGTTTCTGTGAATTTTTGTGAAAATATTTGATACTTTGCGGCTCAACACTGAAATAAAACCATCGAAATAGTTTAGAGGGGCAGTACTCTTTTGGGAAACAGTGAAGTAACTGTAAAAAGTACAGTGGAAAAGAAGTAATAATATTGTGCTTGAACACAGTACAGCAAACACTTAATGTACTTACGTAGTTACCTTCCACCACCGACGTTAATATATCTTTGCAGAAAAAGTTGTTGCTGTTTTTTTTTGGATCTTCTTCCTACCAGACACACTGTCCTGTGTTGTGTATATTATCCAAAGCATTAGGGACACTGAATCTGGAAATAGATGTTGCTGGTGAGTTTTTCAAAATGTCATTTTTCAAAGCTCTGGCCACCACAAAAAAAAATCCATTCATCCCCCATTTATTTTGGGGTGGAGGCAGAAATCATAGAGGCAGATATCTTTGACGAATTAAAGACAAAAGTAGCTGCACACATACTGTGAGAATCTCGCTTCCCTTTGTGGCTACGTGTTCTCAAAAAAACAGCAATTGATGACGAACTCATTTAACTGCGATAATGATTGGGTCAGTGTGATTTGATCATACTCGCAGTAAAACCAGATTATTTGTATTATTTGTGACAGACGGAATTATTACAGTCATGTAGTATTAGACAGCGATAGCTGTTGAGTCGTTTTGCAGGGTGCTGCTGTTTCCCATCGTGTCTCACTCCACTCCTCTCGCAGCGCTGAAGGTCAATGATAATAGCGCCTGACACAAAGACTCTTGAGTGATCATCTAGGTTCCTGTTTTTTACACTGGTTGTGGAAAATGTTTTAGATGCCACTCCACGGTGCCTCGCAAACACTCCGCGGGGTGGTGGTGGTTATGGAGAAGGTCATGTTACACAGATAACATCGCTGTCATTAGCATTCAGACCACTTGACGAGCACTCGTGCTTGTTTGACAGCTGCATCATCATCGTCATCACCCTGGAAGACAGCATGGGGAAATACACAGTGAGGACAGCCAATATTATTTCATCCCTTGTATCACATACTGTTATTCAGATTCAGCTCTGACATGTGTGGCTTATATTCTGAATTTTGGTAATAATCAGTTTAGCTCACAATAACATAAGCATGTCTGTAAGTTTTCATAATGCTGCCCGATATTAATTTGCCCCGTGCCAAGTTCACAATAAGAGCCCAGACAGTCTGTCCATATTAATAACAGATTATTTGAACACCCTGAAGACAGTGACAGCACCCTCTTGCCTCAGCCAATGAAATATAATTAAGAGGATAAGGAATTGATCCTTGATTGTGTGCTCCATTAATATGTATTAATGAGGCCAGTGTATTAAAGGTTTTTTTGATCAAGAGCTGCTAATGAGTTTTACAAAGATCAATATCTCTAAAGCCAGGCCTCGGAGGCCAAATGTATGTGGGCAGCACGTTAAAGGCTTGTGTAAACAAGAAAATGTAGTTCAGCAGCCTTACTTATTAACATGCATGTTGAGTGGGTCTGCTAAATATTTATGCTTTCACGCTTTTACACATGTAGCACGCAGCGGCTGAACCATAAACGCAAAATCAGTGGTTTATCTTTCCAAAGCATTGATTGTGTATCAAAATAATAATTTCCCACTTTAATAATTAGAATGTTTTGCTTCAGATTAGAAACCACTCCAGAGCCAGTGAGGAGTGCGAGCAGATCTAGGGGCGTTATTAGTCTGCGGTCTGTCTCACAGCTCTCTAGTGGTCCATTATTTCTGATGAGCCGACACGTTCATTAGGACAGGAAACAGTAGATGAGGCTAAAGTAAAACATCACACCACTTAATTGGCGGGATAATGAAAATAAATGATAAAACTCTTGGTTCTTCAGGGCTGCGAGGCCCTTTTTCATCTTTTACCTTTTAATTTGACTCCCTGCATCTACTTACGTCTGCTGTTTCATCGATCAATTACCGGGAGGACCACGAAAGGGAAGGATTACAAGTTGGGCGAGTATTGGAGGATAAATCTTGAATTAACTTTTAATTCCTTGTGAAGGGCATAACTTCTCCTCCAACTCAAAGATTTTTAAAGATGTTTCTGTCTTGCCGACTTCAAGCTATAGAGGCTTTCATCTTAACAGTAATCTCTTTTAGCTATGTAGTTTGGCTGTAAGTGTTTCTTTTGAGCAAATATATTAGGTGTTCATGTTGTTTTCCTGCAGTAGGTGTGAGTACACGTAGTCACATCCACATTTCATAGTCTCGTCTGTGCCTCTGCATGTGCAAGAACCTCAGCGTCTGTTCCTGTGATTGTGCCAGGTCCCCCCAGCCCTCCAGACTCTGTGACGGTGGAGGAGGTGACAGACAGTACAGCCCAGCTGGCCTGGAGCCCCGGCAGAGACAACGGCAGCCCCATCACCAATTACCTCATCCAGACCAGGACTCCCTTCACTGTGGGCTGGCAGAGGGTTAACACAGGTAGGCAGCAGTCGGAAGATGAATTTTCATCTAATACCACATGTGATGGTGTTCAGATGAATCCCCGCAGGGAAATTTTCTTACAGCTGGGAGGTCAGAGTGTGGGGTCAGCTCTGGAGATGGGAGGGATTCAGGGTCTGACTCAGGAGAACTAGAGGTCATCGCTGCTGCTTTTACATGATCTCATTTAAACCACTTTACTGACCTTTACACCTGCCTCAGTCCTCAAACCAGACAGTACTTTTCATCTGCTTAAACCAGTGGTTCTCAAACTGGGCGAGCTCCCCTGGGGTGACATAAAGCCACTGCAGTGGGGGCGTGAATGACCTGGGGGAAAATATGGAGTCAATATCAGCTGAATTAATATACCAAACAAGAGTCTGCTGATGCTATCGTGCTGACCTTTATCTCACTTAAATTAAACTCGGGTGCTTCCCCATCGTTTTTAATGATTGAACCATACTGTGGTCTGGGGGGTCATGAGCTTTTTCCAGCTCCTGAAAGGGGGCATGCCAGAAAAATCTTAAGAACCACTGGCTTAAGCTAAGTCAATCTGTTTGGATGCCATCTAGCTCTTGTTTCCATGCACATATGGCAAGTTGCTTTGGAGAAAAGCATCTGCCAAATGAATGGAATGAAATTCAAATTTGATTTTTTTATTTCATTAGTTTTCATTAGGGACACTGCTCAATGATTAACAGGACAAAGAACTGGAAATGAGCCACAGCTAGCCTAAAATGTTGAACAGAACACATCCACCTACAGTATAAGTAAAGCCACAGTGTAACACAGCAGCTAGCTCAACGAAATATACAACAGATGTCTAGACGCTTTTAGACATTTTATTGCAGAAATGTTGGATACTTTATCTGTAAATCTCCTAGAATCAGTTTAGTTTTTACCGCTCTCATCAGTTTCAGTTTTGGCTGTAGTAGTTGTAGTAGAAGTAGTGTGAAAGAGGTCTAAAGGCAGATAGCATACAGTGGATATGGTGATGCCTTTAGACCTTTATTCTCACCAAAAATAGCCGATGGACACAGTGCAGCATTTAGCGGCCAGAAAGCCACATATGTCTGGAGTGCAGAGCTAAAATGATCAAAAGACAATATTGGACTTGGATTTATCAGATAGTCTACAACACAACTCCAAATGATTTCTAATGTTGCTCCGTATCTGCTGGATGTTTGAATAGGCAACTGTTTACTTACAAGTCAGATAACATGAGTATCAGTCAGTAGTGTTTCAGCTTGTTTCAAGTTCAAAAAATCTGTCAGTGCACGTTTAAAGTAATTGTGTGTAGGATTTGAAGTTTCTATGGCACCCTTAGCATTAGCATCAAAGAAGACACTGCTGCAGACAGCTCCTTTCATATCCTACCCCTTTATGTTACCTTAACTTACCTCTGTCCTCTACATTTCCTCCATCCATACAGCTGTGAGTAGCCACATTAGGGAACGGATCTACAGTATGTTCCCAGGTATCTCATTTACCCTCTGATTGTGTTTTCTGGTCAAATAATCGTGACCCTAGAGCTGAGCAACACAGGACCTTGAGGACATAGGACCCTTTGTAGTTTTCCCATCACGTGCAATGTAAATCTGGGGAACATCGTACCCTGAGAACTCCCTCACATTACTTGTAGGATCATCACACTTGCATGCCAGCTTAAGAGTTTATTTTGAGTATTTTGCTGTAAAATACAAGGAAGGTCTGTTTTCTGGATCTATGGCAGACTTTTGATAGTCTAGACTCCGAACCAAAGCTCATGTGACTTTCATCATAACAACACTTACATTATGGGGCATCGTGCACTGCTTAAACATAGTTATTTAATGATTTGTCCTTTTCATTTTGTTGTTTTGCAACTGTGAATAGATTTAGTTCTCTTGTTTTACTCTTATTCAGCTACTCCCACTGTTTTTTATCAGCTTATATAAATGCTTTTTTGTTTTTTTCCAGTCCCTGAGGTAATCGATGGGAACACACTGACGGCCACTGTAGTGGACTTAAATGCCTGGGTGGAGTATGAGTTTCGTGTTTTGGCCAAAAACAGTGTTGGGGTTGGAGAACCGAGCCCTGTGTCAGTCAAGACCAGGACAGAGGACGCAGGTACAGTAAATGCAATTCACCACTATCCTTTTCTCCTCAAGTCATCCTGATCAGCTAGAAAATATCAAATCCTCAAAGTGTGATTGTACAACTTTCTTAAGCTTGGAGTGTTTCCTTGTGTGGAGGTGTGAACATGGTCTGTGTTGTGTAGTCCCTGATGCAGCCCCCGGTGATGTGGGTGGAGGAGGTGGAAGCAGATCTGAACTGGTCATCACATGGGAGGTAAGTCATCAGTCTTATGTTCTAGTGTGTTACTCAAAGTGGCTGCAGTTAATCTTTTTTATCTTTGAGTGAGGTGCTTAATATTTCTCCCTAAATCAAAGCCCCTGCTCTGTTTGGCTCGTGGGTGTCATAAATTTTGGGTCAATTGAGATCTGGCGCTGTAGTCGTTGTAATTTCATAGTTACAGAGTCTGCATGTGAGGCGGCGGCGATGTATTCATAAGCAGAACACTGAATCTGACAGTTATTGTCATTTATGAGGCTTTGATCTGCGCTGAATTGCTGTTGTTTAGCCAAAAAGTGAATTGCTCAAATCGAGCAAAGGAGGAAGCCAGCCGGGGAGCTGAAAAATAATGTAGATATTGAAGAAGTCATTAGCCGGCTCATGCTATCTCATTATTTGAGTTTTCTCATTTCATTAAAATCAGAAATACCTTTTCATTTTTAAAAGCTGCACAGACGCTCTGTAATGAGCTTGGATTTTCTTTTTTTTTTTAAATGGCATTTTACTGCTCATTTCATTTCGTCAGGTGGGTCACAAAAGCAATTTGTGGGTCACGCACTTCTTTTGGCAGCATGAGAGTGTGGGTGGTGATTGTTTCAGCCCAGCGGCGGGGTGAACGTGAGTGGTTTGTATATGTTTTAATATCACTATAGTTTTGTGTTTCACTCTCAGCCTGTCCCCGAAGAACTGCAGAATGGTGAGAGCTTTGGTTACATCATTGCTTTCCGCGCCTTCGGAGAAGTTAGCTGGACTCACGTGGCCACCTCTGCCCCTGGCGCGTCTCGCTACGTGTACCGCAACGAAAGCATCGCACCCTTCTCTCCATTTCATGTCAAGGTTGGCACTTACAACAGCAAAGGACAGGGTCCCTTCAGCCCTGTGGTCACCATCTACTCTGCAGAGATAGGTAAGGGAATGAACGTGAGTGGGATTTTTTGCAAAGCTACAAAGCTTTTTCTGTTTGTGAAAGGGGGACAGAGATCATGAAAGTGGTTTTCAAGGTAGAGGCATTTATTTCCCTGCATGAAAAGCAGAAGAGACACGCAGGACAATAAATCTGCAGAAATCTTTTTATGAGTAAAAAAGGGTAGGGGGGAAAAATTGCACAACACATTCATGTAAGGACAGACTGATTGCCTCAAAATATCACCGCTCTTTTGAATGGCTATGAAAACCGGTTGGCATTTAGATCTATGCTACCTCTCAGCATGCTGAGAGGGGGTCAGTCTGTAGTGTGGTGTTGGTCTATTTACCAGCAGCACCTGTGTGTGATGATTCATCCAAGTGGGGAATGGTGCACTGTTATAAATGTAAAAATTGAAGAGATTTGTTCTGCGTGTCTCTGTGCTGTTGGAAGAAGTGCAGAAATGCTCAGTCTCCTGTTGTCTGTTTTCAGAGCCAAGTGGGATGCCAGCAGGAGTCTGGGCCAGAAGTGTCTCAGCCTCTGAGATTGAGGTGAATTGGCAGGCTCTCTCCTTCACCCCTGAAAGGGTTCTGGGCTATGAGGTACATTTTACCCTTTTAAATGGAAATAGAAATCACACACAGCACAATTCAAATGCTTGTCATCGCCCCTGTTGCACCTCAAAGCCATCACTTCCAAACTCTGTGTCGCCATGGAAATGGCTGTTTCAGTCAGGCGACCGTTACAGCCGAAATTATACAGTTCTTTGTAGCAACGCGACAGGAAAACATGTCACAGCGTTTTCATAGAGAACAAAAGAAAATTGCCTGTCCACATGCCTTTTCATGTTGCTGTCAGTTATGGGGTCATGATACGGTGCTTCATGATAGTCTGCGTCGCAATGCTGTACCAGACTTCATGTGAGAATACCAAGAAATGGCGTCTTAACGACACACAAACTGTGTGATGATACTGAACACTGTTTTTTACAGTCTAACACAGGGCTCGCCATAGTGGGGCCTGCAGGCCACAGTTGGCCCGCCAGATGTTTCCAGCTAAACAAAATTTTAGAAATACAAAAAATATTTTTAAAAATACATAAATTAAAAAGATCCTAATAATGTTCATACTGTTTTAGTTTTTGTTAATTATTTGGGCTCCCTAATTTATTTTCAGCAGAATGACACTTTGCACAGGAAGCCAGGCAATTAAGGGAACCTGGGATCCTTTCCTCATAGTGGGTGCTTGCTTTTAACCCATGGCCCACCATTAAAGGGTAACTCCACCAATTTGACACATGAAAGTGTGTTTACAGGTCTTGGGGGGGTCTTGGGGAGTACTTCTGTACAACTGCTCCTCTGGAACCTTTTGTGGCTCCAGAGGAAGCTGTGTGTAATCTGATAAATTGCCCCCAGTGATGCCACTCATGGCTAAGTCGCATTATGGGTAATGTAGGCGACAGGGAGAAGAATGCGTGGTTTAAAAAAGGCAATATCTCTGGTTTTGCTTAATCGATTATTACCATTTGTTTTAAAGCTGTCTATAATAAGTCAAACAGTGTGGACTGATTTTTTGAAAAACCTGGTTCCTACATTACCCACAATGCAACTAAACCATTGAGTGACATCACTGGAGGTAATTTATCAGATTACATGCAGCTTCCTCTGGAGCCACAAAAGACTTTATGCTACTTTTTTCACATATTCAGTAGGACTCCCCAAGACCTGCAAACACACTTTTATCTGTGAAAATGGTGGAATTACCCTTTAAGTTTCACTTTTGATCACTCTTTAGTCTTTTTTCACTAAATAAATAAGAATATTTGACACCAGCTGCAACAATTAGACGATTCATCTATTAGTTGGTTCAAAAGAAAATTAGTAGCCAACAATTTTGATAAATGTTTCTCGTTCAAGCCGAAATATAAAAAAATTGCTGGTTGACTGTGACATGTATTATTGTAAATAAAGAGTGTTTTGGATTTGGACTGTTGACTGAACAAAAGAAGCAATATGAAGACGTCACTTTGGGCTCTGGGATGAACATTTTTCACATGAATTATTGAACATAATTGATTAGTCAGTGAATTGGGAAAATAATCAGCAGATTAATGGAAAATAACCGTCAGTTGCAGCCCTGTATTCAACTAGGCCTATTACATTTTAAACCCAGCGCAGTAGATTGAATTACTATTTTACCTTCAGATCTGGGACAGCCTGATTGCCTCACCTGCATAATTCAGACTGAATAATAAGGGCGATCAAAGTGCTTTAATGTGAGATGTTGATATTATTCTCAATAAAATCAAAGCTCTTTCAATAATTCCATCCAGGAAAATAAGCTTTTGTGCCATTTCATATCTGAGCTTCCTCAGCGACGTCAACACCAGCTAACATTGAATAAAGATGGTAGGGAAGAGGACGGGTGTGGGGTGGATGTCAGTTTGGGTTCATTTATTTTCAGTTTATGCAAAATGGTCACTTATTATATAATTGGTAACTTTAGTTGGTATTTGATGTGTAATATTTTCATTTAAATCCATATCAAGATGAGAAAGATTTTCATTAGGGGGGAAATCATTTTTGCAGGCTGTGTGACGCTACATTTAATGATGTATTGTAGTGCTGAAACAATCGAACAATAAATCCCCCGGTCACGCCATGAAAGCATCTTGATTGTTAATTCTGATAATTGAATCATCGTTTCAGTCATCAGGCAAAAATGCAAAACTGGTTCGAGCTTCTCACATGAGAGCATTTGCTGCTTATTGCTACATGATTGTAAATGAAATTACCTTTGTGTTTTCCGGTGCTAGTCATCATTTAGATGGCGTCACCTCAAGTTTTGGGAAATTATAGTGGGCATACTTCATTATTTTTGACATTATAAAGATGCAATTATTTATAAAACACTCAGAAAAACAGTAGATTAACCAATATCTTTACTACTGTGCCGCTCTTTCAGCGGTATTTGAACAATGTCGAAACATTCCTCAGAGTTGTAAAGGTGCATCAACAAAAGCTTTGTAATGTCAGATCAAATATCCTGCTGGAATCAGAGGCAGAAGCAGATGATACACCCCGCGGCGATCATTTAACAACATCACATATCTCTCCCGACATCAAAAACAGCTACAAACGCATCGTTGTGCTGTATGTGATGGAAAATGCATTCTGCCGTCGTACGCATTCCAACGCCACGTATCACGGTTCACTGACCTGCTCTCCGTCTTAAACAGGTGGTTTACTGGGAGGATGACACCAAACCGGAGACCATGGGGAAGGTTAGAGTGCCTTGGAACCAGACCTCGGTCACAGTGAGCGGCTTGGCAGGAAACACGCAGTATTTCCTGACGGTCAGCGCTTTCAACACAGCAGGCACCGGCCCCTTCCTCCCTGCCATCAACGTGACCACAAAAAAGCCACGTACGTTGCGGCACCCGAAGGCGCCTTGCTGCTCAAGTGTTTGTGTTTGTATCCACGCTGATTGTAATTCAGAGGTGGGAAGTCTATTCTTAGCTGTCCCTAAAAAGCAAGAGAAAGTACATCTAATCTCATTCTTGGAAGTATCGCATAAGAGAAATATGGTAATTCTTGGATAATGATGTGACATTAACATGTTTCTGTGCTGACAATGAATTATTTTTATATCATGCAGCACCGACCCAACCGCCGCTGAATGTCGAATGGACCCTAATTGGCTCTCACTTGTCTCTTTACTGGGAACCTGTGGTGGCAATGGAATCAGAGTCAGAAGTTACCGGCTACCAAGTGAGTTAAACATCACCGTAAGCTTCACACACTCAGCGTGGACCTTACCTGCGTGGTAGCTGTCAGGCTGTAAGAATGCATGTTTACAGAGTGTCACCCGGCTTGTTTCTCTCCCCCGTTCAGCTGTCATACAGAAGACAGAGACACAAAGAGGTAAACACACTCACAACAGCCAATTCAACAGCAGAGCTGACCCTCCCCGAGGAAGAGGACGACTACATCATCCACATTCAGACGCTGAGCGAAGGAGGGCTGGGCCCGGCCTCGGATCCCATACAAATCCACCAACTAAGTAAGCTCGCTCTGGATCGGTGTTCATTTTTGAAGCTATTTTAGATTTAGTCTTAGTCTTTAGACAAAAATTTGTTTTAGTTAGGACAAAAGAAAGCATTTGAATTGTATGACCAAAAGGTTTAATTGTCCCGGACTAGTCATACTGGTCATTGTCAAGGCCTGCATGTTTCACTCACCAGCTTTGAAGCTCTCAAGCTGATGTTAGCAAACACATAACGTTAGCCTGGAAGCTGCTCTCATTTATTCATTATTTTGCCTTTTTTGTTTTTGCGGGAAAGCTGTCCTCCAGCCAGGCTATGGAGACATGGCTTGCTACCAAATTTTGCTTTTCTCTCTTTAAACTTAGCCAACATGGTTTTTCCCTATATGTTTCCTTCGAACGATAGGACAATATAAGCCTTTTACTTGTCTAACCAAAAAGTTGTCCTGGACAAGTTATAACGTTTAATTGTCAAGCCCTGTATGTTTCACTCACAAGCTTCGAAGCTAGCGAACTGACGTTTGCCTTGGATCCCATATGAAACCACCAAGTAGGGAAGCTCTCTCAGGTTCGGTGTTAATGTTGGCAGCTATTTTAGATTTAGTTTTAGTCTTCAGACAAAAAATGCTTATTAATTTAATCAAATTTTTTCTTCATTAGTTTTAGTCTAGTTATTGTTCGACAGCAAGTTGCTGTCTTTAAACTTAGCCAACAAGGTTTTTCAAGCAATTCACCCGTCTGGCCAAAAAGTTTACTTGTCCCAGACAAGTTACAATTTTAATTGCCAAGAGCCCTGCATGTTTCACTCACAAGCTTTGAAGCTAGCAAACTGACGTTACTTAACACATTCACGCAGCCAACGTTAGACGGAAACTAGGCTCATTCGTTCATTATTTTGGAGCTGTTTTTGCTGCTGTGGCACGGCTTGCTAGCAAATCTGGCGCAAGTTGACTGAGCCAACTGCCCAGTAACACAGACGTGATGTCAGCAAACTGATATGCTTATTTAACATTAGGACTTAGCTGCAGTTAGCTAACGTTATCTCACTGTGGCATTAATAGACGCTGCTTATGTTGTAGTGGATATGTGCTCAAGGAATAATTTGAGTCTGGCTCGTTCCTGCACAACAGAATGGCTGCAAGAAATGTAGGACTTTTTCAGTCTTCAACAGTATCACTGAAAAACGCTGATCCCACCATGTTGTAGAGAAACACAACAGAACGGTAACATTCGACATATAGATTCAGCAGGACCCCCGGTCTCTCACAACTTCTATTTTGTGTTATTTGCCCACTCTTGTAAATGAAGTCACTTAGCACTTCTTAAACCTGACAGGGACAGTTTGTCCTCCGTTGACTCACCATTACTCGCGTCCCCAGCCACCCCCGTTCGGCTTCTTCCAGCTCTTACATTTTTGCTGAAATATGCAGCACAATCCATCTCTGTCGCAGGGGTTGACTTCCTCTTTTACTAGGTGCTATTACTGTCCTGTGGGACTCCGGGGGGCTCGTCTTCTGCTCTAAATGCTAATTTGCATTGTTGATATTCTGTGTTGAATCCCTGAAAACAGCAGTTGAGAGAGATAGAATTCCTCGCTGGCTTGTCTTTGAAATTTCATTTGAAAAATAGACCTTTTTTTTTTTTTCACAGCGATCCTTTGGATACTGCAAAGAGAAAGATGTGGGCTGAAGACATTAGCAGGCCAAACAGAGCGCTGTGTTTGTGGAAGCTAGTGGCTCTAAATCATCAGATGTGCAGATGATGTTCAGGAAGATATATGTTTTATCCAGGAAAGGGTTTTTTATATGTATATTATGTCATTACACGAAAATACTCAGCGATCCATAAGAGTTAATTGAGTCGCTTAAATCACATATGAGAAACTAGCGATGAGAGCAAACTGCATCAGGCTCCTGGTCCCTTTACACACAGCTCCCTTAATATATCTATGTTTTATATATGCGTTCGCAGTCATAAGGCAGGACATGATTTAGTTTTTACCGCATTTTAAAAACCCCTGTTAAGCTTCAGCATGCATGTTTTATGTTTTTTTTTTTTAATTTAAAGGGGAATTCAAATGAATGAAAGAAGTGTGTTTTATGATGATAACATTACTGCTCAATAACGGACAGGCTTATATATGATTTCCTGGGAGCCAGTCATTCCAAAATCCTAAGCCTGTTACCATGACAGAAGGCTTGGTTTTCCCATTGTATCCCCCACAAAATGTTTTTAAATCGGATGTGTGGATGGATTCCAAGCGAAAGAATGACAGGAGGATGAGGTGCCCACCATTTATTTATCTTTCCTTTATGCAGGTGGACCTTATGATTTATGATTATCTTATTTAAGATTTTTTGTTTTTCTCCAAAAAGCGTGTTCACTAAAAAGAAAAGATGTACAATCTGTGAAGCAATTAAAAATATTTGTTTTTTATTTAAATGTATTCAACAATGTTTTAGTGCCATTATAAGATTTAAGAAGAGCATATTTCGATAATTAATGGGTTAATATTGTGAATCACATTGTTCTGCCAGCCAGGATAATTGTGACACGAAATGTGTAAGTCATCCCGTGCTTAACAGGGATCCTTTTTCCGTAACGTCACTAAAGGCTCATTTATGCTCCCTTGATGTATAAAACTTTATACGTTTAACAATATAACCGTCACTGCCCACATACTTCCATGCGTCTTTCAGGATGCCATGGCGGTTTAGCAATACAACCACTTAAGGCCGCCGCTCAGAGTCAACCTGGTCTCGCTGGGACCTCCACTTTTCGTTCAGCACCCTCTGACTCACATTCAATTCCCGTCCAGCTGTTCTGCGGTAACTGGTTGTCTCTGTGCCCAGCCAAAGTAACATCATACGTTCTCACCAACTCGCAGAACCTCTCTTCAAAAAGTTGCCCCATTTTAAAACTTCTTCCTCTTGTCCTGTGGTCTTGTCTCGCTTGAACTATTGGCCGCACTGGCCCCCACGACTACCGGAGGTACTGCTCTGTTGGTCTGTATCCGTAAGCTTTCAGAAAACTGGCAGAAATATGAACGAAATGAGTATGGACAGAAGGCTCCGTCCGTGTCCATATGCAGTTCTAAAGTTGAGCATAATTGAGCCTTTAGAGTAACAATCACGACCTGTGAGTGGCTGTAGAATAATGACCCCATGGGGATTTTGTTTGGTTCCCTATAAATCTTACTTTTTTTTACTAGATTTTGTTCACCACTGCACGAAATCTCATGGAAATGAAGGCTGACTGGCAGGTTTGTTAGTATTTGCGACTCTGAGGAGAAAAGAAAGCAATCAGCAACAATAATACCACTTAGAAATGGTATGGCATTAATAATCATTTTTATTGTCCACAAATGTGGAAATTTGCCTTCGGCTTCAGAGGTTGGTTAAAAAACACATTCTAAAATATCACAATACACACAATGAAAAATAACAACAGTAATGAACATGGTTCCAGTGTGAATGATGTTTTCCATTTCAGCAAAGTTATTGCGTCTGGTTTGAAAGACTTTTTTCACTTTCGTCTGGAATGTTTCGCTGATCTGTTCTCGGTTGAAAAAAATAAATGAAGAGATAAGACTGTGTGCTTCCTCCAGCCGTTTTAACATCAGTCTGTCTTTGTATTGTGTGTTCCAGGTATGAGTGCCCGCGGCTCGCGAGCCTGGAGCGTGGACGTCTCCCCCCTCTCCCTGCTCCTCGCCATCGCAATATCAACATTCAGGTCAACGTCGTGACACAATGACAAACTCTTTTTCAACCTTCTTCTTGGTATTTTTTTCTTAAATTTGTGAAAGTTGCTGAGTTTTGTTTTTTTTTTTTTGTTCCTCTCAGTTTTGGAGGTGACCACATACTATTTTGCAGTGTTAGTTTGCAGGTATGAGGCAGCACAGGGGTGGAGCGTGCTGCCAGACACTTAATTAACGGTAAATGCTTGAGCTTTTCTTTTTTTTTCCTTTTACGTAGGTCTGTTTTGACATTTCTGCCTGGTTGGGAACAATGCTCCATTTCAACTCTTTTTTCGAATGATACAGATGCCTTACTTCCATTCATGTGCCAAAGTAGTTTCAGCCTTCTTGTTGTTATTGCTAAGATAGCTACATGCTTTCCTCAACATTTTATTCCTCACAGTTTCTTACTACTTAAGGTCTCAGTGTACCTTGCGGAGGGCCGTGATGAGAAGTCATGTTTTGTATTTTTGGAGATTTTCACTTTTCTTCTCCACATCTGAATTGGCGAGTCGGAACATGTTCATTCACCCGTGCCCGTGCCTTTGGAGATTCTTGTAACGCCGTCACTTATAGACACTAGTCAGTGATACTTTCAGAGCATACTGCAGCCACCTTCATCTTTTCGTGCTCCATTAAAAGTTGGTTGTGTCCCAGATGAAACTCATAAAACAGCTCACAGTGCCAGTGATAGCCAATTACCTTTTATCATTTGATTGTTGAGAGCTGAATGTACCATGAGGGCTCCTACAGGTTTTAATGCCTCAGACCAGTTATTGTAAAAGCCGACTGATTGATGGGTTTTCTCTGCATTCACAGAGTTCATATCTGCCTGTATACAGCAGTAGTGGGAGAGTAGTACAGCTGTATTTCCTTCCAAACTAATGCTGAAACATTCAGTCAGGTGACAAAAAATAATGTACAGCATCTCATTTCTGTCATTCTTCAAGGTGAAAATGCCAAACGTTCCAAACAAGGTGTAGGTTTGATTGCAATCCATTTGCTGCCACACAATCCAACTCAAGGTTATTATCCCCTTTATACCATGGCCACATGCCAAAAAACTGCTATATGCATTCAAAATAAATGAACTGTCATTCAGCTACCTAGAATAATTTTATCCCTACTGTTTACAGTAATAAGATGAAATACACAGTAGCTGGGCAACACGTAGCTAAGCACCAAACAGATGATAGTCAGAAGGAGTTTGTTTCACAAGGCTGGGCTCTGAGTTTTAACCTGCTCACAGATCCTCCTTAGACTAAAGTCTTGTTATGCAGCTGCAGTAGAATCAAAAACTTGTAAACTATGTTTAAAGGAATAATCTTATTTGCTGTGTGCTTATTTGCTTTGGTGCCAAGTTAGATGAGAAAAGATGTAGTCTTGGTGCAGGCGAAACTGCTGCTCTGTCCAAAGATAACAAACATGCCCACCAGCACCTGTGAAGCTCAGGTCGTATCTTGTTTGTTGAATGTCATCAGAAGTGCGTGGCGGATTTTTGAACAGCTTTGACCTCAATCGGAGGTGGGAGCTGCTTTTGACAATTTCTATAACTTTCCTCAAATGACAATCTGCACATCACACCCATCCCACCCCTTCAGTGACCAGGCATGTACATGAGTGAAGAAGTATACAAGTCTTGGAGGAGACACTGTCTGATAATATACACAGTTATCCCCATACCTAAACAGTTATCCGGTCTCGCCCCTTGCTATGAAGGCTGGCTTTTCACTTTCCCCTTCTGGTGTGGCCTTCTGATATGGTCACGCCATAGAAATTTGTTAATTTCAACCATAACTGGGCCTGTGGCTCCTCAGTTAATCCACAGACATGAGAGTGTTAAAGCAAACAAGCATATTTCCAAAAAATGGCAAACCGTTCCTTTCAAGAGTAATTTGACTGATTGCATGAAGTAACACAGTCCAGTTACAGATATACAAAATAGCAGTTTAATACTTTGTGAGCATAAAAATTCATGCCTGGCCTTTTGAACAATAGCTAAAAAAAGCTCAGCTCAAGGTTCGCTTACTATCTTTATCCAGACCTTCCAAACCTCCACGGCTATATCAGCAATTTTAGTTTCCTCCTGTGAGTCACACAACTGTGTGAACTCCATTTGCTGAAGAAAACTGTTGCAATGTGGCTGAAATTAACCTCCAGATGTAAAACTCACCTTGAGTGAAGGGTAATTCCACCAAATGTACACATTAAAGTGTGTTTACAGGTCTACTGCATATGTGGATGATAGCAGTTTAAAGCCTTTTGTGGCTCCAGAGGAAGCTGCGTTTAATCGGATAAATTGCCCCCAGTGATGTCACTCAATGGCTAAATTGCATTGTGGGAAATGTAGGAGCCAGATTTTGAAAAGGAAAGAGACTGCGTCGAAAAAAGTGGCCGGTATCTCTGGTTCTGGTGTATTGATTTTGATTATTTGTTTTTAAAATGGTGCCTACATTACACACAATGCAGCCTAGCCACTGAGTGACTTCGCTTGAGGTAATTTATCAGATTACATGCAGCTTCCTCTGGAGCCACAAAAGGCTTTATACTGTTTTTTTCAGATATGCAGTAGTACTCCCCCAGCCCTTTAAACACACTTTAATGCGGAGAAATGGCGCAGTTACCCTTTAAGATTTTTATTTTTCAAATCTGTTTGTGTCTAGTTCAGTGCTGCCTAAAGTGGTTCGATTCTTCTCTTCTACAACTCTTCTAGTTGTACTGGATCGCCTGTCAGCCAATCAGAGTCCAGAATTCTCAGTGGCCATGGTATAATATCTTTGGGCTTTGGACTGTTGCACAGGCAAAACGAGAGAACAGCATCTATCGTTTGGGGGAAATGTATGCATAATGCATTTCTCTCTATTTTCCGACATTTCCTAGACTGATCTAATAATTGGAAATAATCATTATATTCAGCCCTAGTCTTCATCCATCTGTGCAACACAGAGTAGTCGTGCCAGTCAACACGCATCATGAGCCATTACAGTCGAGACGAGAGGCTTAAAGTGCTGCCAATTGTGCCAGTCTGATAATTGAAATCTAGCCACCAGCTTAGACATTATTTGGCAAAATGTATGGTCAGCTGTGATTTAATACTTTGTGAATCTGTCCTTTCTTGTCAGTTGTATTGGCTTTTTTTATGTGTTACGTGTTGTCATTGTTTATTTATGTATTTCAGCAAACCCCCCCTGCTCAGGTATTCAGACCTGCTTCATCCTACCTTTCAATAGTGCTACAGTGGCAGGGGCGGATAGATCACGAATGTGTCAGCGCCCGACACAAGGGCCTATTTAGCAGTCTGACTTGACAAATGGAAAGCCTGATATGTGCCGTGATTTAACAGACATTAAAATATCTTAGTAAATTAGAGCGGGCCTGAGGGGATTCTATGGGAAAGGGCATAGGAATAATGGTACTAATGACACCCGCTCAAGACTAATATATCAGGATTTAGGGAGGACTAAATCAGGACAATCCCATCAAGATGACACCAGGAAGATTCAAGGGTGTGTGTCTGTTTGTGTGGTTATTACCTTACCCCACGGGGTCATGGACAACTGTTTTCAACCATTCTGCTATTTGGAAAAACAATAGTTTGAACTCATTTCTTGTACTTAACCACGGTTCAGGGTTTTTGGCAACAGAAACATTGATACAAGGTCAGTATGGGAGGTAGAAAATAAACGAGTTTGAGTTGAATTTCTTATTTTTCACATCACCATGGATCGCCAGTGCAAAGGAACAAGTGGAGAAAAGCTCCAGAATCCCAAGGCCAGGTCAGGCGCAGCTCGCAGGATACAGTTTGTATTAAATGTGAAGACAAAAGGTTTTCCTTCCCCGATGAGTGTCAATTACTTTCTGAAAGCAGTCTTTGAATCCTGTTATGTTGTTTTTGTGGCTTTACGTGTGGTTATATCTGTATACATTCTCTCATCACAGAATGTCATTGTTAAGCTAACAAATGTTTACACAGGAAAAATGCATCATTCTGGCTGATTTATTGATTCTGCTGAACTGGAAAAAAGACAACATTACAGTTTATGAACGTGTGTCTTGGGTACATAGAAGCATTGCCAACCTCTTTGTTTTGTAACGTGTCAGTACTGTGGAGATGTTTGGATTTTGATTTTTCTCTTGTTTTAATGTTTGATATGGTTCCTGATTGTTTCTTTTTTTTTTCTTCTAAAAATTCTGCACAAAGGTCAAGTGTTGCTTTAAATTAACATTTAAGAGCCAGTCTCGGCTCATTCAAAAGCCAGTGTGATAAGATCTCCCTTGCCTTCATACAGTATACTGTACATGCTGTATGTGTTTTCTTGTGATTTGAAGCAATGCCCCCCTACTGGGAGACCAAACTGTGGTGTCCTACTTCCAATTGTAATTCTCAGTCGAACCCCAGAATCTGAAAAATACATGAGCAGAGAGAAACATTTCTTAGCAGCTGCTATCACACACAGCCTTTTGGTGCAGTGACACAAACACTACCTGTTACAGGGTAGTCAGCCAGTGCACATTAGATAATACAAGTTGTACTATCTACTAGTACTTTTTGTCTTTTTATAACAGAACAACTTTACAATTTTCTTGCTACTTTCAAGATCAGAAAAGACAGAATTGATCAGAAAACAAATAAACGAGTTACCCAAAATTTGTAATTCCATTGAGATTGATGAAGAAAATCCAATTAGAGCTCCGGGTGACAACGCTTGGCCTTTCTGTTGTGACTCCTCAGTATTTTTGATGTCCAGGTGATCTCCGTGAGATCGTGGCAGTAAACGTTTTCACATTGAAAAGTCATCAGCTGATCTTGATATGCTGAAGCTGTGCATGTACGATATCGTTTGGTGCATCTGTGTTTTCTAAATGAGGGAGTTAATAAAAACAATTCACTGAGGATTTTCTCTCCTGGACTTGTTTTTTGAGTTATATGTGTGGCACGGTGTCATTTTCGGCATCAGCAGTTTTAGTGTCTTTACTGCAGGAGGAATTTGAGTGGTGCTTTGGGGCACCATCAAAGCTATAAAATGCATAATATTATGAAAAAGCATATAAATGAGAGTAAATGGCAGCAGTAATGTCCTATTCAGTGGATAAAGAACACATTTTCGACAGTTTTTGCTGCATTTACTAATTGTTCAATTATTTAATAAGGACTATCCTTACAGAAAATCCAATGTTTTGACACTAAAGATAACATGTATCAAGCAGTCGGCTTGTACTGCAGCATTTGCAAAGAACACTGATTAATTTCTTGGGCTCATGTGTGCGTGTATCTGCTGAAGTCAAGATACCTTCCACTAAAAACAATGGAATGACATGGAAAGCTGCTGTGAAATATTGATTGAGCCAGTGTTGCAGAGATGCTTTTAAGATAATAAGAGGGAGAGGACCCTGTGAAGAGATCAATAGGCAGGGGAAGTGAAGAAAAGAAAGGTTTCTCCCTACACACCACAGATCATCCATAATGAGCAGGTGTGTCAATACTTAAGTGATGGCTCTTCACATGCTATTGACCACTGAATCACAGCACTAGGCAACCGTAACTTCTTACACAAGACACTAAAAGAAAGGCTTTTAGTATGCTTTCTATACCTGTGGTATCTTTATTACTGAAAACTGCAAAATGCTGTGATTTCACATATGGTTTAGATAGCCCTTACAGAGATGTTGTCTATGATGTGATTGGTGTATTCTTCCCATATATACCCGCAACACGGTGCGAATGCTGTAGTTCAGTTGCTGCAGATTGCAAATGTCAATACTGCCCCCCCATGGCACCAGCATCCTGGTGCAACACTCCAGGGGAGATCAGGCTGTGTCTGCAGTCTCACTGCATTGAACAGATACACTGATCAGACCAGAGCCTCACCATGCAGTGGAACAATGACAAGATGTGTGACCTCTCTTGATTTGGGGTGGTAGAAGTCAACATTGAAATAGCAAAAACTCAAATGTTGCAGGTATGTAAAATAACAGTTGTATTTTAGCAGCACGTTCAGGTAAAAACAAGCATTTTTACTCATGATAATGTCACAATATTTCCAGTAAGATCCCAATAAATTGTAGAAAAGCAAACACAGTCCGTGCTTGTGCTTCCACTCCAGGCCGGTAGGTGTCGCTCTCTCCCCCGTCAGCTTCCCTCCGAGCAGCTCCCGAAGAAAACATTGAGGAAAAGAGGGCTGCTTCCTGCGGCTCACATGTACACAGTAGTATCAAACTAGATGATGGCTTCTTCTTCAAAGAGTAATGATTCCACAAACAGTGGCCTCAAAGACAACAGTTCAGACCCAAACGACGAGGAGAAACCCGAGTTGTGTCCGGGTTTTAAAGACGTGGATGCCTTTGTTAAAGTGAGTGAACTAACGAAGCTGGACGCAGAGTTTATGAGTTCAGACTAGCAGTCGAGGGGGCAACGTGGATGTGTGTGTAGTCACCTTAGTGTAGATGCATCAGAAAACGTAGAAAACAGACGTCGTTTGACGTGATGTTGTCTCGAAGTAATTTGTAAAGTAATGATCGGTTTTTACGAGAGCTGAGCCTCGTTGGTGTGCTAATTAACGCTAGCTTACAAACATTAGCCTTTCTTAAAGTCAGTGTTCTCGTGTACATTTCATGTAACGCTATGTCTGCAAGTAAGGTAGAAATAGAAAGTGAAATAGGAAAATTGTTTCGTCTAAAATATCACACGCATTAAAGGACTCAGCTCAACGGTATTTAACTCAGCTAGCTGAAGTGATAGCTTTTAAATAGAACATTAAAAAACAAAGCTAATATCTAGCTAAATTTGTGAGGCTGACAGAGCTAGTAAAAAGATAAATAGGTGAAATAAGTTGTGTCATTCAGCATTCAACAACTTAAAATATGTCACTTTTAATGGCCGCCATGTTTGTTTTGAAAACCCCGATATGACGTGAAATAAACTAAGAAGCAAAATAGACGTTAGCTTCCAGTGTCTGTCTGTTGTAAATGTTTAATTGTGCTACATTTGATTCTATTGGGAACAATTTAAGAAGTATTAAAGAATAACCAATCCACCAATTTTACACATTGAAGTGTATGTACAGATCTTGGGGAGTACTACTGCATATGTAAAAAGTGGTTAAGTTGCATTGTGGGTAATGTAGGTGCCCGGTTTTGAAAAGTTGTCCACTGGTCTCCCATTTTACTCCTATAACACTGTTGGACTCATTGTGGACACTTGATCAAAATCGATACAGCCGAACCAGAGATGTCACCTTTTTATTCCACACATCCTTCTTCCTTCTCAAAATCTAGAATCTATTTGGTGGCATTACCCTTTAACTAACAGCTCGGCCTGTCTCTCCTCTGCAGCATGGATTCGGTGCTGTATTATCAGCCACCAAAGCATCCGCCAGCTTGCCTCAAGCTGGAGATGAATTTGATTTCTATCGGAGTTTCCCGGGCTTCCAGGAGTTCTGTGAAAGTCAAGGAGATAAGCTCCTACACTTGTGAGTATATATTATGTTGTGGCATCTTGTGAGTTTTGGCTCAGTCAGACATGCACCTGTCGCTGCCAGTGATGGCTCTACCTCTCATCCAATGACCTTAAAGCTCATGAAACTGACAAACTCTGTCAGGAGCTGTGGACTGCATGCCAAAGTTCATTTTTATTGAATGTGAACACATGAATTCGCACATTTGTCCAAGAGAAAAGGCGCTCACGTGCTGTGTGTTGCCTTTGGAAATGGAGGTTAACCTGATTCTAGTGGAGTCAAATCACCCCAGTTTTTGCAGTTGTACACTAGCAGACTACACAATGCAACATCACTCTCGCAGTCCATTTACAGTCCGTGACATTACATCCTGTTTTGATGCGCAGCGGTAACGCATATCTGACTGAGTTCATTCTTGTCACTGTGTCCCTGTGTTAGCATGAGCCAGATAATGCAGGTCCACGGCTGCAGATCTCACCTCAGAGACCGGAACAAGCTGACAGGGCTGGAGGAGAGGTTTGACTTGGTTGTGGACTCGAACGACGTCATCCTTGAAAGAGTGGTATGACCTAAAGCTTTGATGTTAACACAAATTTCATCATGAAGTCTTTGCAAACCGACAGAGTGCATGAATCTGATTTCCAGGGGATTCTTCTCGATGAAGCTGATGGGGTGAACCGGAGCCAGCAGCCTGTCATGCCCGCAGGGTTTCAGCCTCCCAAGATTGTCGTTTCCAGCTGGAATCGCAAGGTTGGCTAATTAACCTCTAAGCTCTTATACTGCAGATTTGGGCTGCGTTCAAGCTGAAGCATTATGTGCCAGTCCTGGCATTCAGGCACTTAAAGCACCAGACTGTTTTCTTTTTTTGAAACACTTGATAAGCATTCATACAGGTGCTTCACACCTTGTGGTAAACAATGCTTTTTATTGAACAGGGTTCTGGCTCTGGCAGTCGTTCTGAGATGTTCCGACTGCTTCATGCCAAGAATGTTGCAAGGCCTCAGCTGAAATTCAAGGAAAAAGTTGACAACAGCAACACACCATTTATTCCAAAGATCTTCATCAAGCCCAACGCAGTAAAGCCTCTTCCTTCTTGTAAGACTTCTCTCTCTTCTTCCAATCTTTTGTTTTAATAAGATTAATTTGGCTTAACTTTACTCTTCACATTCATAAAGTATTTGCTTTCTTGCTCTCCACTTGTAGATTTCACCAACAAACAAATCCGTAAAGAGAGACCCGAGGACCTCGATGTCCCGGCTGCCCTGGCTGACTTCATTCACCAGCAGAGAACTCAAGAACACGTTGAAGACATGTAAGACTTGTCTCTTGTGTATTATTTACTCTTTGGCCTTTTCTATTTCTCGTTTTCCATCTAAAGTTGTGATATTGATTATTGTAGGTTTGCTCACCCATATCAATACGAACTGGATCATCTTGTAATATCAGAAAGCCTTCTCTCTAAGCCAGAACAGCAGGTAAGTCATAATTGTCTTTAATATGGTACTCTGATTATTGGTATGGCTTCTGCTAAATCTTTTGCTTGTGGGTTATTTTTAGATGTACAAACCAATGGCTGAATCTAACTTCTCCTTCATTGACACACTGGAGGATTTGGTGGCTCTTAATGAGAAGCTGTGCAAATTGTCTGAATTTGCAGTGGACCTTGAGGTAAGGGATTGGAAAATAGCTTCTTGGATTTCTATGTATGCCTACACGATGCAATGTGATTCAATGAAACAGCCGAGCAACAGATGGTGCCTTTGTGAGACTCATAATGTTGGCATCTTGAGTCAGGAAGGCATTGATTCAGTGTTGTGCTTAACTCTTGTGTATAAGCAGAACTTATGTTAACACTCTGTTCTCCGCCACAGCATCACTCCTACAGGAGTTTCCTCGGTCTCACCTCTCTGATGCAGATCTCCACCAGAGAGGAGGACTTCATCATCGACACGCTGGAGCTCCGCAGCGAGATGTACATCCTGAACGAGGCGTTCACTGACCCGGCCATTGTCAAGGTAATGGAACCGTTCCACAAATCCTTTGTTCCTGTATCCTGTTGATATTGACTGTTCAAAGGGAAGATTATATTACATGTCTAAGATTTGTTGCCAAGATTCCTATGTAGGGCTGCAACTTACAATTATTTTCGGTATCAATTAATCTGCTGATTATTTTCACACTGATGTAAATAATGGAGAAAAAAAAAAGAATTGCTTCTTTCTACCAACCAGCAGTCCAAAAGACTTCATTTACTATTATGAGTGACAAAGAAAAGCAACAAATCCATACTCTTAAGAAGCTGAAACCAGCAAATCATTGATATTTTTGCTTTTAAAATGACTAAAAACAATTAAACATCTCAGCAATAAGAACAGCCTTAAAATGGCCTCAAGGAAATATATTTTTTTAGCAGATGAAATTGAAGATGACTCAGACTACTTATGAACTGGCTGCATCTGAACCATCTAAAGGTACCTAGAGAAGAAATCTCCAGCGATGTAGTGATATTAAGTTTGCAAAGATATAATCTTGAAACCTTTGAGGTGTCTCAGAGCCCTACAGTTTTCACACGTGTTTAATAAAGTTGGCGGGTGTCCTCTGGTGTGTGGGAGCTGCCGTGACTCACTCACTTACTGTAGGATACCCGTGAAACGTGTGCTGCGTGGGCTTGAACTGTTTCACAAGATCTGTGAAATAATCCAAATGGGAAAATGTCACATGGTGTGTCTCCAGTATGTTTAATGTTTTTGATTCAAATATTTTCTGCATCAAAGCAAGTCATATTATTATTATTTTTAATTTGGGAAGCTTTCCAGAGAGGTTTCAGCTGAATATCTTTCTTTCCTGTTCTCAGGTATTTCATGGTGCTGACTCTGACATTGAGTGGCTCCAGAGGGACTTCGGCTTGTATGTCGTCAGACTTTTTGACACGCATCAGGCTAGCCGAGCTCTGAACCTGGCCAGACATTCTCTCGACCACCTGCTCACGCACTTCTGCAATGTGGGCTCAGACAAACGCTACCAGCTGGCTGACTGGAGGATTCGGTACGGAGATGACTGATGGGATAGAGTTCTTTTAATGTCTTAACAAGATAGTGTATCATGTATTTCAGACTGTTTATAACATTATTCTTGGGATGTATTCACACCTGGCTTGTTTGGAACAGTTGTTCAGAAACAAGGAGCATATGTTAACACATCGTTCACACTCAAATGCGAGATAGATCAAGTGGGCTGAGGTCACCAAGAAAGGGTGGCATCGGCCCACTTTCATGTTCCTTTACGGTATGAAAGTAAGCAGACCAAACACGGGATTTTTCTGATGGTACATGTATGATTTTAGCATAATTTTTAAAAAGCTAAACTACTAATAAATCAATCTGCTGATTGTGAAATCTGTACAGGAAGCAATCTTATAATTGATCTGTCTAAGCTATGTACATATTTATGCAATTCATTTGCTTAACATGTATGCACATCAGCGCAGGTATTTTCCTCGATTAACGGGTCAAGTTAAAGTGTGTGACAGGGATCCCACAGTAATAAGCCCTAAATCATTATACAAGATGCCTGCTTTTTGTCCTGTCTCTCCCTTTTAGTCATGATTTATTACATGCAGACAATGTGCAGTCAAATAACTAATAATGCTTATAATCAATTATTTCTTTATGAGCTCTTTGTGACACTAAAGAACATAAATATACACATCAGAAGCATTAAAGTGCTGCATAAACTTCAGTTAGTCACCGGAGTTCGATCTCCCCTTTCGAGTCCTAATAATGCACAGTGACAATCACCAAAACTGCCCAGTCAACCAGTTGCATGTCCTTCTGTGTGAAGTAATATTTACTCCTCCTTTAATTACTAAAAGTCAGTGTGAGCAAGAACCAGACCAAAACTAGAATGCAACAGATGTTTTACTTTTCCCTTGTTGCAGACCAAATAAAGGTGTTAATACACTCTTAAAATACTTTTTTTTTACTATAATTGATTGATTGAAGTAACTGTCATACTTTGGCCTTGTAGCCCCTTGCCAGATGAGATGGTGCAGTACGCCCGGACAGACACCCACTACCTCCTTTATATCTACGACTGTGTGAGGGCGCAACTGCTGGACTTCAACCACGGGCAGCCTGGTCTTCTGCAGAGTGTCTGGAACAAAAGCAGAGACATTTCCCTGAAGGTGAGAACAGACCTCATTTCATACATCATGAAGATTAAATTGACGCTTAAAAATCAACCTATTCCAGTATTCTGTCTGTTTCTTTTACTGCTTTCATATTTTTACATTTCCGCACACATAATTTCCTGTATTTTATGACATTTGTCACAATTCACTATGCCACCCCACTCCCATACAGAAATATATGAAGCCTATATACACAGAGGAGTCATATCTGGAGTTGCAGAGGAAGCAGAAAAGGTCTTTCAACACCCAGCAGCTCACTGCCTTCAGACTGCTGTTTGCCTGGAGGGACAAGCTGGCCAGGCAGGAAGATGAAAGCACCGGGTAGGCTGTTTGGAAATGGATGGACTTGCTTTCCTGGAAATCTGCTGCTGGAGCGGTTTCTCCTATGTATAATTCGTGCCCAGCCAGATTTTGCAACCCACATGCTTCTGTGACAATCTCCCTGCTTTTAGAATCATTCATAGTCTTTCTACATCTGTCTTAACATGTTTTAATATAATGTTTTATGTGTTTTAGATATGTCCTGCCTACTCACATGATGATCAAGATATCTGAGGAGCTGCCAAAGTAAGTGGATTAGATTTCCCACTTTGATTCATTTCTTTAGTGTTCGTTGTTCTCACTTCATTGCAGGCGGAATTTAGTGTTTTTATTCGTAGCATCCAGCAAAGTATTTTGTCTTTATCTCCTCAGAGAGCCTCAGGGCATCATTGCCTGCTGTAACCCTGTACCCCCGCTGGTGAGGCAGCAGGTCAATGAGCTCCATTTGCTCGTGCAGCAAGCCAGAGAAATGCCTCTCCTTAAGGTGAGAAATGATGGGTGGCAGCAGGGATTTAACGTTTCCTGTCTGTGAAGTAATTTCAGTGTCTGTGTTGTTAAGTCACTTGTCAGTGAAGTCGTCTAAATCACTCAAACATTGTTTTCTACACTCCAAATAGGCGGAGATTGCTGCTCAAAAGAATAAGGGACTCACACCAATTAAAAAGGTTTGTCCAAAACTTATTCAACCATGTGGATGTTTTAAGTTTTTGCATTCTGCAGTTGTTGCTGGGGTAACATACATGTGATCTTGTATAATTTTCCAGCCAGAGGTCACGCTGTTTGGTCCTCATGATACATCCAGGGTCTCTGAGAGTGACCTCCACCCGTTTTCTCCTGATGGTAATTTTTATACTTGTATATGTTGTGCATTATCCTGTTGGTATAATATATTAGTACCTTAAACAAGTATTTATTTTCAGAAATGCCTGTGAAACAAGGGATGCTCTTCTCAGATGATGAGCACAACATGGATGTTGATGTACAGAAAACAAGTGGTCTCATGGCAGAAGCTAAAATCACACTGTTTGAGGTAGAGGTCTTCTTTGAGTCGACTTTATTAAGCCAGTTGATTTGTATGCAGTGTTGAGGCCTAATGTAAGAACTCTGCTTCCTTTTGAAGGAGCCGAGAATCCTGAAAGACGAAGAGTCCCTCCCTGTGGCTCAAATGAAAGCCAGACGTATCATTGAGTCATTTGAAAACCCTTTCAGAATGGTAAGAGATGACAAGTCATTAACCCTCAGTGTTGTTTGTATTTTATTCTCCTCGACGCACAGCATTCAACTATCTTCTTTAATTTCAGTATTTACCCTCCAGTGATGTCCACGTCAACAAGAATGCCAAGTTTGACCCATCTTCAAAAATATTCGAGGTAACTTACAGAGCTAAATACAGTCATGTATATCCAGACTTAGGCCTCGTCCACACATTGAAAACATTGTCAGCAGCCATTTTGTCTCTGTTTTCCATCATTATATTTAGAAAGACACAAACCAGCATTGATAATACAGACAATATAACATCCATTCTGTCAGTGTACAAACTCAGATACTCCAGTATCATATAACACATACTCAGAGTTCACATTTGCCAATGATGCTACATTCACTGATAAGGCCCAATAAGGAAGTGTATGTGAGTGTCTGCCCGTCCAGACGTAAACACTGAAAACTGTATATACGTGTGTATATAAGGCCAAAATGCAGAAAGAAAAGCTTTGTTTTAAGAAATACCTGTGTACATGTTGACAGGGCCTTATTTGTGTTTTCCTCTTAACTACATGTTCATGGCTGTACCATCCCATATTTACAGATCAGTAAAAGATGGAAACTGCAGAGTATTGAGCAGCAACAGAAAGAGCTGGAGGCCAAGAAGAAAGCCAAAGAAGAAGCAAAACAACACGCAAAGAAAGTGGCAGGTAACTGGGTCTAACTTGCTCTAAATGTACACTTTTTAAAGTATTGTTCCCTATTGAATTTCACTTTTGATTTCTGCAGACGAAAGAAACAAGGCTAAACAGAGCTACCAGGAGTCTCTTCAGAATGTTGCCACCGTTCGCCAGCAAGCAGTGGTGAGTCATTTGCACTCTCGTCCTTCCGTTTCCTCCGTGCCGCCTCAGATAGGCTTTGCACTCTGTCAACTTCGCTGTTGACGTCCCTGTTGGGAGAGAAGGAGCATATGATAAAGATGAGTTATAGTCACCCAAGAGCCTGGTACTGTGTATTAAAGATAGTGCTTTAATAGCCAGCATACACCTCTGCATTGCCCCCTATTTTCTTGAGACACGGCTGGTATTTTTGTGCATAAATGCGGTGACTCACAAGCGAGTGAACCACTGCTACCAGTCTGCAGCACCGGCATTTTAGTGGCCTTTTAATATTTATATCTGTCACACGATGTGTCTGGGGAAGAAGAAAGCACAGCGTGGGATTGACGCATTAGAGACACGTCCTCCACTCATCAAAAGATTTTCTGTGCTCCTGGGGAACAACAATAGCTACCGTCTACCCAAAAGCCCACTTTCTGTTAGCGCCATCTCTCTGGGGTATTGCCTGGCACCCTCCCGCTATTACGTGCTCATGCCACCATATGGTGTTTCCTCTCTGTTTTAAAGGCTCAGTGAGACAACAGTCCCTGTACTTCATCTTGAAAGAGAACAGGAAGAGTGGTCACTGCCGTTTGACTCTTGCTTCTACTTTTCACTGCATGAGCCTTCAGCCATGAGTCGCTGGTGCACACAGTAATGATGTGCACCCCAGTAATCCATTGTGTGATGATGGCTTAAGTGAAGCGTTGGTTTTAAGGCACTCCCTGCTGAAACGGCACTGGCAAATAAGCACGTTGGCACCGTCTGGTGGAATGCATTACAGTCAGACCAGTTGGCAGCCGCACTTGAAAGTAACACTCGTCAACCTGCCAACTGCAGGCAAACATTGGCTCTGCCGATTAACTGTCAGTTCCAGTCGGCACTTTGGCAGTGAAGTTTTTCTTCTTTCTTTTCTAATTTCAGTTTGAAATAAAAGCTTTGCGGTTTTCCAAAGCTTCTACTGCATTGATGTTATGAATGACATTATCGAGGGAATATAGCTGTTATTGGGCTCCAACATCAGTAGTTAGTGACAGTTATTCATCAAAAATTGATTTACTTCCATCAGTTCAATTTAAGCAAGTCAGATAAATGAATCGGAAACAACCACGGGGAGATAATATCACAAGAATACATGATTTGTCAAGACGTGATTAAAAGTACCATAAAAAGGATCTTTAGCAAAGTAGTCCTTTTTAATTGGATCAACAAATATAAATAAGAATCAATGTCATCCTTTCTTCAAGTTAATAAATAAGGATGATAAAACCTACTTTTTGAAGAAATTGTGTTGTTTTTGGTTTCAGCAGTAATGTAATTACAAAGCAGTCATGAAGGTTAAACCTCTGATGCTGTCATTCACACCATATACTGCAAATTTGATTGCATAAATACACACAGTTAATAATACATTTGTTGAAATATTTATTTTGAGAATTAAACAGAATATAATGATCAATTTCTTTAGGAATCTGCAAAAGGTGGCGCAAAGAAAAGAGAGAGGGTTCCCAGTGAGGTTGGAGAGTCGACTCCCAAACCAAGTAAGAAGCTGATGACATCTGCAGAGAAGCCCCAGAAGACTGAACCGCCTCCACAAGAGAGCTTCAAGCCCTTTGACTACAGTCAGTCCGACCTCAAAGTCTTTGCTGGTATGTATATTGTTCAGGTTTTTCATATTACTTTGGACAAATCAAATCTTACTTTACCTTCAGTTGCAGTTGCTGTACATTATAAAAATGAATTGACATACATGCATGTACTTTTTTACAGGTAATAAATCAAAGGACAACACACAGTTTGATCCCAACCGGCAATCCCATGATTTTAAGAAAAAGGTATTTATTTTTTAATACATTTGTGTGTTTCTGCAATATATATTTTGTTAGTGCTTGATGAATTTAAAATATTGGTCCAACAGAAATTTGCCAAAGGACAAAAATCCAATTTGGGAGCTGGAGGCCGGAGTATGTCATACATGGCTGGAAAATCTGACAGGTAAACATACAGTAGACAGTAATATACACAAGAAGATTATTTTGTTTTCTTGTGCAAATTCAAACATCCCAGTGTGTTAATCATTGTCTGTTTATTCTCTACAGAGGATTCCGGCACAACTGGCCCAAAAGATAAACTGTCTTTGATGTTCCTTTTCTGTCTTATTTTAAATCTTCTTTTTTTTTCATCCTGCAGAAACAATGTTCCCATTTCTCCCTTCTTGCCAGTGAAATTCAGTATTTCAGTATTTAATGAATTTCAAAATGTATTTTTTTCCCCATCTGCGGAACAGTTTACCTTGTAAATATGTGGACGCACAAACCTCTTTATTAAAGTTGATTTTAGAGGAAAAGATTCTTGCCTATATTTTTTTTATTAAAACCAAATCTAAAAAAAAAGAGTTTCATTTTGGTAAAGCAGTATCATAATCAGACTTTTCTTCTCAACTTTCACCACTGATATTAAGATACAGACATAAATGTACCTCAGTTTGTGCACAGGGGCATTGTCATGTTGAAACAGAGGAGAGCAATCTCCAAACTGTTGCCAGAAAGTTGAAATACCACTACTGTTTAAAAAAAAAAAGTTCCTTAGTATTAAGGTTTGCCATCAGTTTACTGTGTAGTCTGAGCTGAAACTCATAAACAGCTGTTTAGTCACTTTTTCTGTACTCATTCATAGCTGTGCTCTTTGTGATAAGCTGACGCATTAACCAATTTGGAATGGTCTCACTGAGAATTATGTTGTTGCATTTCATAAAAGAGGTATACATTTGTTAAGGTCTTGCCTAGAAGTTCTTAAGTTACATTTTAGTTTCATTTGTGTACGTCTGTTTTTGTTTGTCTGTTTGCACAATGCTGGCCTTGTTTCCTTAACAGAGAACAGTATATCCAGGGGATAAAGTAAGCAAACTAATCACGCTTTCCAGAGCAAGCCAAGAAGGATTTCAGTGAAGGGAACACCCTCCAGCAGTCAGTAGTCTAATCTCAATGGTTCATTTTCAGACTAATCACAGGTGTAAAATGGAGCATAGCTGTTGCAGTTTGTTCCAAAAAAGCATTATTGCCCTATTTGCTAAACAAATCTCTATCAAAAGCACAAGATGAGGCTTCCTTCAGCAGACATGATGTTTGTACATGCTGTGGTGCTTAAATACAAAAGTTGAGAACCTATTTCCAGGCTATGGCAGTTACTTTGAATCCTCAGCTTTACATTACACATATATGACTGATGTAAATATAAGATTCAGTAGCACCACAGACTATTAATCCAAGTATTAAGTGGTAACCCCTGAATTAAGAAATGGTAAACCTTTGAGAGTGACAGCACATTTTAATTCTGTGTTATACAAAAGTATGAGGACACCACTATCGACTCTGGGACTAAGCTCTATAAATAGTTTTAAAAATCCAATTTATGTTTGTAGAGATAAACAAAGTGAGGGCATGTCATCATTTATTAAATAACCGTTACATGCGGTGCAGTGCTGTCTCTGTTGTGGGTTACATTTACATAAAGAACTATAACACAAGTAAACATGAGAAAAAAAATAAAATAAGGCTATAACTGTTTGTCATTACATCAAACCAATATGGTTACGTAATACTGCTGGGTCAGTTCAAATATGTTTGAGCAGGCCCAGGTCTGTCCCAAGCTACTGACTGACTGATATTGGCCCATCACAGATCATGCATATGTTGCCTGATTTAATTTTTTTTTTTTTTTAAAGATTACAATGCAGAAACAAGATGCTCAGGATTATTTATAATGATTAAATTCCCAGTGAAGTTTACGGTGTCAGTGAACTGATTTCATTTTAGTTAAATGATTAAAAAAAATAATAATATCCTGCCTCCATTACACATCATTGTCACAAGTGCTTGACAACCACATATGAGGGATCACTGCAAAAAACGTGTATATCAGCCAATATGTATCGTAATTTTTTCCCCCTTTGCATTGGTATCGGCATTGGCCCCAAACACGATTATAGGTTGGGCTCTACCGAGGATGTTAAATGACAAAACACAAGATAAAGCATATGAATACGAACACATACAAGCCCTGGAATTATAGCAGAGTTATTATAGAAAATATATGAAGACTTACTCAGTATGTAGGCTACCACTGTTATATGTGAACGCAAGTATTGAGAAGGGCCCATTAATATTACTGTTCATATGATGCATCCTCTGTTGTTCTACCTGAGCTGTACTGGACGCATCCTTAATATAATTTTGTAAAATAGAAGAGACGCATTTAATAAAAACTCATACATTTTTCATCACCTCGAGTTTGTTCTTGAGTTGAAGAAAATTATATTCAGCACTTTATGATACAATGCATAGCTATTTTAGATGACCACTCATGATTTGGGTTTAAAAGATTTAGGAGGAAGTTGTATTATTTGTTTCTAAGGGGAGGGACCTGTGAAAATATGAATCCCTTTGGAAAAAGGCCTTACTTCAAAAAATAAATAAAAAATCAATCAACAAATAGTCACACTCCCTCACCCACTTTCTCCTTCAGGTCTAGTTCCCGCGCATGCGCAGTGGCACGGCACAGCGGTTTAGCTTCACGTGGGCTCCAGCAGCCCTACAGCATGCAGCTTCGCATGGACGGCGCTGGTGGTGCGAAGTCAACCAAACTATACACGAACCGGTACATCCTGCCACCCCATTGGCTCGAACAACGGCAAGACACTGACGTCAACGGCGTCCCATTCGCTAAAGTACGAGCCATCACGTTTAGCTGTCAGATAACGTTGAAGTGTCAGATCTTTGTCGTAACTTACTCACGTCGCCACACTTATAAACACGTTAGTATTACTTGTGGCAGCTGACCACCATGGACCACATTAAAGATGGATGGTTTACGGAAAAATGCACGTTATGGCCCGGACAGGCAATGAGCCTCCAAGTGGAAGAGGTCCTCTACAACAAGAAGTCCAAATTTCAAGATGTTATGGTTTTCAAGAGGTGAGTACTTTTAGCTACACAACTTGGCTAACGTTGCTAGCTGTTAGCATCTGCTAGAAATGAATGAGCAATCTGAGGCTCGTGGCATCTTGAGAAGTTTCTTCAGTGGGTACGATAGCTGCATGTTGGTTGTGTCAAGTTGTAGCTCACATAAACCAGCTAGGTAGTGAATTAACTAGACTTAGGTAGCAAAAGTGGTAACTAACCGTCACTGTTGGGTAAACAAATCACGGTAGCTCTTTCTCTTTTTCTTTTTTTCTTTTTTTTAAAGTGGTGGAAATAATGTGCTAGACATGTGCTGCTACTTTATGCTTAACTGCTATGAATCCATCTCAAGTCTAACACAAGTATTAACATCTCATGTTAATATTCTGGGCTCAGGGATTTCAAGCTTTCAAATGTGCCTCATGCTCTGCTGTAACGTCATTTTCCAGTAAAACCTATGGGAATGTGTTGGTGCTGGATGGAGTGATCCAGTGCACAGAGAGGGATGAGTTCGCCTATCAAGAGATGATTGCCAACCTTCCTCTGTGCAGCCATCCTTCCCCCAAGAAGGTATCACTCAGATGTATTCTTGTGAAATTCACTGATGTGGCAGTATGACAACACACAAGAGACAAGCCGTGTTTCTTTTCCTGACAGTCAACACGTTTCCATTTCTACAGGTGCTGATCATCGGTGGAGGAGACGGCGGTGTGCTGAGGGAAGTGGTGAAGAATGCGCTGGTGGACTCGGTGGTTCTGTGTGAGATAGATGAGGTGGGAGCAACAACACTGGCGAGGATTCCAGCTTCTCTCTGGAGAGCTACACTGTTTTGTCCGTAATACTGCACCTCACTCAGTGTTAATGTTGTCTGTTCTGCAGGATGTCATTAATGTATCGAAGAAGTTCCTCCCAGGGATGGCCAAAGGTTTTTTCAGTCCCAAGCTCACCCTGCATGTTGGAGACGGCTTTGAATTCATGAAGCAGAACCAGGATGCCTTCGATGTCATTATTACTGATTCCTCAGACCCTGTTGGTAAGTTCCACTTTTCTGTTAACAATAACATCTTTGAGGTAGTAGCCCTATTCTGAGTCCTTTTTTTTTTGTTGCAGGACCTGCTGAGAGTTTGTTCAAGGAGTCTTACTATCAGCTGATGAAGGCAGCATTGAGAGGCGGTGGAATTCTTTGTTCCCAGGGTAACTTAATATTTCACCACAGTTGTGTGTTAAAACTTGTAGAAAGGCTGATGAGTGATCTTTTTTTTTTTTAGTAAGTTCCTGACTTGAGTAGAATTTACATCAGTTAACATCCTCTTTTCAAGTCTACCAAAAAAATCTGGTTATTACTCGCAGCCTTCATTAATTCCTCCTGGTTGATATTTATGTAGTCTTGAGATGGAAGGAGGCCAAAAAAGGCAGACAGGAAATTAACATGGCCTTTCCTCTGCTCTTGTGTCGCTTTCACAGGAGAGTGTCAATGGCTCCATTTGGAGCTGATAAAGGAGATGCGAACCTTCTGCAAGACCCTATTCCCTGTGGTGGAATATGCCTACAGCACCATCCCAACCTATCCCAGTGGCCAAATTGGATTCATGCTCTGCAGTAAAAATCCTGTAAGTGTGTTTGTCATTCTCTATATGCCATCCGCCACACACCTGATTGTTGTCGGATTGCCTAATATGAATGGGACTGGCTTGTTGTGAAACCATTCCATCGCGCATTAACTTGTCCGCTGTTTGTGATTGGTAACGTCCGTCAGATGACTGAAGTGCCTCTTCCTTTCTTTAAATCAGGAAACAAATTTCAAGGATCCAGTGAAAGCACTGTCGAAAGAAGAAATGGAAAATATGAACCTTAAATATTACAACCCCGAAATTCACAAAGCATCGTTCGTCCTCCCTGAGTTTGCAAGAAAGGTAAATAAAATGTTGCATTCATAAATGATTTGCATGCACTTGAATGAAAGTCCAAACAGTTAAATATTGGCTACTTTTCAATCAGTATCTTCTTGAAACACTGACAGGTACTTGAAGCATGACCAGCACCAACAGATGTTCGTTTTCTACCTGGCCCTCAGATCACAAATAAGCAACCTTGTTCTACGGCTTCTTCACCTCCTCATCACAGTTCAGCACCACTGAAGAGCGTAGCCTCTTCATGATTTTATGGGTGGGGGGCAACTAATAATCAGTGTGTGGGAACTTGCTGAGTCATAGCGAGAAAGTGTCTGTTCTACTCTTTCCTTCCTTCCAGTCTTACACGCTCTCGGTGTTTATTTATTTTTGATGTATTTGGTTTTTACCTCTTACTCTGTAATTGTCTTATCAGCATATTCATGAAGAGCAATTTAATTTTTACTGTGGGAAGAGCATCGCCATCAAACCTGACCTCACTCTGAAACTGTACTGTTTATTGGATTCACTGCATAACACTTTATGCAATATATTACGTACCATATAGAGTATGTATATGTAATGTATTGCTGTACTTTTATTTGTATTGTTTGATATCAGTTTGTACTCTAGGAAGATACACCATTGACACCCATCATGACTGTCTATTCAGAATACTAGAGTCCTCACACATGAACCCTATAGTGCCTGAAATTGGTTGTTTGTGTTGAAAAGAACTTGTTCTGTATCTATCATAGTGTACCAGGCAGATTGTGTCCTCGATGAAAGGTCAAGTGTCACGAGTTGAGAAAATTGTCCCTTTTTGAAAATATCACCAATTGAAGTGAATTGATGCTCAGCTGTGATCATAAGTATAATATGGAAGACTTTAATGTTACGGTGTTAAAAAATAAAACGGAGAATGGCATTGGAGCTTTTTAAGGCACAAAATGTCTTTAATGTGAATTGATTATGCAATTATAACTTGCAGTATTGGGTATTGACTACCTTTTAGTAAACTTGTATTGTAGGAAGCCTGTTTGCTGAGTCATGATTACATCACATGTTACTACCTATTAGTTGTAAATCCACATTCAATATTTGTTGACCTCAGCAATGAGTTTGTTTTATAATAATAAATAAATTGGTAACATAAAATGGTCAAAGTGAGATCTGTGTGTATTCAGCCACTGACCGATTTAAAGCCCCATTATGTAGGAATTGGTCTTCTGTGATTTGGATCAGGAAACTGTAAATCAGTGAAAACCAGAAATTCTCTTCATAAAAATACGATCGAGTTTCACCGACAGCGTTGGTATTGAGTGACATGGCGCCTTAATGTGTTATATCCTCGTCCCAGGAGATCCTACCCACCCACCCAAAGTTATGTAGTGCATATACAAGCGATCGGGATGCAGAGTTGGACTGACCGAGACACCATTCTCCCTATTACAAGTCAGTGTGCCATCAAAATGATTTCGAAGCTGTTACTTTAAGTTAAAATAGTTACATATTGTTAGTTTAATCAGACAGCTGCTTCTTTATTTGCACAAAAAGAAAAGTACAGGTACAGGTGCAAGCACAGTAATACCATGGTCAGCAAACCAGTTACTAGTAGTTTTGGCACTGTGAGCAGGTGCCAAGTCCTGCTGGAAAAGGAAATCAACATCTCCATACTGTATGGAGATGCTGATTTCCTTTTTCAGTAGGAGTAGTAACCGGTTTGCTGACCATGGTATTACTGTGCTTAATTGGCCAGCCAACTCGCCTGACCTTAAGCCCATAGAGAATCTATGGGGTATCGTCAAGAGGAAGATGAGAGACACCAGACCGAACAATACAGACGAGCTGAAGGCCTCTATCAAAGCAACATGGGCTTCCATAACACCTCAGCAGTGCCACAGGCTGATCATGCAAAAGGAGCCTCGACCAAGAGTGCATAAATGAACATACTGTTCTGTAATATAAATCCTTTTTTTGATCAGTCTCATGTAATATTCTAATATTTTGAGATACTGGATTTTTGATTTTCATGAGCAAAAAAAGGCCCAAAATATTTCACATTATGTGAATCTAGATTAAAAGTTTCATTTTTTTAATTAATTGACAGAAAAAAAAAAACTTTTCCATGATATTCACATTTTTTGAGATGCACCTGTAGATGCAGGACTGCATTTCAGTATTATTTTGTTCTAGTTTCATGTTTGATGTCTTTACTACAAAAACAAATGATACAGGAAAAGTATTCTGCTTTTTTCACTTCAGTTAGAAAGTAATGATTTGTTCAAGGTCTATCCACTTGTCCAAAACCTGGCTAATTTTTATCCGTTGCAGTATCTCTTTCCAACTAAATGCAGGTTAATATGGGATGTGTTTTCCAGCTGTGGTTCGTTGCTAATGATTAACTGTAAATATATTCCTTAGGTGCTGGTATTAACAATGCTGTAGCACAAGTGAGGTCCAAGTGTAGTTTCAATTTCCAGGCACAAGATGGCACCCCATACCAGCCACTTTCACATTCTCAAGATATAAAGGAATGCTAAATTATACTGTTCAAATTCACCAAATGCATTTTCAGAGAGTCGGTCTTTGTATTTTAGCTTTTCTTTGAATTTGGATGAAAAAGCCCCGTGAAGCCTCTTTTCTGCATTCATTCGTTCAGATGAGTCAGTGTTTTGTGATGGAAAGTGTCACTGTTGCTCTCAGTTGCATCAACTCTAGTTCTTGTTGTGTAAGACCTCAGCCCTCTCAGGTTTTCTATTAAAAAGTGGCCAACCCGCCACAATGCAGTACATTATTGTCATGCTTCCTTTACAGTACCCACAAATATAATGTTTGATGTTGATGTGTTTTAATAATAATACCTGCACCGCTGTAGCTTTGAAGACAATGTGTCATTTGTCTTCTTTAAGTCAAATTTAAATGTTTCCAGTGCAGTTGAATAGACCGATTTACCTGTTTAAGAGATGACACTCAACACTAAATCCTCAGTTGATCTTTGAGTCTGTGTTCCTTTGTGATCCCTTGTAGAGAGTTTTTGAGGTGGTGCTTGAGGCTATACATGAAGTAGACGTAGTGAAAATGGAGACTTCCACGCACATTAATGAGATCTGGGAGGACCTATACCAGCCGTCATGCTGACGTTTTTTCACTGTTTGAAGTCTCTTGCGGGCTGGACAGCAGATACTTTTAAGGAGGCCGGTTGTTGTAGACGCTTCAAACACACTGAATTCCCAATATAGAGCCATTTCAACAGTCGGCTAATCTTTGGATTGGCTCCGGGCCTTCTTCAGATCAGCAGTGTATGAAGAAAATACCTCAAACACTATTTTGAAAGCACGACAAATCCATTTGAACATAATCAACTAAGGCCTGCTGGAACATAAGTACTGTATGTTCCCTGCCAGCAGCAGCGTCTGAAGACGTCACAACAGTAAACTCTGTTAATTGTGCCATTTCAGCTGTATAACCTGGAGGCTGAGGGCAACTTCTCTACCATTTGAGACAATCATTTCCTCTCAGACAAGAATGTCTGTTTAGCTCATATACTGTAGACCAGTATAAAAGGGTTTTGCAGGACTTTGGAAGAAGCACACGTATTTTTTTATAACTACATTTATGGATGTTATTTAGCTACAGATACAAAGGCTACATTATTTAGAAATATGACACATAAATGAGTCTTAATGTAGAGTGCAACAAACAGTTGTACCGTATAACAGCCATAGGGCTTCAATTAAGAATTCATTTTATCATCTATTAATCTGCTGATTATTTTCTTGATTAAAGGGGCATTATGTTGTTTTGGAGAAGAAATTCAAAATATGAGTTTTAACATTAACAATATTAATTAGGTTATAATATAACACAAACTATAAACAAATATTTATTTTTTCCATAACTGAATAAACAAGCTGTTCTCAGAGGAAAATAAGGTAGTAATACAAAGTAAAACATTGTGACAGTGTTGTCCTTTATGGTCTCTTTATTTATTCAGTTATGAAAATGAAGAAAGTTTGTTTATTTAGATTTTTTGGGGGAAAAAAATCAGTCAATGAAGATCTTTCTCCTTTGATTAAAATGTATTCCCCAAAACTGCACCATAATTAATAAGTTTGGCATATAAAATGTCAGAAAATGGTAAAAAAAAAAAATGACCAGCAGTGTTTCTCAAAGCCCAAGATGGCCTCCTTAAATGTCCTTAAATGTCTTTTGTCCTCAACCCAAAGATATTCAGTTTACTTTACAAAAGGAGGAGTAACGAAACCAGAAAACATTTCCATTTAAGACGCTGACATCAGAGAATTTGACTCAAGCCAATTAATCAATTATAAAAATAGTTGTCAACTAATTGATTAATCATCGTAGCTCTACCCCATATTATATCTGACAGCTGCATCCTTAAACATAATCAATTGTTGTGTAACTCGTATAAAGAGAAAGAAAGAAGCAAAAGACTTGGCTAAGGAAAAAAAGGCAATATTTACATTTAGCTGACACTTTTGTCTAAAGCAACTTACAGTATTCATACATACACTGATTGCGTGGCTGCCATGCAAGGTGCCGACTAGCACATCAGGAGCAGTTTGGGGTTCAGTATCTTGCCCAAGGACACTTTGATATGCAGACCAGGGGATTTGAACCAGTGACCTTCAGATAACAAGACGCTGGCTCTACCCCTGAGCCACAGTCGCTCACATTAAATGTGCACTGGGAGCTTTTTCAATTGTTGAATCCAAACAGCTTAGTCAATAGTGTGAATTTAATTGAACTGTAGCTACAGCCTATTAAATATGTCGAGCATATTTTATACTCTCACAGCCGTTTTTATGCACCCAATGATATTCCAGACATTATTTTTCTGTTAATCCAGTTGGAACATACTGTAGTTGAAGAGCTTTTATTTATTTTTAGCTTTTATTATTTTTATTTGACAAGCAGCCTGATGTTGGTCTAATTGGTGAAATCAGTTATCAGCCTTTTTCCCAAACCTGCTCATAGTATTCCTGCTTAACCAAAGGCCATTGTTTTATTTTTAACTCAGACAAGCATATAAAAACCTATTAAGTTTAATCTACCAACTTGCTAAGTAGTAATCTAACTACTTGTCCATGTTAATACAGATCAAAGTTAACCATCAGCTCCATCGTACATCTCGCAGTAAATCTCAGAGGAAGAATGGCTTCTTCTCTTTCTTCTGTTTGTTTTTTTTTAACAACTCTGTTTACTCCACTATATTGGTGGTGTGCATTTACTGAAGACACCCCCTCAAGTCATGGCGAGTGTCAGACAGTTCAATTGTAATCTGGAGGTGTCAGAGAGGCTCGTAGAAGCACTCTGACAGGAATCAGATGTTGACAGAAGAACAGTGTGAAACACTGATCAGTCAGATTGTGGTTCTTTTGTATTTTAGATTTTTTTTTGACTGCCACAACACAATCTTGATATCACCCAGCTGATGAGTTGTGGAATTGTCTGTCCACCTGCCTGAAGAGGTCTTATTTGAGACTGTCTCTCATAACTGTCAACACATTAGTTATATGTTGATGTCAGAACCCGGTGACGTCGTCGCCTGCTGCAGATGTTCCTCCTGATGAATCACATAAACGCATCACAATTTGTCAAAAAGGTTAACTGTTGAACACTTCCATTTGTTCTGTCCTGAACCCTTCATCTCGCCTCCTTTTTCACAATCACGTACACACCCCCCCCCAAACACACACACACATACACCCTCCACCCTCCGTCATACACCCACCACCCTCCACGTCAGTGGCAGACGGGGGGAGAGGCGTATAAAAGAGTGAGGGACTTTGGAGGTAGAGCAGAAGAAACATCACTGGTTTCCAAATCTTGTGACCAGCTGCCACCAACTGCACTACACTTTCTCCACCATTCTCCTCTGGATCTCTGGACAGTGTGAGCTGCTCAGACTCTCGCTCTCTCTCACACACACTCACACACACGTTTTTATCTCTGTGAGCCTCCTGCTCCTGTGACTGTAGCTGGTCCGTCACCTGTACTCCTGTCACAGCATGCAGCTCCTGATGGTGATAGCAGCTCTCATGGGGGTTCTGTTCAGCGTTAGAGCAGCCGCCGTGCTTCCTGTGGAGGATAGGAGCCCCATCCATTTGAACAGGGTGAGGAGGCTGATTCTCTTTTATTTGTAGTTCACTGCACTTAATGTGAAGTGTTTTTATCCATTTTTTGTTAGAAAAATTGTTTTGATAATTTGAATTTGAAGAAGAATGCTTTATTTACAATCTTGCTTGTGAAATAAAGTGTTATTTCTTATTTGTATTGAAGAATTTTCAAGAGAAAATCTACTCAGTTTTTAATTTATACTGGTAATTCATACATCTTGAATAGAAAAAGAAAAAAATGATAATACTTTTTCACATTTTCTATGATCTAGTCTCTTTAATAACATGCCCTTTTCTGATTTTTCTCAGGAGCTGAGCAAAGAGCGAAAGGAGTTGATCCTGAAGCTGGTGTCTGGCTTGTTGGATGGAGCTCTGGACACCAACATGCTGCCGGGGGAAGCGGCACCTGTGGATCTTGAGGAGCCGCTGGAGTCTCGACTGGAGGAGAGGGCTGTCTACAACAGGCTATCGCTGCCTCAGCGTGACCGCAAAGCCCCCTGTAAAAACTTCTTCTGGAAAACTTTCACCTCCTGCTAACAACGCCCCAAAACCCACCCGGCTCTGCCTGCCGACTGTACTCCTTCTCCTCCCAGCTCCACATGAACTGTAGTAGACCTCAGCTGTACATATCATCTACACCTGTCAGACATGCAGCATCGATGGACTTCACTGAGACAGACAGTGTGTCTGTTTGAATATTAATGATATATGTATCTATTTATGTATACACTGTATGTATTTATGTATGTAACATTTTATTTCAGGGTCAACAATAAAGCATGGATATAATATTTGACATGGTTATCACAGTTAATTGCTTTTGATCAAAAAAAAAGAAAAGGTCATATTTTCCAACTGCTTCGACAACATAAACGCAAAGTCAAATTTCATGCAAGAAATGATGGCTGTACTTTTTGGGGGGTATTGGAACATTTCACACACTAAAATGATGGAAATATATGAAGGTTTGCTGCTAAAAAACAGTCAATAAATGTTCTTGTGCAGTCCATAATGTGGATATCTTACTTATGCTACTTTGTACTTGTTGCTGTTTAACTGTCTTTCTAGTTTCCAGTCAAAGAAAATACTTGAGGGGAAAGAAATATTGTATATTGTATATAATATTCCAATAAGAAACAAAAAATAAGCATTAAAATGTCAATTGCAATTACACCCTTAAATTAATATCCTGGTGCTGATTCATTAATAAAAACTATATCATTGTTAAATTAAATAAAAAATAACGATGTTGAGCCTAAATATTTTAAAACTATAAATGTAACAGTGTGTGAAAGATGTCCAGTGTCCCGGTACATGGTTTATTAGTGGTCCCTATTAATTCCTAGTCACAAGTTGAGGGAGTTGCTTCAGTGAATCACAGGTCATTAAACATGTCAGTAAAATAGAAAAATAAATAAATCAGCTTCCCCCGTAGTCTGTCAATGCTGTCACTGGACCGCAGCGGCAGTTGCGTTGCACGTGGTGGGAGCCTGTTGTACAATTAAACAGTGAAAACAATGACAGGTCTAAAGATCAGTCTTAGTCTGAAAAATGCATGTATATGAATCTGACCTATGTGTTGGAGAGTGAAAGCACAGGCAAGGCTGCTGTTGCTGCTGCTGCTGCATGTTGAGATAATGAAGTGTTGCCTGTGTGACCCTATCAACCCCGCTTTCGATTCTCGCAGCAAACAAGACCCTGCATCGGCTCTTCTGGCATGTACAACCAGTGTGATATGTGTGTTTGTTAACCACTTACTGCGGTAGAGTGTGGAGTCGGTGCTGGCCGCAATCAAATATTGGCTTTCATGCCGGGCCCACAGTCCCTATTAGTGAACTGATGGATTTCATGTGTTAAAGTATATAAAAGTGAAATGTCATGCTGTTTGAGCCAGCTCACATGAAATACAGTTCTTTTTATATATAAACGTGACTAACAAACAAACAAGCTAACAACTCTTTGCTTTATATAGAGGACTGCCATCATACAAGCACTTTCAGTACATTAATGACTAACTATACACTGGTTATATTATTGTATATACATCAAAACTTTCTGGCACTTCTTTCTTGTACATTAACTCCTTTACTGGATCTGAGTATTCAAATGATAAGTGTAATTTCTCAGGTTTTGCCTACTTGTAGATTTCAGTATCATAAACAGTCAGCCCTGTACTGACCAGCTCAAGAATATTCGAAAATCATGACCTATCTCTCGTGTGAATGAGAAAACTGGCAATGCAGAATTGAATCCATATTAAATATCACAGCAAAAAGCTAACAAGAATTCATTCTAGCCCCTTTTAACCTTCCACTATTGTGCTCAGGAGCTATGGATCATACATGCACAGCAAAGACCACCTCGATTTGTTTTTTTTGTTTTTTAATTGAGCTCCATATTTAAGGGGCAATATGTAGTTTGAGAAGAAATTCAAACTCAGAATTTTAATATTTACAACATTAATGAGGTAATAATACAACCTCAGAAATGTTTACTTTTTCCAAAACTGAATAAACAAGCTGCTCTCTGAGAAAATAAGGTCCCCAGAACACTGTTTGAAGCTAGAAAGGTGGCAGGGTCCACCAAATGTAAACAAAGTAAAACACTATGAAATTGTGTTGTACTTTAAGGTCAGTTTGTTTATTCAGTCATGAAAACAAAAAGAGTTTGTTTATTTAGTTTGTTTAGGCATAAAAAACATCAGTCAATGAAGATCTTTCTCTTCTGATTAAAACTTCTTCCCCAAAACCACATATCACTCCTTTAAAGCTTCTTTTAAACGTAACTGAGTAGAAAATGGAAACCAGTAGGTGCGTAAAAACATAATTTTCCAACTATCCTCTGGTGAATATTCTGTTTGAAGTTTTCTGCCAGTGGTAAATAATGCCTTGTGCTTAGCAGAGGTTTAGACTTACAGCGAAATGTGAATGTGAAATCTTAAAAAACCTACAATAATGAACCACCAGAGTTCATAGGAATCTTACTCAGCCAGAGGACAGGCAAAGCTCAGAGCTGTTTCCAATCACTCTTCTCAACTTAGTTACTATCTCATTATCTTCCTGAGCAGGATGAATAGGAGATAATGGCTCATAAATGTGCTTGTCTCACAGGTGTAAAGACACGAGTTAACATGAGTTCAACAATGATTCAGTTACAGGAGGAATATTAAAGGCCACGGTGATGTCATCTCTCTTCCTTTTGTTGTCGTGTTCAAGACAGCCGGAGAGAAAGGCTCCGCAATGATCCATCCTGACTGCAACATCCCCTGAAAATACCGCTTGATGGTGAGTTATAGTTCCACAAATTTCAAAGCAATGTAATTACATGGTTCTCGCAACCGCTGGGAACTCTGCTCTGTCGCTCCCTTTAACGATGCTGAATAGACAAAGGCTCCTGTGGGCTTACTTGATTACAGTTCATCATGCAGCATCTTTCATTTTTTCGCGCAGTGAAAAGCTTCACATCGAAATGACACATATCCAGGTTCAAACCTCGGGGAGGATAACTAGACTGTGTCATGCTAAGACACAATTATTTTGAAGTACAAAGCACAATATATATTATATATGTTATATATATATATTGTTTTATATATATATATAAAAACTACAAGATTTCTACTCCTAAAAAGCAGCATCTGATGCCAGTTGGTATCTCTGGGCATGAGATCATAAACACAAAACAATTTGATGTCAGTGAAGGTGCCGTCCACTCCTGACTTCCTGCCCCTGGGCTCAAATGAGCATGCCAAGGAGCAACATCAAAGCTGATGCCTGCAAGCAAAGCATTTTATTGACTTTCCTTTTGATCTGAAGGAGGAGGGAAAGAAGTGCTTGGGCCTAACTGTGTCATTCAAATTTAAATGTGAGTTCATGTGTGCTGCTGTTTAAAAATAAAGAATTAGGTTTTGTTGACGCTCCTCGTAGGAGTGACTCTAAAGTGAGCCCATCATAGTTACATAGATGCAAAGAAGAGCAATAAACTGCACGGGATGTGACTATACATGATGATATATATGGTATATGATTCATGGTAATTTCATGTTGGCTAATTTTATTTCTCAGTGTAAAAATAGTGACCATAAGTCATCTGGGGAATGACAATAGACAATATACGAAAAGGACTGGTGGACATCTAGTAAAGATATTTACATACATTAAGGAATAATCAAACCATTATGAGTAATGTGAAATTGGTCAGTTGTAGAGTCAAGCCCACAGAGTATTATCAACCAGTTCTGCCGTTACACAGAGCATTTTAGCCTATTTTAGTAAATTGTTTTGGTTTCACAGCCCACAAATTTTCTGTATGGTCCATTCTCACTACTTAATCGGCCCCATTTAAGCAACAGGGGGAAGCTGTTTTTAGAAAACAAGCTCTGAACATAATCTAAACCCACCGTTGTGTCACCCAACTACCGTTTTAAAGCCTCAGTTTTAAATTAAAGAAATGCCATCTTCCCTTTTTTTCTTTCTTTTTTTTTGGGATCCACAATGGGCTGTATTTGAATGAGAGGCGGGGGAGGATATCCTGACTGGATCTGACTGAGAGCCCGAGTACACAACATGGTATTGATATGTCTATCACAAGATAGCCATGCCCTGAAGCATATCTTGCTTTATCATCTATTTTAGTTTAAATGGGAACGTAATATACAGAATGAACATCATGCTGCATTGAAGAGATCTGAAACTTGCATTTGAGACCATAAACTCATTAAGAAACTGTTTACTGAGTTAATAAATCAAGTGAGAAGTAGCTTAATTTTCTCATACGCTTACATACAACTGGTCTTAATGTTGAGTGGAGTTTCCCCCTGATGGCCATTAGACAGAATGTAGGTTTAAGGCACTTTCGATTTAGTGCCCTAAAACCATTATTCTCAAACTGCGGTACACATACCACCAGTGGTACGCGAGCTAAAATGCATTTTAGTTTGATGCTTTCATATCTCAATAATAACAACACTTTCGCGAATGTTAGGTTGGCTGTCAAAGAAAATGACAGCTTGAGTTGACCCAAACTAGCAGTTAGTCTGAGATGTCGCTGTTATGTAGACAACAATGACTCAGTAAAGCAATATACGGATAACGGATTTGCCAACAAGATCGTCGTGACAATTTTATATGATGACAACATGTCAGACCAGCTGCCAGCTGTTTTTTTGTTTTTGTTTTTCTGCCCCCAAGTGGACAAAAATCTAATAATGCAGCTTTAAGTGTCTAAGGTGCGTTTAGGGAAAGGTTCCTCACATAGAGTGTCCAGGAGATCAAACTAGAAAGGGGTGAAGAGATTTTATCTGTCCAATTGTATTTTTACTGTCTCAGCTAACACCAAGTAGATTATTTTTGAGCAGTAAATACTAAATCTTGATTGACAGTACACATACTGTCTCTTATATTTACTGTACTATTTTGTAAATTTACTCAATATCCTACTTTTTGAGATGTTACCTACAAATGCATACACTGGATCATTTTTACCGTCAATGTAAGCTATTTCAGTCACTGACCGCTGCATGATCACTTTGATTGTATCTGTGTTTCACAGACCTGTCAGAACTAATTTTCATCCTGCACAAGGGAAGATTTATAAACGGTTAGCATCAAACAGCTCCCTAACCTGGCTTTGATCAGTCCAGACAGGCCAAATTAACACTCAGCGCTCAAATAATGCTTCTGAGGGAAGGTGTGAACAGGCAGGTTGTGCAGTGATTCCCTGCTGACAAAAAAGGCAGTGTACTACAAACACAATCAACAGAGTTATATTATACTGAACAAAATTGATATACGGAAAAAGGAGTGGAATGATCTTTTGAAATGAAATGTTTCACAGATTGAGGAGACAGGGGATGACATATTTTTAATAGAATGTGTTGTGTACTCAAAGCATGTACTGAAAATATAAAAGAACATAAACACATTAATTTTAGATGTTAGCTAAGAAAAAGAAAAGGAAAACCACTCATCATAGCCTTCCTGGAGTTGTATTTGATACATTATACAGTGGGTGTACATGTTTTGGTTGAAAAGCGGAGATGGAAGTTCTGTGCAGTCCGTAGACATGTACTTGTACTTTATTAACCCGGCGACTCTGGACACAACGCCTGCAGCAGCCTTATTCATCTCTGTCAGCCGGGCTCAATTTGTTTAGTGGTGACATTTTAGATGGGCTGTATCCAGAGCACTGAACAAATGCACTGTGGTTGACTAGCTGAGGCATTTTGAAGTAAAATAAATATAAAAATAACCATTTTAAAAAATGGTCCAGGGAAAGTGCACACCCAGTAGGAATAATAGACCTGTCTCTGTGAGTATCCAGTAGGTTTGCATCACTCTGTTCAGACATCATTAGTGCCCTTTCAGAAGTGACTCTCCTCTCCTCAATTGAAAATATTTTTATGAATTCACGTCTACCCGCTGCTTATCAGTCGCTGCCTTATATTTATTAGAACGGATATTTTTGCATAAAGAGTTGTGGGTGTTGACAGTTAAACCCACAACCAGATGCTTCCGATTCAATCAATTCTGCTTTTAAAAAGTTTCATAAAGAGCTTCATCATCAGGAATTGGGAGTCTCTGACTGTGAATGGCGCCAGCTGCAGCACACACAACACACAGGTTTAAGTATCTCTGATGTGTTTCTCTCAAAGAGTTCTCCTGTTTGGGAGCACCGATGGGAATGGAGAGATTGTTTTCCCCAGCAGGGCCTAATGATGCCTGATGGCTTATTCAGCTGCCCAGTGCCAGCGCTAAAAGCTGATCATTATAGGGCCCTCTGCTCTTTCAGTGCTAAAGCCGTGGCTCTGAAAATGAGCTGTCACCAGAATGAGGAAGGGATGCAGCACGCCGGTCACTATAGTGACCCTGTTCATTCTGGATGCCACTACTTTGGGAGGCTGGGCAGGTCCGCGGTGTGAAAGCAAAACACAGGGTTTCGAGGATTTAGTTAATGATGACCTTAAAGTGTCGTAGAATGCAAACCGCAGGTTACATTTATCGTAGCGAAGAGGAGAAATCCTAGCAGTTCAATGTGAGATGTCTTAAACTAGGGCTCATTAGTGTGCTTGCACTACCTCTCGAGAGTTTTAGTCTTCACGGTTTAATTAGAAATGAAGAAAAATAAAAGGCTACAAAAGTTTTGACTCAATTATCCCCAATGACTATGTCGAAACATGAGGAAGAGTCTGCCATGCTAGCAGCTCTGTGAAGTTCTACTGGGCACAGTGGTGCTTTGAGCTAAAGCTAACATCAGCATGCACTCACATTGACAATGCTAATATGTTGATGCGAAGGTATAATGCTTACTGTTGTCTCCATCTTAAATTTGAGTGTTGGCATACTAACATTTGTTAATTTCATTGAATTGAATGATTTGTAGGGTAAGCGACCAATTACAGGTCGCTCTCTATGTCAGCCACTGGTTAGCTGAAGCTTGTTTGCAAGCCACAATAACATTAACTAGTGTTTGCAGCAGCATGTGCAGCAATGTAGCGTTCATTAGCTGGCAAGATGACGGAGTGTTCCCCCCTCGAAACTGCTCTTGAGAAAATGTAATGTTTACTTAGTCCCCTCCTCAGTTGCTATCAGATTTTAGCCCCTGAATGATTAAAAACTTCACGGCTACCCATCCGATAGCCGATAGCCGCTAGCATGGCTAACAGGAAATTAAGTTGAAGATGTTGTGGCATTATTTGAAAAATGACAACCCTATTAAAAAAGACTGGCCCAAAGATCTGTTTTTTTTGGCATTTTTGCTTTAAGGCAATCAACAAGCAGACAGGAAATGTGAGGGGGGAAAGAGGGAGATGATGTGTCACAGAGATTAAAGCAGGGACAGCAGTTACGACTATGACACCATGACACTCTGGCCTAAGATTATCTTTTTTCTCCAAAGGGAGCCAGTCTTATCTTTGCTGTTGTCCAAAATATAAGCTTCTCATCTGAAACTGCAAATGAACCTGAAATCGCTCAGAAAGTTATGTTGAGATATTTCAGGTAAAGGCAAGGGTGGATGTTTCCCTTGTTGTTGTTGTTGTTGTTGCTGTTGTTGTTGTGGGGTTGCAGGGTTGGTTGGCAGTTAACTGAACCACTGTGAGGCATATTAAGGCGGGACCCAACCAAACTTACAAACACATTGTTTTGTGTCTTTAAAGGTGCAATGTGTAAGAATTTTATTTATCTACAGTGTGTGAAGAAATAACCGCTCTGACGTCATTACATCTATGTGTTGTGTTGCAGAAATATCTACTAAGGTTAGCATGCTAACCAACTAGCCCTGGTCTGTTTCTGTCCAAAGCTACTGTGCTAGTGATGTAAACACCAACAATATCCTGGTTCCAGAGCTCATAGCATTTTATTTTATTTACCTCAGTATTTTATTTTATTTTATTTTATTTTATAACTACTTAAGCATTTTAATGTAGTACTTTATTGTTTCTTATTGTATTTGCCCTTGTATTTTGATTGCATTTGTACTTGAATGTACCTGCTGCTATGATAACCTAATTTCCCCTCGGGGATTTATAAAGTTATCTATCTATCTATCTATAGTCCACACCACTAGCTGCACAGCTAACTGAGCTAACTAGCTAACAGCATTTAGCGGCTACTCTAAAGATATAGTGCCCCCTCTCTGTTTTGGTTATTAATTCACCAATTAGCCTATTTTAACAAATTGTTTTCACATTATTATATTATATAAAATGATATGTTTACAATTATATAAGCTAATGAAGGGGACAACTCCCATCATTTCTGCATATGGGAGGGCCATTTAACATTTGCAAAACCGACAAAAACAATTGGATCAGTTCATATCCTTCATTGCATTCGAACACTGTATCTCTGCAGTTTGTACAGTGTCAGACATTAAATGTTACCTAGAAAAAGTTACATATAAAATACATATTCTCCTCTAAATGTTTTACCCACAACAAGTGGATTATAATTTAGTTAAGCAGTGGAGCAGAGGCATTGCAGTGTGGAGGTGGTTGTACTATTGGTGAAACATGTAAAGAATAATTGTTTTGTGCTTCAGTGACCTCATGAAAGACTGACAACTAAACTCATCACTTTATCTGTTCTGTTCTGAATGTGATGTCAAAGCAAATTGTTGTCTATGTGCCTTGAGAAGACCTCAAGTCTAAAGACTAAATTCTACTGGGGTTATTACTGCCCCAGAAAAGTACTTTTCATCATATGATTTATGTTCTGCAGTATAATGAGAGAAGCTTATTGGAAGATGGAAATAAATGAAGCGTCTGTCTATAGCTTTTTGTCGCACAGCTGTTTCTGTATCACTTCTGTCGCTTCTATCAGTGATCTATTGTGATCCATTGTGATCAAGTGGTGCGAGTTACGTCACAGGTCAATAGTTTAGTTTTTACGCTGGGCATCAGACTCATGACCTGGACCCACTCGTGGTGATAGTGTCATTAGAAGAATAGGGCAGCAGGGAGGGAAGAAAGCAGCACAAGATGATATCGACTGTCTTGTTCAAACACTGCAGAGTCCTGTGCGATGTGAACAATATAGGTCTCTAATCACAAGGATGACACTCCTGTGATTATCTACCAGAACTGTCCTTGTTTGGCTCAGCCTTTGCACCCATAATAGATTTGTTGCCACAGCAGCAGATGAGGATCTCGAGTAATGTTATTTTCTCCCAGTATGTAGTACTTCTTATGACTATTTTCGGGACAATTGGGCCCTTGTGGAATGACAATACAGCTGATTGCAGTTGCTCTAACAACACAAAATCCCCTTATGTCAAATGGCCTGGGTGCAATGCAGATACAAAGAAGAAAAAGAAAAAAAGTGATCTGAACCATTGAGATCCTAAATGTTACCACAGCATTATGGGTGACAGTGATGATTTTCATTTATTAATGGCATGTAAAGTTCCTCGCCGCTGCCGACGAGAGAGTCGTGCCATTACTCATATTGGAAATCCATGTTTAATGTTCAGGCTGACCATCATTTTTCATAAGCCCAACAGACCTGAAAATGTTCAATCAATTATACATGAAACAACCCCCCAATTAATATCCCTACTGGAGTTTTTGAGTCATGGCCTGTCAGCACTATTATATAATTTCATACCAGTGATGTGGGTATGTTCATGATGAGTCCATATATTATGATACTGATCACTTGCAGGTTTACTAAGAACTACTAAGAAAGATGAGTAATTTTTTTCTTGGAGGCATTTTCTGACTTGTAAAAGTCATGTTGAGTGTTTTGTAATTCAGTAGTTTTGTAAAAGAGAGCTATTTGAAATGTAATAAAGGATAAAGCGCGGCGGCATTGAGGCACCATAATGAAGGAAGGGATTCAGGGACGAGGGCAGCACCTGTGTGCCATTTCTCATCATTGCTCATTCCCACCGATGTCACTGGATGCTTTACTGCCTCATGGCAGTCCGCTGAATTGCTAACGCTGGGGCCTGTTTGAATTAGCAAGGAAATGACTGCATTTGTTATCTGTGAAAAAGAGCCATGCCGGACCAAATTGGAAGAGTAATGGGTGTGACGTCAGGAGTGAAATCCAGCACAAAAAGGCTCAACATCAATTCATCAGGAGCCATTCTTGATCATTAGCATCGGGGGAGGCTGGGAACAATGAATTATATACTGAACATGTGGGCTTGGTGTTAGGGACACTTGCAATGTTCCTTAAGTGAAACAAATAAACCCTTTTTATTTTTACATTTTTGTTTAAAAAAATCTCAAAAATATTTTTTCCCCAATGTCTATTTTTATTTCAGGTGTATTAGGGCCGGATTTCTGTAATTTATGGTTGAACTTGATTAATGAACAAAAAGGTCATTTAACTTTACAAAAAGTAAGCCTGATATATTCAAGGATGTCATATTTTCCAGGCAGTGACATTAAATGTTGTTAGCGCTGGGATGGCTGATATGCACTGATGCTTTCCACAGTAGATGTGGTATAGGCATTGTTCGATCGACATGCTGTTGCAGCAGTGGGTTGATGCATAGGGATGAATGTTACTTATGTGAGTATTTTTGAATTTTCAGATGTGTATTGGCCACAGCTTTGCCCTTTTGATGACCCGTTATGCCTTAATTATCAACTATGACTTCAACTTTACATTGCCTAAAATCTCATATGTGAAAGACTGTCTCAAATTGTTTTTCATCTGAGCACTTTTCAACACTAAATGAGGCCTTTGATTAATAGAAGTGTTGGTTGGTCTGTCTTGGTTTGCATGCGACTGATACAAGCAGAACAACTTCAAACTGGCTCCATTTCCTTGTGTATTCTCTTTGAACAGCACCTATACAGTAGCATTTATTCCTGCCATTAATTTGCATGTTCATACATCCTTAAATTCCCACTTTTACTTGACGTACTTCTACATGCCATTTTCTCTGAAGCAACCCCTAAAGGAAGCTCGTGGTGGATGACGAACATGCAGGAAATTTAAGCCAGTGTTTTGCAAGAAATCACTTGAAGACATTTCCAGGTGTGTTTTTGTTTCATGCAATTTAATGCATTCTCTGTGCCCACGCACAATGTGCGAAAACAATGGCAATGTTAATGGAAACATTAAACTGAGCCTGCTGCTCCCCGCAGAACAAAGAAAAATGTTAATATATATTGACGGCATTCAATCAATTCTGTTTCTTTCTCATGAACATCTGGCCTCGAGCCTCAAGTCAGAGTGAGTTCACAGAACAGCCAGAAGCAACAATATGTGAAACAGCTTTCTCTGTTCTGTGGATTAAATGCGGATGTTCCTGCCAGTAACATTTGAAAGCCGTACATCTAATCAGACACTGACGAATCAGTGAATGAGTATTTCACACTAAGAGACAGCATGGCCTTTTAAACCATCTGTTATTTGCAGCAGGTGGAAGTGGAAGCCTAAACTCTATCGTTCCTGCAAAACTACAGCAGACGAGCAAATTACAGTGGGTAAACTCCACATTGTTCCTCTGTGTTCAGCTCAAGTGACACATCCCCACTTATTCAAGTCCTTAATTACAGTTTACAGCATGTGGGCGGTTGAGACGACTGAGACTGCAGCCGGTGGAAAGGAGAAAGAGGATGACAGTGAGGATGAAGACGCAGAGGGATGTCATAGTGAGGGTAAATACACTTACAAAGTGTTCAAGCGTGGCTGGGAGTATAATTTGTTTCTAGCACAAGATGTTCAGAAAGATACAGCAGAGCGATGAGTAAATAGTGCAAAACGAGGAAAAGAAGGAACCTTCACCTCTTTGCCTGCTTCCAGCAACTGATATGATTCGAAGATCTCTTTTTCTGCATCTCCATCACTGCCTTTTGTTGACTCTGCGGACACAGTCACCGTCCCTTCGTCTTTTTGATTGATCTCAGGTGGCCTCTCTTTTATTTAATGACTGGTTGACTTCCTATGAGGAAGCACTTCATTACTGCATGGTACAGCAAGCAAGTGAAACAGCGCTGCGAGGACAGCGTCTGTCTTGCGCACATGGACTTTCAAGATTTGATCATGCTGAAATCAAAATGGCCTGTGCCTTGTGTCGCTGCACGTTTCAAGCGCATGTTCAGCTCCGTGTGTGAGCAAATTATCCACGGTACATGCACAGACTGAGTTTAGCCAATGTCTTGCAAATGTACTTTGCTGATGACGCACGTGTGCAATACTTGACCTAATATTCATATGCATCCTGAAACCTTTGTAATGAACGCTTGTGCTTAGACCATGGCTTGATTTAAGTCACATATAAGCTTTTCAGGTCACTTAGAAAACGTCTACATGAAGCTTTTCATGTTGCGAGGCTTATCTGATCAGGTTAAAACTAACAAACTGCAGTCAAGGATCTTTTAGTGCATTCCAGATTTAGTCTTCATCATTTCTTATGTGCCCAGCACTTCTTTTTCCATTGCCGTAGAAAGATCTAATGGTTGATGTTATTGTCATAGTCAGTGAGGGGTGTTAGCTCTAATGATTGTTTTGAGACTATAGTTTTGTTCATTTTCTATCTGAATGGGATGTAACCCGTCTGAAACACCATTGTTTTCAGTGGAATGTGACAAAATAAATGAACCTTTTTTTTTAATGAATCTAAATATAAGATTATCTCAGTTAGATATAAGTGCTTGAGATTAGATGGTTTTGTCTTAATATACTAGTGCTTAAAATAAGTCTTCCAGCCTCTGGAAGACAGACGTGTCCCTTGTATCGAGTTCAGAATAACTCATATGAAGATACAATTGCTTCTCAAGACAAGGCAAGTGACATTTACGTGAATTAGGTCAAAGGATCTTCCCTTGAAAGCACTAGCTGATCTATTTAAACTTAAAAGGAGCAATACGTAAGAATTTGTCACCTTGAATTCATACTCGCAACAAATAGCATATAGTGGTGGTGGCTTTGTTCCAATATTTGATATCATTTTCTTTTTGTTTTGAGATGATTTGGTTGCGTCGGATTGTTTAGTGTCAGTCCTGAAGCCTGAAGATGTCTACAAATTAAAATAAAAAAACGAAACTTGAAATCGTCTCTTGAATTGATGGCATCACCAGGTCACGACTTTTAGAGTCAGTTCTTTCACAGTGAATTACTGAACAGATCATTTAAATGAAGGCCGTTCAGCTGTGAATCAGGCAAAGTCCATTATTCACCGTCTAAAGAGCAGCTGCAGGTTTCATCCTCAGATGACATCATCACTTCAGTCGGCCTGTCTCTCTGACGCTTGGCCGAAAGAGAGAATCAGAACTAAAATGCACAATATTACAGAAATATTATTATTCTATTCTTGCGTTATTACGTTATTTTTTTAATATGGATTTTTATAAGTACCTCAAACATTTCACTTCTGCTGTGCATTCAGACTTCACATTTAACCTTTCATGTATTAATTGTGCTATCCTCACTTTGGTTTCCATCTGCATTATTGAATTCTGCCCCCAGTTCACAGCTATTATCAATAAAAGGAAAGGTTTTTCACACCCTAAGGTATGAGGAGCCGAGCCAAGGGTGTGAGAGGTATGACCTTACAGTGTGAACGGTATGACCTTAGGGTGTGAAAAGGTTGCCCGCTACAGAGATCACCCAATGGAAAAGCTGCTGTTGTGAGTAGCTGTCGGCCTTTTAGAGGGACGCAGGGTTTTTTTTTAGAGCATGCAGTCATTCACACCCAAAAAAAATCTTTTGTGTCTACTCAATAAAACAAACAAGCAGTAGATTATGAAGGATCGGCTGTCTTGCAGTTTCTAATAAGTACAGCTGTGGCATTTCACCACCAGTCTCTGCAATGACATTTAGAAAGTAAAGTTACGGTCAACCATATCAAATCACTTTAAGGGAAATCCAGTTTTTGCAGTGAATGCATTTAATGCACCTTTCAGTCTTTTTGTGACAAACTATATTTTGTGTAGCCAGAAAGCCTTTAACAAATTGTCTTTTTGAAAATGGGATTGATGGCCCATTTGTGATCCATCATACCTCAAAACAAAGATTGATTTTGTTACAACAACAGTTTAACGTTCTTCTACAAAACGTGTAAATCTTCACATGTGACAACCAATCAGGTTGGACCTTTTTCATGACTCTTATGCTGTGTTCCAATCAAATTCAGAGGTCAGATTTTCCTAGATGAAACTTCCAATTTTCTAACTCAAATCGTTCCATTGCACAAAGCCAAAAGTTCACAAAAGACTTGGCTTACCGTGACAAAATGATGCCTTTTTTGCAAGCGTAAGCACAATTTCAATTACAAATACATCCTACCCAATGGTTGCTGCTGTTGATGTGTGACGTCAGACAACTGCTCCCTTCCATTGTACTTTTTCGAGTAGGAGGTGGAAAATTTTTGATTTCTGATTTGTTTGGAGTGCAGCTTAGTATTTGTGTGTTTTATTATCTGTTTTTGGAAGGCTAACAATGTCTAGTGTGCTGTTCCACCCAGTTTAGTATAGTGGTATAATGATAAGAGCTAAGCGAAAGAGGCTGTCATGCATTTAAAAGTGCCATTCGATGTTGCCATCTCATTTTCTACAGATTATGAAAATGGATATTTCCTTATCATTAGGGTTTATTTACTTGAGGCTCAATATGCTTGGTTTAAAGTTTTGCTTTGGGCTAGTTAATTGTGTTTACTGGTGGTAACAGTATTCAATATATCTCAGAGAAAACAATTTAATGCTTCATCCCCGGCTAGATGTCATCGGCTATTCAACATACTAAGCTAGAAAATGTAAAGGTTATAAAGAATCAGTTCCTTAGACTTTCTTTCAGATGGTCCTTCAAGCCAGATATTGAGGGTTGCCAAAGTGAAGATGTTGTCTTGCGATCAGCATAATCAAAATAATGATCCGTCCGAGAAGCACAGTCTTAGTGTGGGGCAGTGATCACACACTCCCCATTATGACGCCAGTGAATCAGATGATGAGGGCCCTTCAGTTTCCAGAGCACCCATCAGCCAGTGTTGCAAGATCTCCTGAGGGAAACAAGCAACCATCTCTACAGATACAGTGTTATACAGCAGGAGTGTAATGCTGCTTTTCAGAACCTGGTGCCGACATTACCCACAATGCAACTTCTCCACTGAGTGACATCACTGAAGGCAATTTATCAGATTGAAAGCAGCTTCCTCTTGAGTCACAAAAGGCTTTATACTACTTTTTTCACATATGGGGAATAACCCCAAGACCTGTAAACACACTTTAATGTGCAAAAAAAAGCATATCAGTAATAAAATACAAAGGTGACAAAAGGTACTTATGAAACAATAAGACATCAATAAGTATAATACAACATACAAATGTAGTTGTATATGTAAGGAGCATGTTATTGCATTTGATTTCACCTTAAATAAAAGATAACACATGAACATCTAAAGAACCATTTGTGGCCCCTGGTTAAAGTAAGTCTAAGAAACAGGGCTAAAAGGTCAGAACAGACTGTGATTCCCTTTGTCCAACAGTAATATTCTTTCATGAGGGACTTACAAGTCCATATCAAAGAGTAACAATGCTGTTGAAACCACAAAGAAAGAGTTTGTCAGGAAGTCACCAGTGTTATAGGGGGTGATGCAGCTTCTTGTAGGGTAAGGTCAGGATCCTTCCGCCTGTAAGATCCCACTGAGTTCTCTGTAAATAAACGCCCAGAAGCTTGAAATAAATTTAGACTGCCATAGGCAACAGAAATGAGATCCTGGATCTGAATGACGAACAGGGCATAAGTGCCCCTTCTAGTATTAATTGTTTATTTATGATGAAGTTATATTTTGCAGGAATGCTTTGTTTAGTGTCAGCGGGTATTATTTCTGTCAGTGCGTCAAAGCCTGAGTGGCACCTGGATGATAACCAGGAGGACAACATCTGCCAGTACTCTCCACTGTGGCTCAACATCCCATCAGCTTACAATCAGGAGACAAGGAAAAGGTCATGGCACCATTTAAAAAGAGCACCATCACAGAGTTCATCTGCAATGGGAAATAAACGTTGATGTTTATGTGGATAATTATTATAATTCACTTCAAATAGCCATTAGTGCTTTAGCGTGAGGGAAAATGGGGGTTGGCTATACAAGCTTACATAACTGATGCCGACTGAAAGCCTCCATCACTTCTGAATAACATCAATATCTACACAGGCAGCATGAATACAAGTCCTGTATTCTAAAAGCATTAACAATCAAGTCAGGCTTTAAAGCACAGCACAGTGCAGACATGTAAAAATAAAAAATGAAAAAACATGACGCAGTCTGGTTTCACTCACTGGGAAACTGTTGTTAATGTACCACTGACTGTTTTTGTCCCTAATACAGTAATTATGGTAAATGGACTGCACTTACATGGTGCTTTTCTCCCTTACAAAGCGCTTCACAATTTGTCTCTCATTCACACGCACAACTATGGCAACAGAGCTGCCATTCAGTTTTTAAGTGTCCTGCCCACGGATACTTCGACATGCTGACAGGAGGAGCCAGGGATCGAACCGTGATTAGTGGACCTTTGTTGAGGTGCAAACAAAAAGCCTGGGCTGGTAAATGTAGATATAGTGATTCAGGCTTTTATTTGACAGCTTTACTGCTCAGAAATCATGAAAGTGTGACGCAGGTGATAGGTGATCTCCATTTTTAGAAATATATTTTAGTGTAACATTAATTTTTATATTATTATAATGTTTAGAATTCTTCAAATCAATACATTTTACCAATCAAAGGTGGCAAAAACTACATAAAATTGTTCTAAATGTAGTTATTGGGCAACCAAGTGATGTGCTGTGTGTCTTTCTTCCTGTGTTTTGGGGAATGCGGTCGATTTTATGCAAATAGTAGTAGTAAACTATCATTTCCCACTTGTAAAAGTGGATTTGAGGAGAAAAAGCAAAAGGAAAATTAGTTTAACAGAGTAAGAATGAATATAAATTATTCTGACATGCATCAGACTGATTTCTGTGACTGAGGGAGGTGGGGAATGATGACAAACAGATCATGTGTCTGTCTCACTTTGTTTACCTAAATGTCGACCAGCCGGCCATCCGGGTTCATTTACCCTCAGATCACCGAGAGTGAATCGTTCCAAAACACGCCAAATATCCGGGGACTGTTAAGCCAACATGAGCAGGTGAGTGTCAGTTAGCATTTATTTCTGCTAAATAATCCTTGAAACTGCTGCCATGACACCTCATTTTGCCCAGTGGGGGCTGTGTGTTTGTCCTGTTTTCTCTCCTCCATGTCTCGCTGAGTGTGGAAATGACAGGACTCTATGGCAGCTTCACCTCCCCCAACTTCCCCCAGCCATACTCTGACAACCAGCACATAGTGTGGAACATCAGTGTCCCAGATGGCCACAGGGTCAAACTCTACTTCAGCCACTTCAGCATGGAGCCCTCAAACCAGTGTGAATATGATTACATCCAGGTACATGCTGGAGAAACTCCAACTCCCATGATCTGCACTTGAGTCTGTAGCTTGCTCACTAAAAAGCATCTGACCTTGTCAAACCAGGTTTTTGCAGAGGGGAATGAAACCTTGCGGTTCTGCGGCCAGGAAGAGAAGAACCATGAAAGCACCCCGAGGAACACGGTCATCCTGTCAGCTGGGAACCTCATGTCAGTGGTCTTTAGGAGTGACTACTCTAACGAGGGCCGATTCACAGGCTTCCGAGCATTTTACACCTCAGAAGGTGATGCAGAATAGTGACATTTGCTGCCAGAAGGCAGATACATTTTTGGTGGATGTAATTACACAGAGCAATGTGTCATGGAGTTTCTAGAGAATAATAGCAGAATTATATTATTGCAGACAAAAATACAGTGACAAAAACAATGGCACAAATTGGAAAGTGCAACAAAGGCTACTAGGCACTAAATGTACATAAAACAGCCTCTCTGAATGTAATAACACAATCTGCAGTTTCAATAGTAGCTTGACAAATGCTTTTTTTTCATTTTCCTCACCAGAATGTGGTTTAATTACAAACCCTCTTGTTTTATCTTCTGTCACCTCTGGGATTCAAGTGTTGACTCTAAAGTTGAAAAACAGACTGTCTGCAATTTTAGTTTTTAAGCAATTAATACTTTTCCCATTTAACTCCATGTTTTAAAGCTCCCATATGGGGCATCTACTAGAAAATGTTTACATGCTTTAATGTTCAAAAACACATTATTTGTCTCATACTTTCCATTGCTGCAGCTCCTCTATTCACCCTCTGTCTGAACGGTCCGTTTTAGTGCCTGTCTCTGTAGGGGCCTGCCCCCCAAAAGGCCAGTCTGTTCTGATTGGTCAGCTCCCACAGACCTGAGCAAGCACCTCGCACCGTGTTTCCGCATCAGGTCTGCTGGTGTTTTTGCAACCTGGGCTGCACTGGAGGCATTACTGAGGGGGATGACTGTACAGTTGTGACATCACAACGTTACAGAAGTTCTGATGGCTCGTTTAAAGGCACATTTTCTGAATATGAGCTGTGTGCAGTTATTTGTTACTTAAGCATTTTAATAGTAGCCCTGTTCACACAGAGACTCCGCATTATCTCCGCAGCGAAGGCTTGCCAATTCTCCGCCTTTGTTCACACAGAACCAAGCAGCTCCAGCGTGAATCCGCACCAGTGTGTCAATTCATACAGCATGCCGGCGATGCGGATCCAAAAGAGGCGTGACGGTACACGTCATGATGATGACATCTGTGTGGTCCACCTACCTCTGATACTATCTCTGGAGGCACATCAGAGCCGCAGCGAAACTTTCTCCCCTCTCCGCATCTGAAAGTTTCACACAGAGGACAATGCGGAGAATCAGCGCATGATTCCCGCACTCAAAGGGCAGTGTGAATGGGGCTACTGGCACAGTCATATAGCACCCGGTCATGCTTTTATAATTGGATGTAACGATCACACCTCAGAGCCGGCTCCAGCAGCTGTTCTTTCCACACCTATTAATTGTTTATCTTCTACCAATTGACGTCATTGGCAGCATTTTTGTGTGAGCAAGGCAGAATTAAGTCCACTAAAAGTGTGTGGCGATGTCTGCATCTGCAGAAACCCTGCCCTCTGCCTGTATATTCTTATTTTGCTGTGTCTGAGACGTTTCTGGGCATCAACCTTTGGGCAGTGGGTGCAGCCGCCAGCAAAGGGTGTGAGAGAGGGATAAAAATGAAGCGACCAGGTGCCGGATCATAAGCACGCATCTGTTGGTGTCTCTGAGCCTGGGAGGAGGGGCCAACTGTGAAAGTTGTGTTTACAAACCGCAACTGACAAATCCCACTAATGCTGCCTTTAAGGTGCACCAGACTAATCTAGTGTCTGTGCTGACATCATCGTCTATGGGTGACATACACGCTCCAGAAAGATGCAAAAAATAAAAATATCCACACATTATGTGACATTTAGGAAGACGTTCATACAAAGATTTCCACTCACTTTCCCATTTATCATATGTTCATGTATGGAAAAATACATTTTTTGTGTTTTTCTCTCTTCAATAGACATCAACGAGTGTCAGTCTAAGTTAGACGGGGAGAGAGTGTGTGATCATTTTTGCCACAATTACATCGGTGGATACTACTGCACGTGCAGACAAGGATACCTTCTCCATGACAACAACAGATCCTGCACAGGTAAGAGCCGAGAGGCATGTTCATCTGAGCTCAAGCAAAGTGAGTCCAAAGCTGGATAGGGATGTGAGGTGCAGTGTTAAGAGCTTGGCAGAGAGCGCTTAACTGTATATTGATCTCTGTAAATAAGGTATATGGTGTTTCTCAGGCTAAATACTCTGTTGGTCAGCTCCTTATAGACAGACACTGCAGATATTAGTGCTCATTGACTTCTGTTTGATGTATTCAATGTATTTTAATTCCACAGCATCTGTTCATATCATCAAATCATGGCCAAATCTTTCAGTTCAATTCGTCAAAGCCGCACTTTTTTTGACGAAAATCAGATCAGTTTGCTGCATTGTAAACTTGTAACTACACCCAGTTATTGGAAGAAGAAGAAAAAAATCCATTTGTGTTCCAACATGTTCTCAATATTTCACAGGGGCGCAGAACAAATCTTCAAAAAACTATTTTCTGACATTTCACACAGGGCACACAGTTGATATTTTTCTAGATTGGATTTTTTTCCATCATAGCTCCCTGTGCTACCTAATTCAAGATCTGAAAGGCACACTGATGCATAAAGTAGTTGATCTCTGCCGGCTGGAGTAAGGCTGGGTTAATTACTGTAGATTCCTAAGGGAAAAGCAACTTCAAAATGACATTAAAAATTGATACCTGTGAGCAGCACTAATAGTGTACTGACACTGCGTAATTAATCACAATTACCAGTTGATGTGCCTCGAATTATTATTCCTCGCCAGAGGAAAAAAGGGTGACAAAACAAATCATGCAATGAATAGGCCAAAATGATTATCTGCCTACAGATTGTACTAATTATATGAATTACAGCAACTCAGCCTCTTTTGCGAAATTCATTTGTTTTTGTCTGCAACATCTGCTGGGGCAGTAATGCAAACTTAAATGAATCCCATCATTTATGTTGCCGGGAAATGTCTCAGTTGACGTGAAAAATGTTTTCTATTGATCAAACAACTTTTCATTCAGGCTTAGAGACAAACTGGACAACATATCTTAAAAAACACCCATGTTTAAAGGTGCACTTTGTAGTTTTGGGGAAGAAATTTAAATCAGAAGAGAAAGACCTTCATTGACTGATATTTATGCCGAAAAAAACTAAATAACCCTCTTTGTTTTCATGACTGAATAAACAGAATAAACAAACTGACCTAAAAGGACAACACAATTTCATACTGTTTTACTTTGTCTACATTTGGTGGACCCTGCCACCTTTCTAGCTTCAAACAGTGTTCTGGGGCCTTATTTTCCTCTGAGAACAACTTGTTTACTCAGTTATGGAAAAGATAACTATTTCTGAGTTTGTATTATTACCTCATTAATGATATAAATTTTATTAGATATTCATATTCATATTCTGAGTTTGAATTTCTTCTCCTAAACTACAGAGTGCCCCTTTAATGAGTGTGTGAGTCTTGCCTACAGTGCCATGCATCAGCCAGGTGTTGACCTCCCTGTCGGGGAATCTGACCAGTCCGGACTACCCGAATCCCTACCCACCTATGAGTCAGTGCGAGCACACCATCCGTCTGCCGGAGGGATCCAGAATAATCCTGGAGTTCCAGGAACCCTTCGACATAGAGGGACACCCAGAAGTGCCGTGTCCGTACGACATGTTGAAGGTTAGTCATGTGACTGACACACACAGGAAGATGAATAAGCAATGTATTCATCCTCATGCTTGTGGAGGCAGTGCGTTTACTGACTTGTCCTCCTCGGGTGATATACTGTATGGCCATGCCGTTTCCTGCACATTTAAGTTTGTCTGGACGTAAATCAGTCAGGCGTTTAATGAATCAACATCTCTGTTTCTTAATTGATGTTTCCCTTTTACAAGATTTCAACCGCTGGACAAGAGTACGGACCCTACTGCGGATCGATACCACCAGGCAGCATTGACACAGGAAGTTACCAAGTGCATGTCAAGTTCAGATCTGATGCTAGTGGGAAAAACAAGGGATGGAAGATCAACTACACCAGTACCAAGGCTGAATCCCTCACTTTGAGTTAAAGCAACATGATGTAGAAATTGGCATTTTGTGCAATTTTGTGCAACACCACTGTCGTAAATACAAATCCCAGGTCTGTAACAATTTGTCAGAAGTAATGTAGGTGCTAACTACAAACAAAACTCATTATGTCATAACAGTGTTGTGTATGTACAGTGTATGTAACGCTGTGATCCTACCCTCACACTGAAGTTACATAGTGCAGACACAAGTGATAGGAGACGGAGTGGCTGAGACAGAGACACCATTCACCCTGTTACAAGACACCGAACCATCAACATGATTTTGAAGCTGTTATTTTAAGGTAAAAAACTTACATAATGTTGCTTTAAGACTGATGGCCTGTTGACATAAACAATGTAGTTGTACTCATAGGCTATGTGAACATTTTATACAGGGGGGGACTGAATAAACTGAATAAACAAAATGACCTTAAAGGAACAACAAAATTTCATACTGTTTTACTTCATTTATATTTGGCGGACCCTGCCACCTTTTTAGCTTCAAACAGTGTTCTGGGGACCTTATTTTCCAGTTTGTTTATTCAGTTTTGGAAAAAATAAATATTTTATTTAAGTTTTAATTACTTCTCCAAAACTACATAGTGCCCCTTTAACACACCCTTATTTTTTTGTGACACAAGTGCTAGAAAGATACTCTCCAAATTTCCAGCAATGTTATTGATTAATTTCTAATTTAACAATCATTGTTTTATTTCATTGCTGTTGGTGAGATGCTACTCTAATCTGACCAGCCTAATCCTCTTTTAACAACTCTTGTATTGGGTGTTTTACTGTTTTGTTACTTGTGCAAATAAATGAAGACTAAAAGACCCTTTTCCATTTTGAGTTTTTTTTTTATTCATTATACTGTAAATATTCTGTGACCATAACATACAACCTGAAGCCATATGTGAAGCATTTTAATTAAAAAGAAATCTTCAAAGAACTGTAACTGAATGCAAACCGTTCTGCTCTTTTCTCGTTAAAGACAGAAACACATTTAAATGTTCTGGGAGAAATAAATTAAATCCATAAAGTACTCTGGAAGTCAGTCAGTCTGGCCTAAGAAGCGGTGAATGCTAGTCGTTTAACCTTCATACATAATGCAGCTTGTTCTCAGCAATCCCAGCTCCACTACTCTATCAAAACAGTCATTACAGGGTTCTTCAGTCCCATGAAATTGCCTCTCATTTGACACGTTTGCATTCGCTCGCTAGCGTTTCCCCCATCATTGCTGCACAAGTGGGGTAAAAGAGCACGCCTGACTGTGTGGATGTGAGCAAGAAGCACACTTGTGTTGATTTATTTTAACTTTTTTTTCTCTTTCTTCTTTTTTCCAAAACGTCATTATGTTAACTTTAACTGAACCGCTATGCTGCTACGTACTATATACTTTGAAGGCCACTACAACTACAAGCAAGGCAAGATATTGTAGGTACTGACCCGTACATCACCTTGGCATTTGCAACCCAACAGCGTCAGAAGGTCTTTGGTGATGTTCCCAGCATGAAATGCCCAGACAGTCCTCAGGGCAGCTGGGTGCTTACAGAGCAGACCTGCAGTTGTTACCTGTAGTGCTGGTAACTCATAATCCAATCCACCAAGACAGTGTCACACATGATTGCACAATTGATTGCTCCTCTATACCTCACTCACTTCTCACTGTTCAGCCTAGTTGGAGCTAATTCCACAGGAATTACGCACACCATGAAACCCATTAACCAACAGTTGGAAAATATCTGACAGCAGCATGCAGCCAATAGGCTTACAGCTGATATACCCATCAGTATTTTGTTGCCCTGCATCCCGTGCATGAACCCGTGCAGGTGTAGAGAGAGAGATATAAAGGAGGTTCACTGTGTCAGAAAATGTTTCGTTTTTGTTAATAATAATAGATAATTAATCTACTGAATGGATTTTCAATTAAGGTGCAGATCCTGATATAGGGACGGATCCAGGATTTTTTTTCTCACTTACTTTAACATTGTGACATTTTTATTAATTTCTCAGGAAATAAATCATGGCCCTTGATAATAAAAATGTCTTCTTTTTTGGTGGCTGGTATCTATGAATGAGTACAAAAGGAGACTGTCGGGCCTTGGTGGAGGTATGCACTCTATTTTAGTCTTGTCTCAACACAAAACACTCAGCTTTTGATGAAGTCCTCAGAGGAAGTAAGAATACAAATTGTGTTGCTGAGTCATATTTGTCAGTGCATAATTATAAATACACTAAATCTTCATTGATAGAAAGCGATGGAGCTCTGTCAAAAGTTTGAGGGTTAGTTTATTATTATTCTTTTTTTAAATCTCTCGTACCACCATTCAACAGGTTTAGAAAATGCACCTTAAAACACAAACAGTATAGTCATATAAAACTTTGTAAAAAAACCTTTGTAACATTTGTCATTTAAATGAAAAAGGTGCAACATGCAAGGCTTTTAGTGGAGAAAGTTTAAAAATTAACAAAATATTAACAGAATGTGATTAACATTTGTCTGTGTTTTGTGTTGCAGAGAAGTTAGCATGCTAACCAGCTAACTCTGTCCCATTCCCATCCACAGCTCCTTTGCTAGCAGTGTAAACACCAACACTTCCCAAGCTCCCAGTCCAGACCGTTAGCTGCATGGCTAACGGAGCTAACTAGCCAACGCCAGCTACACTTACGAGCAGTTAAAGGTTACCCTGCCCCTTATTTGTTGTCAAGTATGAATTCGACAGGTTTGACTGGTTCAATTCTTAAATATTGCACCTTTAAATACAAAATGTGAATGTGTTGGGAAACTCACACAACAATTCTTAGAGGGTTATAAAACAGCAGTGACAGCTTACTTTGAGTGAAACCATGTGACGTGCTGAGGCTCAAGCTCTGTGATGGACACGGAGACAATACTGAGTATAAACAGATCTTGAAGACCACTTTCTCTCTCTGTATCTGATACTGAAGTACAACAATACAAAAAGATGATCCTTCTGAAAATTCAAATCCACCATCATTTGTGTTCATTGTTCGAGAGATAGATGAGCTGACAAGCATGATGAAAGCTCTCTTCCACCTGACCTATGAGTCACACAGACCTGCACACATCGTCTTACATCACACAGCCACCCCACTGATACATAATTTCAATAATAGTGTATAAAAGATGGTTTTAAAGAAGCTCTTATTCAGAAATTCTACGCAACTTACGGACGAAGCTGTCATTCTCAGCCATATGGTCGTCCATAATGTGTTCAGTGAGGCAGTGATCTTGTCTTATCTTGTATCCTATCTGACTGACAGACTGAGCGATCTGTCTGACTTTTTATTAGAATGATAAATTAGTCCATATATGCCATTCAAACAGATTTACTCATGCAAACATGCTTTTATACAAATCTATTTGGTCAATGTCAGCATTTCCATATATTTCAGAAAGACTTCTATCTGCACTCCATGTCACTCGGATCTAGTGCTGTACAAGTTACTTTGGTATTGTGGCTTAAGTGGACATTCTTATCATATTTACAATTTTTTTCCAAAGTCTATTTTTCCATGTATTTATTCCCTAAATGATCACTCACCAATCAATGATGACATTTCACACCAAGGTGCACATACATGAAGACGGGGGCACAAAACATACAAGAAAATGCCACATTTAGGCAAGTGTATACCTATAAAAATGTTCATGTTCACTATAGGGAAACCTGTTCGCTAGATATTTATGTGTTTTCATCCCAAGTTAGAAGACACAAGACATTAAGAGACAACTAATGGACCGTAAAAAGGTAAAAATGTCACATGAAATTCAAGATATAAAAGAAAATGCTGAGATGTTTATTTACTAAATGATGGAATGTATGAATTGTACAGCATAAATAAAAGAAAAACGTAAAAAACTATGGCACTGTAGTGGCTACGTGACATTTTTGAATGCTTTTTGCAAGAGTTGCGAAGATAACAGGCAAGAGGAGGTCTGGAGTCAGAACATCAACCTGTTTGCCAGCTGGCTGAAATAAAATAAACTCATCAAAAGATCCCCCATACTCAAAATGTAAACGTCATTTTAGTGACAGCACATGTAAATTATTTTCAACCAACACAGGATAATGTTTTTTGTCACTCACCATAGGCTGGAGATCCACAGTGTTTCTGTGGCTCGTCCAAAGTACATTTGTTACCTTTATACATTTATAAAACACACATCTTCTGTCTTAATTTGCAGTGTTTAAGGGGGAGCAGAATGTAAACAATAAGACTGGGAAGATGGTTCAAAAGTAACAGTTTATAAAAAAAAAAAAAACCTAAAGCAATAATGACAGATTTTGGGAAATATGATTATTTGCCTCCTTGACAAGCATATCAGAGACGATTGTTACCGCTCTTAAATCTGTCCACTAAATATGAAGCTGAACCCAGCAGTGCAGTGCAGTTCCAAAGACTGGAAACAGGTGGAAACAGCTCGCCTGGCTCCATCCAAAGGTAACAAAACCTGCCTACTAGCACCCCTAAAGCCCATTAGTTCATATGTTGGTTAACAAACATCGCATTTGTTTGATAATTCATAAAATAACGTTTAAAAATGACATGATGCTGTTTTACTGGGGGGCTTTCTCTTGGTCGGGTACAGTGACTTCCTGGAGTCTTGTGATCACAATGAGGTTGCCAGGCAACCAGTAGAGATTACAGGAAGATATGAGGTGTTAATTAGCGAGTTAACGAGATTTTGGAGGATGGAATTCGTAACCTCCAGACAGAGCCAGGGGAACCATTTACATCTGTGTCCAGTTTTTATGCAAAGCTAAGCTAGCGTGCTCCAGCCTTTTATTCACGCAACTAAAGGCAAGAAAGTCAATAAAAACATTTTCAAAAATGTTGAACTGTTGCTTTAAGTTTCACCTGAATGTTGTTTTCACAGCACAGCACTCATCAAAATAGGGAGCCAATAAAAACTTGATGCCAGTGGTTAATGCAAACATGTCTTTGATAAACATGACTTGTGCAAATCACTCTGCTTCCTCTGGAGGCAAAAGCATTCAAGTGGTTTGCAACTTTTACAAAATGATGCGGCCGTCAACATCATTAACATTCATGGATTCCGGCATTGTGGATATTATCCGTACCACAGGATAAATCCCACGCGGACTGACCCTGAGGCAGGTAGTGTGAATTCTTATCAGTCTCTGCTCAGGTGAAGCCTCGGCCTAGTCGCTGCCTTGGGCTGGTGTTTCTACACCTTGCTCCTCCGCGTTCTTCTCACTGGACTGCTGGCTGCTGTCCAGCTCTGTGTTGCTCCTGATGGACTGCAAGGCCTGAACCAGCTGGATACGTCTGGTCAGCTCGGCTTCGCAGGCCTGCAGCAACGCCGACGTCCTCGTTGTGTCCCAGCCAAGCACCTGCTCCATAGTCTCCAGCCCTCTGCTCACTACCAACTAAACAAACATGGGAGAGGTTTCAATCACGGGAAGTCATATGTGAAACTTTATACTGACTATGCTGACTAAATTCTATCCTTAGTCAAGTTTATATAATAAGCTAATAATGACTTTATTACATAGACAAGTGCCTCTAATATTTTCATCTCCTTGTTAATACAAGTAAGAGTAAACAAAATCTTACACTTGCATCCTAGTCAGTGCCCTTTGGATTATATAACAGAACTGTGTCACTAATAAGTGGATGTGTTGTTCTGGGACTTGCAATTTTGTGTAATTGCTTCATCAATTTTACAGCTGCTTATTAGGCTTGATAGCGTATGTTACAACACAAGCCTTGAGTTAGAAGGAACAACATAAGAATATAATGAGATATTTCAAGGTGCATTTAGGCGTCACATTTTTGTGACATTTTAATGCAAGTGTTTTTTTTATCAATCTACTGTATAAATCTGTTAGGACTGAATCCTCTGAAGCATTCAAACATAAAAGTCAAATCTGAGGAATTTTTCGGGCTGAAACGAACAAACTTTTTTCATTGTGGATTAATCGCTCAAAATTTTTCATGATTAGTTGTTTAGTCTAAAAAAAAGTCAACGAATTGTGAAAGATGCTCATTACTATTTCCCAGAGCCCAAAGTGACATCTTCAAATTGCATCTTTTTTCATCTGTGGAAGTTTTGAATCAGTGGTGTATGTGAACTACCTGCAGATCCTCAGTGGACAGTCTGGTCTCTGGGCTTGATTTGCCTTTCAGGACCATCAGCGTCCTAGACATGAATCCAGATGCAGAGTCCTCTTCTATCCCGTCAGGCACGTCCATGTCTCCGGCCTCTGATGCATTAAAACAGGCTCTCTTTCAGGATCGTTTGTTGTATAAGGTTATATTTCTAATAAATCACTACAAGAGGGATTACTCAGCAGAGACAATGGTTCCACCTAGTGACCAAAAGGCACAAGCACAGCTCTCTCTCTATAAACACTTTGTAGCAAAAGAAGGAATAGATGGACTACTTGTGTGTTGGCACTGATATGCATACAAACAATAACATGTTAAGAAAAAATATCCCTTATTATGTTCATCAAGTGCATTTTTTTTATTTAAAAAGCTTTTGTTTCAGGTTGAATTATTCCTGTTTGATGTGGATATGAACTAAAAGATACGGACATGGATTTATTGAAATATTGATCCATTGAATGCAAACAGTGCCCCCAGTTCTTAAAGACAAATACAGTGCAGTATATATAGACATTCATCAAGAATTCAGATTTCTTGATTGCTCAGATTTTTCTTATTCTACCAGCTGTACATGCTGATTAGGGTCTTGTCAGGTTTGTTCCCTGACTGTAATAAAAAGCAATTTTTGGGTCAATACCTTCCTGTATGGCTACACAGTCACACGATTATAGTCATTATTTTGATGGATGTTGTATCCTTATTGATCACAGCTATTTATGAAATTGTACGTAGGATAGAGGAAGATATATGAGCGCCTTTGGCATTTTAAGAGTTATAGATAAATATTATAATTATTATTAAATAACAGCAAACATTCTACATAAAAATACACTTTACATTATAATTGAGACATAATTTAACTCTAAAAAAACCTAAACAATACAATAAAGTCTAAAAACAAATGAAAGAAAAGTGGTTATCACAAAAAACACAGACCATCACAGCAAAAGTCATGAGCCAGATACCAATGCCAGATATTACATAGCATTTTTTATGTTATAAAGCAGGCTCTTGAGGGCTGCTTGAGACTTTCTTATGAACACACTGTTTGCTCTTCACAGAACACTGTAATATATTTCACTAAAGAACTAATATTGCTGTGAAATACAGTTTCTGTAGAGTTTATTTAAACCAACGGAAACACACAAATGAAAAGGTAGCAAATTATCACATAGTTTCTATTGTGTTAGGAAGCCGCAGAATAGACCATGAAACCAAAGTATGAAAGGGTAAGCTATGAATGAGATGTCCTGCATCTTTATTTAGGATAACTGTTTTTCAAATTGAGAAAAAGAAAACCACCACATAATGACACAGTCCTACCTCCCTGGCTGGGCTGGCTTGGCTCTTCCTGCTGTCCATCTTCTTTCTCCACAGCTTTGAGGTAGAGCTGGAGCAGCTCCTTGGACTGCCTCTCCTCCTCTCGTCGGTCCAAAACCCTCTGCAGTGTCTCCTGGAGGTCCACTGCCTTCTTCTCTTGGAAGCCCAGTGCAAAGGCCAGCTCAGGGCACGGTGCATCCACTAAGTCCTGGAGTAGGTGACACAAATCAGACTGAAGCAATAATATAATATAACTTAGTAGAGTAACAAGATTGATGTGGTGCTTTTACGTCACAGCAAAGACACATAATGAAATAAAAGAAGGAAGGAATGAGGCTGAGAGACTAAAACAGTGAGGCTGAAAGTAGAGCACATAAGACCTGTTCAAAAACAATGTTTTTACTGACTGATTCACGTTTTGCTTTTTATGGTCTATGGTGGCCTCAAACACAAAAAATAAAATAAATGAGGTTTTTAAAGTGCACAAGTCATGCATATGAGTGACAAATACTACACTGTGAACCTCACCAACTAAAGGGGGAAAGAAAGAGCTTTCTGTAATAAGAGCAAAGTTACATATTTTAAGGACAAGGCTGGTGTTACTGTATGTAAGACCAAAAGCAATGTTAGTCTGTCTCTCAGTACATTCTGACTTCCATACCCTGTCTGTGACACTCTGACCCAACTCCATTTGTTCTTACTGATGACGCCCTTCAACAGGACAAAGCAGATGGTGACAACTGAGGAAACTGGTTTTTAAGTTATTAGTACAATTTCCTTCTCACCAGTGTATGACAGCAAACACTGTTGGTATAATAGAAGAATATTCCTGGTACCTGTAACTCTGCCTCAGACATGAGGATGATGCTGGCAAGGTCCTGCTTCAGCTGCTGAGCCAGGTCCACCCAGGGTGGTTCAGCACTGGAGGCGTCTACAGAATCAGTCTCAAGCATCACTGAATCCCGGGCCATCCAGGCTGTGCCACCATCCACTACAATGAAAAGTATTTAAGTACCGAAACACGCGGCTGTGCACTTTATGAATCAGTCCAGACTGTCGACAAATCTGAGACAGAAGTAAACGTGCTTACTCCTGCGAAGTGGAGACCATGCCTCTTTTTCATGCAACAGCATGAACTTTGTGTTTAAAGGTAAACACAAAAAGTAGGCCTGATCCTCGACTATCGTCCCATCATCCTCAAGGACCACTGTGACAGGCTCACTGGGGCTGAACCCGAGAAACTCACATCCTGTGGGGCAAACAGAGAAACAACAGACTTAACAGATCTTATGTAAATATCCTTAAATAAGAATGCCACAGACAACTTTGACACTCTAAAGTATTTGTACTATATATATTTTCTGATTGTTTTGTAAAACAATCAGAAAAACAAGTCCGGAGATAGCAAACAAGCAAAATACTTCAGGCAGAAATAACTCACACAGAACCTGATCTTCAGCTGATTCAAGCAAATACCAATGACTCCTGAACACACAAGTCAATCCATTTAAGCTGTCACCTCCTCTCCCATCACAGCTGCTCACATTTGTCACACAGTACACTGCTCTTGAGTGATTGTGCTGCTTACTCCCTTGGCCAGCCTAACCTTAGGCTTTCCTTTTAAAATAAAGTATGTTTTAAGTCAATGATAGATCTACATTTCCGTGATGTGTCAGGTGGACTTGCCTCTGGTGGGTTTGGATGCAGTCCTCACTGAATGCATCGATATTTTATTTATTTTATTTTTTGAATTCACAATGTGAAGCATCCTGCTGAGCAGATCCATACATGCCAAATACAAATGAAAGACCAAGTGCAATGTATTACTCAACATCATTCAATGCCTGTGCGGCACACTTTGTTGTAATTTATAACTTTACAATAGGGTCATAACGACAGTTTTTTCAAATGTTACCTGCAGTTACAGGACTTTATCATCATCAAAAATACATCTATATTTCCGAGATGTAGAAAAACACAAGCACATCTCATGGACAGAGACCCTGGAGAGTAAAATGATCTTGGGCAACGCCTGCTGACTAGCATCCCAGGAATGAGCAGCAGCAGTGGAGGGCTGACTTTTCATGTTCAGCTCCTGCAAGTTTGAACACGATGATGACAGACAGAGGTGCTGCAGATAGCTCAGTGGTGATCATGACAGATAAGTTAGCTAAAAACCATGCAGCATATTCACAATGTGATGTTAAAGGCTGACAAGAGTGCTGAAGATGATCCAACACCATAACTTTTGTGTTTCACTTTCATATTACAAAGCAGCATTGACGCATTAATAAACACAGACCAATGTAAACTAAAGTTAGAGGGACTAAGACCACACACGACTGGGTTTATGTGATACTATTGTATACTATTGTATCATACGCAGTGTTTATTAGACTATGAGCCTTACATGTATACAGTCGCTTCTCTGACAGGTTTACAAGTTAAAGTCAAACTTTGACAACTCACCTTTTACCTTCAGCTCATCTAAGGAGGGAACAACCACCCCGTATGACTTCTGTCGTGTGAAGTTGCACACCTTACACGGTTTACAATCTGTCATTCTAGTCTTTATGTGAAGAAAACGACTGTTCTTTCTTCTTTTATCTTAAAACTAATAAGTACTGACAGTAGTGCTCGCCTCTTATCTCGTCCCGAGCAGTTTCCAACACGGAAACAACATCCGAGGCTTCTTCTTCGTCTGTTTTGAGGTGTTAACGGCAGCGGGCTTCGTTAATGTCGCAACACCGCCATCTTGTGGAGCTACTTAACTCCTGCAGCTTCCGGTTTTCAATTCTAGCTTTAATGTTTATTGTAAACAATCAATTTAGCATTAAATAAAATTGTATGGCTGTCATGGGCATAAGGGATGTTATTGTTTTATGTTTTATTATTAATTTTATTATTATTATGATTATTATTTTTTTTTTTTTACTTAACTTTATTGTTCAAAAAGAACAGTGACAGACTCAAAGCTTTACCATTTGAGTTACTTGTACAAAATAAAACCCCACCTTCTTTATACAAAGCATATCAAGTGCTTATGAAATGGAAATGCAGTAATAATATTATGGCTATTATGGGTTTTTCAGACTTTTCCTTTCAGGCCTATTCTGTTAATGAAGCTGACCAAACATCTCCTGCCAGTAAACTTTTTTAACTGTGGCTCCTGTTGGGCCAAATAGTTTAATTTCTCTCCAATATATAAAACTATATTTACTGCCACTAACAAGCACTTGTTCTATGTTCCGATATTCACAAAGATCGTTTGGATGCTTCCCTAAAATGTTATCATTTCAGATTACTGTGTCCTATTATTAATCTGAACATTATTGCCTTCTCTTTTCTATATCCCCCCATATTCTCACAAAGACTACTAGATGCCACTTATTTAAGACTGTACAATGCAGAGACTGAATAACTGTGGACTTTGAACTTTGTTAGTTTTGTTCAACCAATTTCAAAGGCATCAAAATGACGTACAAGTCAACAGTATACACACTTTGATTAGATAATTAGAGATCTGTGTGCATATTTGAATTCTGTAGTAAGGAAGTACAACTGTAGAAGCAGTGTTATATGTTACAGGGTTTTTTGATCCATCAGTAAAACCCTGCACAGCCATTATTTACTCCCTTATTACTATAAAAATGTGCACTTTTATATCTTGCCTTGATTTGAAGAAATCTGCTAACCACACAGGGATTACAGGCTGCATCACAGTTGGACTAACCTCCTTTTGTGCACATCCTACAAGTTGAGACAGGAGAAATGCCGCGTTTATTCAGAACACGGCTCCTAGTAAATTATCAGAAGAACTGGAGATTTCATGGAGGTGCAGCAACAAAAGACATGCAAGTAAGTGACCTAGGCCTGGATTACAGCTCATCCTCCAAGTATGGTTTTGGATGTAAATCCATGAATTAATCTCCCACAGTGTTTCATACACAATGTCAGCTCCCCAGTCCAACCCCAAAAGTCATCTCTTCACATTTATAACGTTTTTACACTAAAATATCTTAAATGGTGTGTTTTCTACGATAATATACTCCTAAGAGCCAAAATGTCTCTCTAAATGATGTCCACACAGTTTCAAAGGAGTATTTTCTCTAATCTTCTCTAATCAATTACTATTGATTGTTTTTAACCCAGTTAACACATAGGTCTTTCCTTTAGCATTCATTTCATCTGTTTACATACAGCATGTGTTCATATGTGTTAATGTTAATAAAGGCAATCCATATGTCTATATTTGATGGTTTAATGTATCTATCTCAGGTTTTCTTATAGCAACAATAACCGCCTCTTTTCAACCTTGTGGTATTCTTCCTCCTCCCACACCGTATTATACAGTACTAATAATTCATTCAATCCATGTGCACTTAAATGTTTTAGCATTACATGGCATATTTCATCCTTACTTCTTATGCTCTCCTGGGGTCCTGATCCACAATACTTGTATAATGTGCCTTTTCCTAATTGTCTTCCGCACTATTACCTGAGCTTTTGTTCTGTATCGCATATTGAAAATGATTCATTCTTTTCATTAGTTTAAATTTCTGTTTCTCACAGCTTCTTTACACTCACTGCCCCATCATGATCTTGCCTTTCCTCTTTATTTTGCTTTTACTCTCAGGCTGAGAGTTTTAGTGATGGTCCTCAGTGCAACTGTTCTAAAACCGTCTTATTTAATTATCAAGGGTTTCTGTGGTCATATTACCATTAATCTGCTTCAGACATTTATCACTCTCTTCTTTAAACTTCTCCCAGTTAACTTTCCGAAACACTTATTTTCGACCTCTGCCCACTCCAGTCACAGTCCTGCTACATACTGGATCAGTCATGATGTTGTTTCCTGTATTAACATCTATCATTGTTGTATTACCATCCTTTAAGTACACTAAATTCCTCTCATCTGAGCAATCTATTACCTGATCATTGCATCAGTTTTCTCACTCAACCACAATGTGTTTTGTGCACTGAAGTCCTGACATCACACAATGTTTGCCCTACTTTGAACCTCGATTTCTTTGTAGCTTTCAACAAAGGTGAGAATAATTCACAACCACTAATTCCTTCCTTTCAACACATGCTTCCTAAAGGGGCCTAAAGGTTAGAGAAGTGAGCTTGTGAGCGGTATGTTGCCAGAAATCCCGGACTAGCAGGAGAAATCTGGGTGGGACAGCACTTGCCCTTCCCTCTTTACCACCACTGATGCCCCTGAGCAAGGCCCTTAACCCCGACTGCTCCAGTGGAGCTGCTCAGTGGCGAGCTTCCAGGTGTGTGTGTGCAACTGTGTGAATGAAAGAGAGAACACTGCTTCCAGCGAACCCTCCCTGAATAAATAAAGGTAAAAACAAACAAAACAAAACCCAATACACTGAATTCACCCTCCTACTACCTATAAATTGTTTAAAATCTGGTCCATCGGCTATGAAATCTATTGCATTCTGTTGAAGTACTGCAGTATGAAAATTGTATCTAGAATCAACCAACATATGGTTACTCTCGGCTAGTCCGTGTACTGAGATTGTATCTTACTTCCTGCCATTTTAAACCCATCATATCAAGATCAAGAAAATATGTTATTTTTACCCTTTTAAAGCTAAAATCTTACAGTCACTGCCGAGCTAAAAAGCATCCTGTCTAAAGTCATGACTGCACATAAAAGCTGCATATAAGGTCTTTTCAAATCAGTTTGGGATCTTGGGGCTGCCAGAGACTTTTAACATTTTAAAATAAGTTCCCATCTACTTCAGTTGTTTAGGAGAATGCTGCAACGCTGTTTTGCTGTGAAGCTCAAGAAATGTTTTGTGGACTTCAAAACTTCCCCCACTTTTCCATCAGCATGAGGGTGAGTAGATGACTGAATTTTCATTTGTCCTTTAAGTCCTATTACATCTCTCAGAAAGTCCACCTCTTTAAATGTGTCACTTGGTGGCAGTAATGAAAGTTAATGTTCCATTAAAAGTCACTGCAGTTTATATTGGGATACAGTATATCAGTCATGCTGGCCTTGACTGACAGGTTTGTCATGGAGCAGTCAGACTGTGAGATTAGGCTGGATTATCAAATGGATTATTGGCTCCAGGGCCCGATAATCTTCAGGGCTCCCGAACGATCCACTGACAACTGATAGCCTCGGTATATTCTGTTGTTTTGATTAATTACAAATTTGAGGAGGAAAATGTACGACAAAACACATTCAAATAAAAATAATAAATGAAAAGGATTATTATTATTATTTTATGTTTTGTTAATTGTCTTCATATTTCGACATTTATATATTATTCTATTTATTTATCTTTTTATCTCCACTTTTTTATTAATTTGCTTGTTTTCTTTAATCATAAAGACTTTTTATCAACCAGTTGTTAATGTGCTTTCATGTTTCTTGTACACACTAGGGCCTCTAAGCAACATCTAATCAAACTCTGCTGTGTTAACTGTACTTAAAGGTGCACTATGCAGCTTTGGGAAATACATTTTAATTGGAAGGGAAAAATCATCATTGGCTGATTTTTTTTATCCCTTAAGAAACTAAATAAACAAACTCTTCGTTTTCATGACTGAATAAACTGAATAAACAAACTCCCAGCACAATTTCATACAGTTTTACTTTGTTCACATGTGGCGGACCCTGCCACCTTTCAAGCTTCAAACAGTGTACTGGGGACCTTATTTACTGCTGAGAGCAGCTTGTTTATTCAGTTATGGAAAAAGTAAATATTTCAGTTTGTATCATGACTTCATTAATACTATACATATTAAAATTTAGTCTGAATTTCTTCTCCAAAACTACCAAGTCCCCTTTAATGAGTAAAACTGTCCCCTACTGTGGCACTGTTCCTGTCCCTCAGGAAAAGTAATCGAGCGCTGTTCACTCGAGCAGCCTCTTAGCAAACAAGGGATAGGAAGATGGCATCCACCGACCAACCTGATCCACCGACACAGGTCTACATTTATGCAACTGAGACATTTACCTCCCGATGTCCACATGCGACAGTGAACTCTTACGACGTGCTTAGATGTCGTGACCCTTGAATGCCATCATTTTTGTTTGTTACTTTTAAAAAAAAAGCTTAGCTAGCGAGGGTTAGCATGCTTGCTAGTTAGCATGCTAGCTAGCTCGTTTCAGAAGTTGTCTCTCGGACATACTTGTGTTGACAAGTGGGACGCGAAAGGACAAGCCGACGTTCTTGTGCTTCTCCACTGTTGACAAAACTTATGTGGCTTTCTTACCGAGTCGGCTAAAGTTAGCTTTTTGTTTTTTTTACTTCAAGCAAGTGTGCGTCCTTCTGTCTGACAGTGTAGCCTTGTAATGTGCAGTTAGAGATAAAATGTGAAAGGTCACTGTTAGCCAAACAAGCCTGGTGGTGTGTGCTCGGCTCTTTGCTAACACTGTCTTTGCTCGTCACTGTCAAGCATGAATCATTTCGAGAAAACACATGTTAAAGAAAGTTGTGGCTCATACATCTCGCAGGGGATAGATTTGCACTTTGCTGCTACATTTGCAATACTTTTAATTTCGGCATCAGCAAGCATACAAACCATTATGTTATCCAGGACTGAATTGTTGATAACTGAATCCTTCAAAGGTAGACTTCATGTTGACTAAACCCAAGCAGAAAAGAAAATTAAGTAAGGAACTGGATTCATGCTTGTCATGCATGCTAACACTTACAAAACAGTACTTAGTAATACTAGTAGTACTTCCTTAATAATGAATCAACAAGTGCATGAGCTACAGATACCCATCCAAAATATCTAGACCCTTAAATGCACATGTATTCAGATGATGTGTTGCTATTTCCTTAACTACTCACCAGCATTCAGTTAAGCAGAAGAGGGCTAAACAAATGCAATGCAAATGGATGATTTTATTGTTTTCTCCCGCTTGCACGACCAGATTTTAGGTGCAATCATAAAATTATCGATTATTTTTTAACATTATTCGAATGACAGAGGTGTTATTGTCCAGACTGACAATTTGGAAGGTTTGAGGCTTTAAGAGCTGCAACGACTAATCAATTAATCGATTGATCAACTATTTTGATAATCCATTAATCGGTTTAGTAATTTGTCCAGTAAAATGTCCATTATTCCAGCATTTTTCACAATTTTCTGTTATTTTATATTAAAGATTAAACAATTAATTGTGAAAATAATAAGCGGATTGATTGATATTAAAAAAATAATCCCTAGTTGCAGCCCTTTCGAGTAAATATAATAATAATAGCAGCTCCCATGCTCAGATGAGGGCTTGAAAACTGTTTCTATTTTTTCTTTTCTACTTTATCGACGGTGATATGTTGTGGTTTCTTTCTTGTGACAATTGTACTTATTGTAAGTCGCTTTGGACAAAAGCGTCTGCTAAATGCCCTAAATGTAAATATGATGAAAAAATGTTTATGTTTTAAACTTACTTCACTCATTCTTTGCTAATTTCAGTAGCATTAGCATGCGAGATTGATAGATAGAAATACATTTAGATAAATAGATCTGCTGATTTGCTCACTGTAACTTTCTCAACAGTGCTGTATTACAACCACAAACCCTGTGTCCTCCACTAGATGGCGCTCTAACACAAGTGTTGTTTATCTTCTCAGCCTGGACCTGGAGATGATCCAGTAGCTCCCCCCAGAGAAGCACTGGTAAGGATTCAGTATTTAACACAAATTACATGACTGATGAGGTTATATGGACTAGAATAAAAAAATGAATTTGAGTAATGCCTGTTTGATGTAAGTGCATTTTAGATAGATATAGCAGGTTTGATTAAATGATAGTCAATTTTAATTTTATCTTTTATAGCATGATAATTTTTAATTATTTATAAATGCCACATGGCATGATTCTCAGCCGTGTACTATTAATGCCATAGAGTATGTAAGTTTAAGCACTTAAGCCGCTGTTTCACAGGTCAGTCCCTTTGCTCTGACTGTGTGCTAACCACCGAAATCAGCTGCATAGTTGAGAAACATTAAGCGCGTGTTTTTTTATGATGTGATGACTTAAAGAAATTTGTTTTCATCCTTCCGTCAACAAACTACTTTTCCGTGGCTAATCAGATGATATTACACATTCCCCAGCAAGATCAAGTGTTAAAGGCTTCCAATTAGCAGCCAGTCACTTTAGCGCCACACTGATGTCGCTGAGTCCATAATGAGAGTGTACTTTATGTTCCCTTTCTTTGGAGAGTAAAAAGCATGTGGAAAGGGCTTTTTTTGCAGTCACAATGGTGCTTTAATCATGTTTAGCATGAAACGTTTGACACGTACTGTTGTGGTCTTAAGTTTATCCCATTGTTTTTCAGTCTGGGTTGTGTCACACAACTGGGTCCAGGAAGATTTGAGCTGGTTTGCCAATAATAAGTTGTCACCAATAGAAAATGAGAATGTACTGTTTAAACAAACTTTTGCCAACTATTGACTATGTCTAAGTACAAAGACATGCCTGCAATCCTCCCTGTGGCCATAAAAAGCAAACAAATGTTTCTTTATTCATTTTTGAAGATGTAGTTGAAAGTAAATTCCCCTTCAACTCAGTGTTTGTAGAATAGAGTTGTCCGGAAAAATGGCTCAGAGAAAAGTTGAAAAACAATGTTTTCTTGGGAACAATATCGGCATGTTATTGTCTCAGCTAATAAAGACTGTAAACTAAAATATTAGCTTCGGCCCAAAATGAACATTTCTGCCAACAGACGCCAAGGCGATGCTTTAATTATGCACATGCGACACAAAGCAATGAATTAGTAGTTTTCTTATTTTGTCCATTGAACGTGTATATTTTGATGAGCAATTCATGTCTGCATGTGCAAGTGGTCCATCACGATAAGAGCAGGCGTAGTACTAGATGTAAAGCAACAAACATTCTTGCATACTGAAAATTTTAAATCCTGTTTCCAGGATAGTTGAAATGTCTGCTTGTGCTTCAGCTCATGAATGTCTTCACCCGCAGCCATTTTCTCGTGAGAGCCTGATCAGTATTGCGTTTGTACAACTCTCGACAGAGATGATCCTTAGCTACTTCCATCATCAACTTCGGCAAAAAACAATTTGTTTGATTCTTTTTTACCACTTGCCTGAACGGGCTAGATTTACTAGCCCGTCGTGGCATTTTGCTCGTCCCGGGTCCTCGGGCAATCCTTATTGTTTAGCCCTGAGTGTGCCATGCAACCCATAATCCTCATAAGTTGTCCAAGTTGTGAATACATGCAAGGCCAGCAACATTTAATGACAATAAACATCAGCTGTTTTTCAATAATGTGTGAAGGATGCTCGGCCCAAGTGATGACAACGATTATAGCCCAGACTGTCTTATCGCTAAGTGGGATGGAATACATCACAGGTACATTCGCTGTCCTTGTATGGACCCAGCATCCAGGTTGGAGGAGTGCTGTATTGTTCAGTCTACATGTCTCAATGTCATTCACCACCATTCACTCTTCATCCTCCCCCCATCATCCCTTCATGCCAAGGCTAATTTAATCCTGGGGTTATTGATTGTGGGAGCATTCTCCCAGGCTTTCTTTCAATTTACTTCAATTTCATCATCCCAGTGCGCTTCAAGACTGCCTCCTCAAAAAGGGAAGAAATTCTTGTTATGAGGGTCCTGATTCGAGACTGGTTGACAAGTCTCCCCCACCACCTCCACCCTCACTTCCAACCCCTTTTCTCCGTTCTCTTTTTGATGAGCTGCTCTTTCCCAGTTAAGTGGATTATTACAGTAGGGATAATTCTTGTCACATGGCATTATTTGGATGAGGTGAATAATTGAAATTTGTGTCTGAAAGGATTTTATCTGGATGAGAGGAAAGGGAGTGCTGGCAGGGTTGGGAGGGGAGAGAGAGAGAGAGAGAGAGCGCACACGTTTGTATAACATTTATGTGCACATGTGCATGTCAGACAAGCTAGTGTGTCAGGCTGGGGACACCAGTCATGTTAACAGGTTCTGACTCACCTCGCCCAGATCAGCAGGCCCTGGCACACTGCACGGCGTGGGCTCTCCTCTGTGGCAAGAGGGCCCAGCTCAGGGGCCGGAGCCACAGCCTCTGCCACAATCCAGGCCATAGGGGCAGGTCTGGACCTGCAGAGAGAGAGAGAGAAGGGTGGGAGAGACTGTGTGAGTGTGTGTTCCATAGTTGACTGGTATACCAGTCGCTGCCAGCCGCTGCTGTTTCCTCTGGCACTGCTCTTTGCTCGCTCTCACCCCGTCTCCATCTATAGCCCACACCCCCTCCTCTCCCACCTACCACTCATCGCTGCCATGGCCATTACCCCTGCTAGCCTCTTGCCGGTGTCTCCCTGGTCTTTGTGCTCTCTCCCTGCCGTCACACTCTGTGCTCACCGCCCGTCTCCTCCAATCACTCCGTCCTCATTGCCTTCAAATCCACCCAAACACATCACAACAGTAATTACATGTGTGCAAACCACTTTGATCACATGATAAGAGAATAGGGTCAGATGGACATAGATATGATGTTGTATGTTGTTGTTCACATTTACGTTTAATTATAATCTTAAAAAAAAAAAAGAAGCTCCATCATAGCTATTGTAAATTCAAAAATATAGATTTACTCATTGGACTGTTTGTCCATAATATCTATATATAAAGATATATAATAAATAAAAAATCAAATATTATACATATATATATATATATAAATATATGTATATATGAAATAACAATAACAATCACTCATAACAAAGTATCTTTACATTGTCAAAATGGAAATTAAGGCTGCAACCAAGAATTATTTTAATTATTGATGAATCTATTGGTTATTTTCTTGAGTAACTGATAAATTGTCTTCAAATTCCTCGTCGTATCCACCAGTCCAAATATGTTCCTTTTACTATCATATATGAATAATTGAATATTAAAATAGTTGCAAATTATTTTTAGCTAGTAGCCAAACCACAGATAAATTAATTAACTGTTGCAGCTCTAGTGGATAACCGTTGGGATATTTATTTATTTTTTCCCCACAATCTGCAAAATCAAAATGCTGGTATGTTATCGGGTGCCTGGAGTCAGTAAGTCCTTGATTTTGTTTTTAAACATCCAGTACAGAAAAGAGCCAGCTGCTAGGGTTCGGCTAACAAAAATCAACCATTGAACGCCTCCGCCATCTGAACTTTGTCAGATGGTGGAGGGGTCAACATCGACATCAACATTAAAACTTTAGAGTTATTGTTAAATCTACCTGTTGTGAGCCTGGCTCAGTAAATTGGAGGGTGAGTTTTTATTTGTATTGATAAAATGAGGATTAAGACGTACCCTCACAGCTAACTCTCCCGTTCTCTCATAGAAACCTAATTTTCAAAAAGGTAGCCCTACAATGAATGTGATGCAAGGTGTTTTACCGTCATCACTCATCAGTATCCGCTCACATGCACCGGGCTGCCTGCCTCTTTTTTAAAATCCACTAGTGTATTCTGCAGTTACATCACTATGACTAGTTATTAAAATGTTTTTTTATAATCAGATGATCTGCTTAATGAGGTGGTTTAAGCACAGGGAGGAAAAGTAATCAGAGACTGGGTGAGAAGGTGAGAGGGATGGGCTGTGAATAGACTCAAATGTGCAAAAATTAGAAATAGTAAATTATGTTATCCAACGCTAATAAATGCCGCCACTCACTGCAAAACTTTTAGTTGCAACTACAGGGATTTATGGCGATTTTCATGCTGAATTTCCATTATCGGGATCATCGTGAATCGGAATAATCGGGATTATCCTAACATTAGTGACTTGAAAATGCTTTATTTTTAATTGCCTCAGGGGGGAGGCCCGCATCTTTCTGTTCATTCCAAAATCCTAAAAATACCCCAAATCCACCATTTATTTATCCTTTACATATGCAGGGAGACTTTATGATTTATGGTCATCTTTTTTTAAATAGTTTTTCACTTAAAAGGATGTTCACTAGAAAAGATGTTGCAAGGTTAAGTGATTCCAATATGTTTTAGTGCTGATTGTCTGAGTAATACTGTGAATTGCAGTTATTTTAGCCAGGATAATAGTGGATAATGAGATGTTCATATCATCCCATGCCTAGTTGCAGTGTGTATATATGAAGGGTGGTGTGGGCATGCAGCAGGTCTACAGGAGAGTTGACCCCTTCGTTAAATAGGATTCTTATTCTTTTGGGTATCCCTGGTAGAATAAGGCCTAGCCCTTTACTCTCAGATGAAAAAGCATGTGTTTGTGTGTGGGGATGCAACATACAGCACGCCGTGTTCACTGAGTGTGTGCGTATGTGTTTAGGTTTGGGGGTTTTAGTACAGCAGTGGGAGGGTGGTAATGGGAGGGGAAAAAGAATTGTAAGAAGAACATCCCCGGTCTCACAGCAACTTCAAAAGCTCCCCTTCCCCAGGATATTAAGCGACTGTGATGAAAAATTTAGCAAGCGTTAAATAAGCCGCTTTGAAGTGATCTGTTTTGGCTCAGCAGTCTCCAAATTTCCGTAGCCCCTCTGCAATAGCCATCATACTATAGAGAGGGGGGGGGGGGGCAGAGTGTAAAGTGTAGGAGTTGTGGGGGACCTGGCAGGTTGGCAGAGGATGAGGTGCCAACAGTAATCGGTCCAGCCACCGACATGAAGGCACTACCGCTGCTGCTACTGTCCTCTTTTGTCTTTCTCAGGCTCTTTTTCTCCTCGTTTCACCTCTCACTCCCTGCCGGATCTTCTGCTGAGCCCCGCGAGTCTCAGGCAGACAGATGTTCCTCATATGTTCTCTTTAAAAAGAGATTTTTTTTTTTCACTTATGCGTGGGTGTAACACAAATGTAACACAGTGGTGATACCAGGAAGTCAGAGGTTACTCTCGGGTCTTGACTCAGTTATTTTTTGTCCTTTATGACTTTCCATATGGGACATGTGTTTGTGAAAAGATATGTCCTTTTAACACCGGTCTATCCTCTATGTGCGAGTCTTCACTGGATTATATGACTTGCACAATTTTCAATAAAAGAATCAGAGGCTACAATAGATTTTAAGTGATTTGAACCTTTTTACATCTCCCCCACCATAAAGCAAAAATAACAAGAAGCTAATCTCTTATCTGATAATTCATATTTCAATTCATTTCACATTCATCACTTTTAAAACCATTATTTTAATTTTTGAGGACTTCAGGTTTCAACATGCTCCAAATTAATTATTGGGGCAGAATAAGAAATGGGAGCCGGTAATGAGTCTGGTATGGTAACTCCATTCTGTCAAGAAACTAGGCTACCATTTAGTTAGTCAGGGGAACCTTCTCTGAGATTTTCCTTTTTTCCTCTTTGCTCATTACTTTAATTGTAATTGTAATCCTTTATTGGAGCTGTCTGCAGTAAAGGAGAGTTATGGTCCGAGTGGGGGCGCGAGCCATGGAGATATTTCATGATTATTGGAGAAGACGGTCACTAGGTGGCAGCCACTAGTTCGGCCTCGCTGTAATTACTGGGTGGGAAGTGATGGGGAGAAACTGTACGTGTGTGTGCGCGCATGCAAGGGTGTGTGAAGAGAGATTTCTCAGATTCTAACACGCTCCTTGAAAGAGAAAAGTCGAATAAATCTGATCACCTGCCATTTCACAGTCAATAGATTCAGCATCCTGTCACGTTGACTGTAAACATGCTGCATGCTCGACAGAAGTACAGAACAAAGGCATGAGTGGAAGGCATCTGTCTTCATACTTTCATGTTTGTTTTCAAATAAGTAAAGTTGTTTTTTTTTTTATGTTACCTGAGAACTATATTTCACAATGTGAGCTAATGCAGAGTGGTGACTTGTGTTCAGTTCCCTATGGCCATAGTTTGAGATGTGAAACATGTACACACCAGTTTGTTTCAGTGGTCGTGGTGAAGTTTTCTCTTTGAAAAGCATAAAAGCTCAATTCTCTGTTTCTCAGCACAACACTCATTGTGCATCATGCGCTGTTTGTTTCGGTGGTTAATGATACAGGAAGGGCCCTCCGTTTTATTGTTGCTGTGTTGCACTTTTTCCCCTCCTCGCCCAACCCCGGCAGCGAGCCTCCTTAGAGGACTCTGTATGAATTCTCACTGTCATGTCCAAGGACGAGTGGCGCAGGGTCAGCTAATTGCTTTTATGATTATGATTTCACGTCAGATTTATCGTGCATGCTCGGAGCACATCTTCCAGGTCCTGCCGACGTTGCTGGCTCAGATGGGGAAAATGAGTTTACAGCTTCTGGCTGTGACTTCTTGTTTAAGTGCAGGTCACACTTTTTGACTCATTAGAGTTGAACGCAGGGGGGGTGAATCACACAGGCTTTTCCTGTAAAAGCCTCTGTTTTCTATGTCAGTAAGCCTGCTTGTTTTTCTCGTGTTCAGCCACAAAAGAGCAATTCTTTACTTTGTCTTCCACATGTGCGGAAGTTTGGAGGTCATGAGTGAGGAATGACACAGACAAGGATTTTTGGTTTTTCTGTCGTTTGAACTTTTTACGAGCCATAAATCTCTCGTCTTCATTTCTGTTCACAGATGAAATCATTACGCTTATTCCCCTCATAGGATGCCAGAATTATCAGTCGACAGCTTTTTGATGTTGGTGACTTTTTTTTCTGACGGTTCCTCCCTCCTCTTTGAAAATGATGAGCACAGATGAGTCCAACCCATTTTATAAATTTTATTTATTTTGTGGTTTCTGCCTCATGTGCGGAGCCGGACCAGATCTTCATTGCCAACCCCGACAATGGCGCTTTTATCTTGGATTTTGATGAGCTCATTGAAGATCCTTTAATTCACTGTAAAGTTCAGAGTAAATGAAGAAGAAGCTGCTGTCTCTTTATGTCAATAATACACATATTTTATGTAGATAGAGTTTCATGTCGTGACCCGTGGCTCTTGATTTGTTGCAGTAATTTGACCTGGCTCTGACCTTCCTGGCTGGGCCGCAGTGTGACTAGTGACAGATGCAGCCTGGGAATATGGTTTGGATAGTTTTCCAATGCTCAGAGGAATGTTAAAGCTAGTTTTACGCAAAGTTCATTTTGGAGACACATGTAAAGTCTGTGATTAAGCCAAAATCAATAAACTTTAATGAATACTTAGGACTAAACTTGTAGGGTTTTTCGTCTCAGCGAGTATATTAATGTAAACAGCATGGTAACAGAGCTGTAATTTCCTATTCTCCCACAATTTAGTGAACTGTCACAATATGTTTACTTAAGAAATGATAGAAATACGACACCAGTTTAATTACAGCGTAGTCATTTTGCCTCAATATACTTGGGAAAGTGGGCTTATTGAGCTGAGCTTCCTTTATCCTCTCTATTCTGCTTTGTAATTACTTCAGCTTGATTTATCGTCTTTTCTTTGTGTTTATGGTTGTAAACTGCTCGAGTGAGTAACTTGGTCTGAGAGTGGCTTGTCTCCTCGCAGCGAGGCTGGAAATCTCCCGATGAATCTGAGATGTCTCTGCTGTCAAGACTGCTCACATCGCTCTCAGCCTCCAATGTCACTTTCAAGGCATAATTACACAAGTTGTGTTGATTAGTATGAGAAGCAATTACGCCGGCTTTCCGCCGCAAATGGAGAATGTGATGGCTCTTGATTGACAGGAAGCATCCTGGCTTTAATAAGTAAATGACTATGGTAATTCAGGTACTGAGACCCTTTGATTTGTCAGCATCTTTCTCATTTTTGTGATGTCCTCTGATTTTAATGAACATGAATTTGATTGAATCCCCCTTCATTTCTCCCTGTCCCTGCTCCCGTCTGTCCGTCTGTCTCCTCTCTGACCAGCAAGTGCTCTCACGAGGGAGCCATATGCTTTCAGAGCTATCTTCAGCAATCTTGCTGCCGATGCTGAATTATTTCTCTCTGAATGAATCCAGTGTGTAAAAATGAAAAAAAAAAAAAGACAGAAAGAAATGAACAACATGCAATTTTGGCACACTGTTCAAAATGCTTTTCAGCACATAGTGCCTTCACAAGTGTGGAAATCAGAGGAAAAATAATTTGTAATTGACACTTTGGGGAACATTTTTTTCTCTTTTTATCTGGCTTCCCAGTAAGTTATTAGCTGTTAATTTGTCGGCAAGCTCCCCTACAGCGCCAGATATTTGTTCAAATGCAGGGATCCCCTCAGTGCATTTGTAACTACACTTCTGAAAATGCTGCCCTGTCTAATTATGTAATATAATACTGCCTTTTAGGCAAGTTTCTTTTAATTGAATAATATTAGCTGTAGCTAAGTGTAAGCTATTGGAACAGCAGTGCTTAAAATAGCTCTCTATATTGTATTAGACACACAGTAGTCTTCTGCACAATGCAGCTAAGATAGGGTCTGCAGTTTGCACATTTTATGAATACACCAGTCTTATAGATCTAAAGCTTTTACACTAAGTTCTGTGTATTTTTAGATATTTGAATTAGAGCCAAACATTTAAATAATGCTGAAATTTGATTGGCCCAGCCCACAGTCTCATATTTCTTTTCTTTGTTAACCACACTTGGCCTAATCAAGTAATTCCCTGTTTGTCTTAGTAACCCCCTATAGAGTCATACATGCATAAATATAATAAAATAATTTGCTCTTGCACTCCCTAGCCCGGCTGTAATTTATATGGATTGAATGAGTGCTGCATTGTGGAAAAGCACGAGTGGACCAAATGCTCGTTTGTCACCTCTAATAAATGTTGGAATGTAAATTATGAAGTTATGCTTCAGATGTAAATGCACTTTATTCCAGTCCTTTAATGTAAACAGCCCACTCCAATACATTACGGGTGGGGGTGGGAGGGCAGAGGGGGATTTGACTTGGAATTTTGACTGTTTTCACAATCAATAATAAACACAAAAGAGCCGAGATGGGGAACATTATAACATATCTGAAGTCGGGTTCATAAATTATTGCATGAAAGCAGGCTTGTACACCAAAAATGTAAATACATTAATGTTATTAATAATGTAGTGACTAATAGTTCTATCAAGACTGTAATAGCAGTTTAATGGAATATGACAGCAAGAATGTATTACACTTCTTACATTTAGACGGGACCTCACATGACATTTATCAGGGATTTTCTGAAACAATTTTTTTGATTATTTTGTTAAGTTAATTGCTTCATTCCCCCCCCCCCCCCCCCCCCCCCCCCCCCCAACGTCTTCTCTGGGAGAGGGGCAAAAAAAAAACTGGTAATGGATATTAATTAATATGTGTCAGTTTTCGGGGTTTGATTAAAAATAATGAAAGCAAAATGCTAATGGGATTTCAGAGTTTCTCTGTGTGTGGCGCCCTGAGATTGTGGCTTTATCAGGGGAATCTGAAAAACAGATAGTGGGCTACTCTCTAGACTAAAATGAAAGTGGCAGAATACAGAAAATGAGATAAATTATCTTAAAACCCTGCAAAAATAGAGCACTTAAGTGAGAATATTGCACTCCAATTAGCCTAACTTTAGATGTGTGATACAGTGGTTCACTGACAGTAAAGTTTCCAGTGCGTTATTATGAAAAGTTGAGCCCGGCTTACAATTCATCTGTTCTTCTCAGAATGACGTTATCCTCACCTGCAGATGAAGAGTTTGATTTCTGAGCGAAACAAACACTTGAATCATTTCTGACAAGTTGCTGTCTTGGCAAGTTGTTTTTTCGGGCTGCTGTGATGTGTTTCTAATATATGGTTGTTTGCCAGAAAGAGGATATATGGTCTTGTTTCTCAGAAAGGTTACACAGCCTGTAGGTGTTTTTTCAAGTGGTTTTTGGCCTTTCATTTAAATTAGATGTTCCTCATGCCTCTTTTAAAATTGAGCTTCACTTCACTTGGCACTGATTACAGCAGGGACGTCAATGCCTTCATCTAAAGTCCACTACAGTCAGCATGGAGAAACCTCTGCCAAGACTTCTTTGTGTCTGCATGCAGTCTTCAGCAGAAAGAGGACTTTTAAAAGCTATCATTAAGGTGGGGCACAAGTGTAGACCAGCAGTGAAACAGAGGCTGGCACAGTAAAAAAGCAACCGTAGCCACTGGCACAACTGACAATTATCCAACACCTGGACTGGCTCTCCTCCCTGGTATGTGCGTCAAGACTGTCTACTTTGTGTTAATGCAGTGATTAACAGGAAGATTGCGTTTGTTTTCCTGTGCAGCTCTCTTGGCACCCAGTCTTTGCTTTCTGTTTGATTAAAACAGTAGATGGATGGATGCATTGTGGCTCTGTCGTGAACTTTAAAAGAAAGGGGTGAGAATGAGATGATCGAAACAGAATAAACTGAGGAGGAGTCCAGGCCTTTTCATTGTGGAATCTGGGATTTTAAGCGAGGTATTGGTGGCCTGCAGTCCTGTGGAAAGAGTCAACCCTCTTTGGTTGCCCCCAAATATGACTCTACGTCAGATTAGTGCGTCTCCCCTTATAACTCCCTGTTCTTTCCCTGTTATTTACTGTCACTACGTGACTCGCCTTCTGTCCGTCCCTCCTCACATCTACAGGACTACGTCATGGTTTTCTCCCCCTGCGTACTGCGTGGAAAGTAGTTTTAGGTATCATGGGGACGAGAAAAGGGGAAGTGAAGGGGCTTCGTCAAACAGCCCGTACTTCTGAAATGCAGAGAGTGGCATTGTCATGTGTTTTCTGTGTCAAGGTCGACAGAAAATGTCAGAACAGGTGCGCGTCTGCTGCTGAGCTGCTTGCCAACTCAGCCCCTTTGCTGTAACACGCCACCCCGTGTGACATTATAGTGGTTCACTGTGGGTTGTCTCCTCTCCTCTCTCTTTCGGTTGAGCGGGGTAAAACATGTATTTTTCCCCGTCACAATGTGAGTTCATGTAGATTTCAGATAGGTGTCGACGCCTAAACTTTGACCACTGGCTGCTGCTGTGTAGGAGTGTTGTGCAACGTTTTCTTTTTCCTTTTTGTTGTTCATTGTTTGATCTAAAGTCATAACCTTGATCAGGAGGAAGTCTGTTTCTTTAGATCAATTATTGGTCATGGCCTTCTTGGAAGCCCTGTATAAGAGGGACATCAAATACATTTTTATAAACTTAAATGTACAAACTTTGTACGTGTTTTAAGGCACATGTATAGGACAGGTGTGCTGATTTACATCACTGTCACCTCAGTCTTTTACAGTCAGGCAAACATGTTGCAAAACCTGAAAATTCTTTCTTCTTCTCAGAGGAGGTGGATTATGTTTAGGTGTGGCATTTATAAACCAAATGTCACACATGCTTTTGTCTTTTTATGACATTATAACCGATGAAATCTCCAGTGTGTAGCCGCACTGGTTCAGAAAGGTTGAAACGAAGAATTATTATCCGATCTGACCAGCTGTCATGTTTGTATCCTCTCTGGCAGCGGACTAAATGAGAAGAAAGAGAACTGCTACTTCTGTGACCCTGATGAGTGTTGTTTTCTGACGCTGTCAGCACCACACTCTTTTTCTGCTTATCCTGCTCTCGAGGTTAAATTCTTGCTGGCAGTTAGAAGCCTCCAGAAATGGAGAATTAGCCAACATTTTTCTTTGTCACTTAGTGTGATCAGGAACAGACTCTGCCTGCTCTCTTTCACAAAACCAAAAACGGAGGTCTGCTGCCTTAAGTTTCCTCCCTCATTTGTTGGTGATTTCTGTCCGACTTATCTGCCGCGGTGGATGTGTGGCCCATTGTCTTGGCAAGTGCGTCTAAATGTTTCTGACAGGTCTCAGTGAAAGACAGGCCGCAAGGGTAAACTGCCAGGCTTTTCCTCCCCCCCTTTGACTCCACTTGTACCACGCCTGGCCAGTAGATGGCGATGTTAATCTTCTCTGGCTCCGTTCCTGTCTGGACGCGTCTCCCTCAATACCATCCTCTCTTCTCCTCCTCTCTGTGGCACTCGCTGAGGAAAAGAGGGGTCTCGCCCCGTGTGGAGGGTCATGCCACCAATTCCTGGCCCCCTTTGAAGACCATGAAATTGCTGATCCAAGACGCACGATTAGTGCATTCAGCCTATTGACTGGAGAAGGGTTGACGCACGATTATAATGTCACTGGAATGTCACAATCTGTCTGGTTGTCTTTGTGAGCATACTCTCATCCAGTGGCACAGTGTACCCAAGAAGGAATAATTTGATCAATAAAAGGACACCTCTCTCTCTATTGTCGCTGGCCTCTCTATTCTAGTTTTATTAGTCAATTTGGCAGGCCGGCAGCAGGACTGCACACAAAACCGATGCCAACTCGCTGCATCCTCACCCTGGCTCCGTGCTTTATTTGCCTATCGCAGTGGTTCACTTCAAGTTACTTTGCTGTGTGTGTATTGTAGGGTGTGTGTGTGTTTGGGTGGTTGCTGCCTCAGTGAGAGGAGCAGTTTGGATCAACAGAGGAGGATAGGCTTGTCACTGTAAGTTGCTCGTGACGGAGGGCGGCTCTTCTCCTGACACCACAACACAACTTCTGTGGTGTGTCGCTTGGACACAAGCTTCACGTTGTTTGCTGCTGGTGCCGCTCGCGTTTTGCCTCAATCAACTAATTGAATGTGAAAGGCTTGCGGGCCTTGATGATATGAAGGACAACACACACACAGCAGTGGCAGTTTTAAGAAAAGCCTTTGTGTTTTGTTTGTGTGACTGTAGCTGGTTGCTTCTGCCATTTCTGTTCACAGAAGAAATTTGATTCATGCAGATCGGTTTATTGTGTCTAAAAACTTTTACTTTAAAATGTTAATTTGTGACAAGTTTTCATTGACCTCAGCACAGATTTTGATCCTTTGAAAATTTGTATTCAATGATCTTATATGATAAAGTGATATCAAATGTCCAAACCATGATGAATTAAGTTTTTTCACATATTTTATATCTCTATTTTGAGTAAAACTTTAGGTGACACGTGTATAAAACGCTTTATAATCTAATTTTTATTAGATGTTATTTCTTACTAATTGTAGCTGCTTGCCTCAAAAAGCTGTCACACTCACCTCATTGCAGTTTTTGTTCAATTCAGATATATATAAGCCATTTTTATGTCAAGAAAATTTAAGTCAGCAAGTAAAGATCAGTGACCAAAGTTTATATACAGTTTTATATTTTTGTAAATATATAAATATTTTTGATGTCTAATTTTCCACAAAACCTTTCATATGTAGCCGAATTACAGCCACATTTTTGTAGCACATTCCTCTGGTCTAAAGTTGCACCGTGAGCACTCTTGGTTTAAGTAACGCTCACTGAAGAGCACATGGAGCCGCTTGTCACAGAATGTCATCACTGACTGTAAAAGAAAGGAAAAAAAGAAAAAGAAAAAAGCTTCGAATTACAGGAAAGAGGCACTGCATTAAAGAACAAAGGAGATCGATGGCAGTACATTAAATTTTATGCGAATGAAAAAAAAAATCAACTAATTAAAATTGATTACTCCTGCTTTGTAAATGTGTTTCTGAATTAAATTATTGTATGAAAACATTTTGACCAATCGAGGAGCTGAGGAAGTATCCATTACTGGATTGCAGCTGAGAAGGGGCTGGACTGTTTTGTGGTGGCTAAGTAGTTTGTTGTGCTTCGCTGCGACTCCCCCTCTTGCACCCCCCACTGCTAAAGTGCCATGGGTTAATCTGTGATGACCCTCATCTCTCAGAGCAGCTCCGGACTCATGGTTTGGGCCTTTTACCTGAATTAAAAGGAATTTGCGGGCTATATAAGTATTTTTGTCCAAAGTGGGTGAAAGTGAGGTGTCACTGACGGAGTCGCTGCTCTTTAGTCATCGGGGGCTCTCGGGGCTCTCAGGGCCCCGCTGGGGACGCCCTTATCTAAACAGTCATCTGTCTCGCTAGTTAAGCAAGGGCAACCCCAGGCAGCACGACTGACAGTTACACATTAAGAAATGTCAGACTTGGCTTTAAACTGTATCTCTCAAGCTAGTTTTGAATTGGCTGCATGCCACATGTTTCTCTTCAGGTTTAGATCTCGCAAGAATAAAAGAAATACTTCACTTTGTTGTTGCTTCGTCTTATTTTTAAAACTCTCTGCTGCTCCACTGTTTCTTCATGCTTCACTAAAGAGTCTTTGTTATTGTTTTTTTTAATCCCGTTTATACAGATCATGAAAGAGGTCTGAGGATGATTTTTTTTTTTTAAACTGCAACCTGTAAAATCACACTTGTTGTTCCTGTTTTTAATTTTCATACCATAACTTAAATTTACAATATGAAGGGCATGGAGAATATTGGATCATAAAATATGCGGCCACAGTTTTGAAACATAAATTTACACCATAGTAAAAATCACTTTCTGTATCTCCAGAAGAGAATGAGGGAATGAAAAGGGCAACTTTCTTTTTCCTTGATGGCCTTAGTGTAACTCCCAAGGCTGCATTATCTGTATTTATCTGTTCTCTGCACAGTTTTTACAGTTTGATTGTGTCCTCTCTGCATCAAATGTGCCTCAGCCGCTGGTGTTTCTTAGCTGAACCGACTCAACTTTTCCATGTTTGTGATGACAGAGCTCTGATAGGGAAATGCTGCTGAATGGAAAGTTTGGGTTGTACATGCAGTGGTCTTGAAAAAAAAGCTTGATTTCCGTCCAACAACCCCCCCCCCCCCCCCCTTTACAAAACTTGCATAATGCGCTTTTGATGTCATGATTGTAGCCTTGCCCATGGCTCTGAAACTGACACTGATACAGTGCTGTGTGTTATTTTTAAACCTTTGCAAAGAAAATGTCAATGAAGTTTTCCATGACCCCTTTTTCATCTATTGAAATGTTGACTCTGACCTTTAAATTTCAAAAGTTGCGATCATTCGATAAAGATTGACCGTATTTAGAGAGAATAAGACACAGAAAACAAACACGCTGTGTTTACTCTTAGGTGCTGTAAAAGTAGGTTTAAACAAGCTCATAGTTTGACAGGAGAAGAAGAAAAAAGCCATTTCACCAGTACCCTATCAGATTTTACTGCTGCTGAAGTTTCGGTAGTGGTTGTTCATTGAATTTTCTCACTTTGTCGCTTCTCTGAAAAGCACTGCCCTGAAGAGAAGAAGGCAACACACAAAAACGTTCTTTTTGTACTGTCACTGTCAGGACAGTTCAGCTCCAGCAGTGCGAGTGTGGACGTGGAGGTTAGCTAAATGATCGGGTCTGCACTTCACTTCCTGATGTCTCTCAGGGTCAATAATTCCCCATAGCTCCTCCCATGAGACCCTGCTTCCTCCACTAAAGGTCACATTAAGGTGGGAAAGATGTCACAATTAGAAGGGCATTTAAAGCTGCTCTTTTAAAAAGATTAAAAAGCACATCAAGCAGGCAGGCAACTAAAGGCACCACAATAATTGCATTAAAACTTCATTCCTTTCTGGCAAGGGGCTCTGGTATCAGAAAGGTATTGGGTTAAGTCATTTAAGACAGCCGCCCCTGATAGCAAAGCATCCATGAAAGCACCAAATTAATATAGAGCTTCATTTTTCGCCGTCTCTCACTTTCTCTCGCTTTTGGTCCTCCAAACGTGTGTTTGGGGGGGAAATTTGAGACTGGCCTAACACAATTTTTGTTCATGTCTATCAGTCTGTTATTATATCAGGGGCACTTCTCCACAAATGTACAGGCCGGGGCAATTTGGAATGAATTGATTCACACTGAGACTGAATCCTATACTTGCTAATGATTTCCTTTTAGCCCCTCCATTGCAACCCCCCCACCCAAGTTGTAGTTCCATCATGCCCTCTGAATGTCTTCATTGTTGCAGACAAAATGTGTACATATATTTTTTCTGGATTAAAGGAAAGAAATTGATAAGCGCATGGCAATTTATTTTCTGTTAATTAATTGAAAAGTGATGTGACTTCTACTTTTGAATGGTCTTTTTAGACCAGAGTTTTGATCTTTGATGTTTAAATGGAAAATTAAGTTGAGGTAAAGCCTGGGCTGGTAAGATGTGAAGTATTTTAATCAAAATATCTCAGTAGATCAGTAGATTCAGAAGATGCTCAGAGATAAACAACATGCAACAAACATTTAACACGGGGAAGCCACAGCTGCAAACAACGCATTTTTACCTAACAGTTTCGGTTCAGAGTAATTGTTAGTAAAGTGGTGGTTTGGGTTGGCCCAAATAATTAAAACTGAAAACAAGTGCCTTGAATCATGTTATCTTTTCATCTGTTGTGGTTTAAATGTTGTTCTCCAATGCATTTCAAATACTGAAACTTACTGTTACTTCAAAAACTGAAACCAGCACAGAGAAACGATTGTAAGCCATATAGTGCGTTGACATTTCTGTATAGTGAGTCGGTATAGAATTTCCCAACCGCACAAGTCCTGGAACCCCATAATGCACCTGCAAAATATCTATAGGTCTTACCGTATATTATAGTTAAGTGTTGTTACTAGTTTGAGCAAAAATATACAACTGGTTACATGGATTGCTTCAGGCGTCCAACCATGCGGTTCGAACGTAATTGGATTTCGTCCTCATTTCTCACAATTCAAGGTATCACAGTTGTAATTTTTTGACAAGTGCAGTGCAAAGTCTTGTCCAATTCAAACTCAATAACACTGCTGTAATCTTGTCCGTTCATCAACTTCACTCTCTTTAAGTGTGTTGGTTAATGTCATCTCTTCCTATGATTGAGTTTTCGCCTCTTTTTCGGCTTTACCTGACACTCTATTGGTTATCTGGTTTGTAAAGATTATTGCTCTTAACATGGAGCACTTTGGTGCATTAGCAGTCAAAGCTTTACTTGAGCTTTACATTAGAATCTAATTGTTGTTTTAACTGAAAATGATTCACTAGTTTGCCAAAAGGAAGGAAATTCACCTCATTTCTTTTTTAAGTTATTTATGCTGCCAACCCAAATGTGCCTCTTACTGTTATCCATCTTTACCCCCTTAAAAGCCTGGTTGTGTGCTACCCAACACTATAACTGGGATGATCCATAAGTCAATAACAAGACAAGACTGAAACCTGCACAATGTGGTTATAATTGATTGAGATGTCTGGGTGGAACTTGTGCAAAGCATCTATGTCATCTGCTAAGAAGTGCACTTTTCCTCTCCCTGAAGATCTACCACTACAGTTTTAACCAAATGGACATTTGCCTCATTAGTGTGCCGCTGAGCTAGCTGCGGTCCTTCCTAAGATGTCATACTTAGGCCTATTAACATTGACACAATTTCCTCGTCCATGTTGTGCTATTGAAATTTTGAGGCAATGTAAACAAGGTTTGCTTGTTCAGCATATTCTCCCTTCTATTAGATCATTACCTCTCACAGGGCCAACATCACTCTGTTATTTACTGGAATAAATATTTGAATATTAGATTTTAGTGTGTTTATTATCTCTGGTTGCTGCTTTTACCACAAGTAGTTTTGTTGGCTTACTTGAACGGTAAGAGGTTTGCCAAGAGCAGGATGATTTTGTCTTGTTATCAAAGGGGTATTTTCTTTGTGTTTTGACTGTATCTTTTGGCCCAGAACATCAGTTGGGGGTTCACCATGCAAATGGTTTAATCTGCTTGTCACAATGAAGGTTCCGGGTGACTGACTTTAATAAGCCCTCAGCATATAGAGATACAGGCAATTCCATACCCCTTGCATAACCCGTATGTACATCAAGGTCATGGTAGTTCACAGTGCAACCGTAGATTAGTGTCTAAATAAATTGTGGCAGCATCTCTTGGGATGAATCTGGCACATTTTGATAAATTTCACTATTGAGGTTTCAATATTGTATTCATTGTATAATTCTGCAGCAAGTCTTTGGATGCTGCATGTATTTGTGTGTACTTGTGTACTTGATTTAATAAGAGAGTTATTAAAGCTACTACAAGGAACTTTGATTTTTTTGTTGATTCTGGCGATCCCTTTGAGCAAAAGATGAGAACGGGGAAACAAACTTAACTTTGTTTTAGTGCTGCACTGTACCACCAGACTATAGAGCAGCTTCTTACCTCAGGCTGTGAGACACTTCAATTCATCCTCAGCACTCCACCATTAAAAGTAGTTTTCATTTTATGACTTATCCAACATGAATAAGTCTGATTCCGACCTGGTAATAGGCATTAATAATAACTATGATAATTATACAGAAATAGAGAGCCAAAGTCACGCCCCTTCCGGTGGACCACCATGGGATCTTATTTTGGAAAAAATATGTATGGTAGTGAATGACAAGAGACAAATAATTTTTGGATCCCGCTTGAATTGTGCCTTGAACTACACAAATAATGTTTGTCATTTTTCAAGAAAGTCATAGTTTGTCATAATACAAAATTAGAAAGACTATGCAGCCAACAGTTGTGTTTGTTACATAGTCTTGTTGAACGCTCACCAAAACTGATAAGTGAAACCTTGTAGAGCCGATCCTGTATATTAGCTTGCTCACAAAACTGACAAATTCTCCTTTCACATAACTGCAGTTGTCAATATAGCCAGATTTATCGTGATTTTCATCTTTTAGTACCTTTTCTGTGCCAAGTTGACGGCCATGTTGGTGACATATGTTGAGCAAGTTGATATAGTTCACTGAGCGGTTTAACACAAAACTGACTGGAAACTTTCTTGGCTGGAAAATATTTGAAATAGACAAATTTCATATGTGGTGTTTTTTAAGCAAAAAATCAAAATACTAATGTGTATAATAATTAATAACACTAATACAAACAAATTACTCTGTGACAGTAAACTGAATATGTTTGGGTTGTGGACAAAACAAGACATTGGATGTCATCTTGTGCTTTGGGAAACACTGATTGACATTTTTCACCATTTTCTGACATTTAACAGACCGAACATCAATTAATCGAGAAAATAATGGAGTAATCAATAGTGAAAATAAGTATTAGTTGCAGCTGTAATTCTAACATTATTTTCAGTAAAAAGGAAAATTGTGATAATTATCATTCCCACTAACTATTATATGGCAATTGTAATACCTGTCTAATCACCATGTGTATTTTTTCTACTGTGTGCAGCCCTCAAAAAGTTCCCTAAAGTTGCCTGTGCCATGATTCTCTACTGTACTGTGTGTTTGTCACAGAAATCTAGCTCTTTATACAGCTTCCCTGCCACACCTACCCCTTGGACAAGTTTAAACTGCAATTCTTTTGGATTGAAACGGGTTCATAGTATATGCAATGCATTACCCAAAACGAATTACCACTGGCAGGGCGCTCAATCACTTTGTATCTTTCAACACTAAGAGAAAAGAAGAGTAATCAAAACCTTTCAACCTATTAGAGGGATGACTTTTACAATTGAATCACGGGGACCACAGGTGCGATAATAAGTCATCTAAACCTCCCCTCCAGTGTGTTTCCCCTTTCTCTGTGTTCTTACATATTTATCTATTTTAGGAGGCGCCACTTCACGGCGCCCACTTTGAATTTATGTTTTAATGCCATTTGAGGAAGATTTTTTTTCTCCCACCGATTCTTGGAAATGCATACTGGGGTGGAAAATTAAGGTGCATCTCGAAGGAAAACATAATAGAATCGATGAACGCTGTGCACTTAAAACTACTGATGTTCTGATGCTATTTAACGTTCTAGTGCATTAACGTTTCAAGTCATTACAACATTCAGGCTGGGTGATTTGATCATGGCAGGTTTTTAACTGGAAGAATTACAGAAGTTTTCAGCCTAGGATTCTCAAGTTATTAGATACAAATGATCACCTCTGCATTAAGTATAGATTTTCTTCGACTGCGCACTTAAGAATGGAAGTTTGTCTTTAAGAGGGTAATAGCAAATTAAGCTCCATACTCCATTTGTCCAGCACTCTTGATGGGCTAATTTTATAACTGCTGATTTGGTCATTCCCCACATTTAGCTGGAAAGTGGTCAGGTGGTCTTTCCTTTTCACTGCTGGGTGTGGGGGCTTAGAAGCAACTATCAAATGGAATCCGTTTATCTTTTTTTCTTATTTATAACGAACCTTTTTTCTAAAAGAAGGTCTAGACTGTTGTTTGTACTGTTGAAAGCATCACTATCCTGCAGACCTTATCTTCTTCCTTTCACATTATCTCATTGTGAGGAATTAAATCACATTTGTCTCTTCCCAGATTACCACTGCTGTAAAATTTCTCCAGAACCCAAAAGTGCGCCAGAGTCCATTGGCGACCAGAAAAGCCTTCTTGAAGAAAAAAGGTGAGAGATATTTGATTTGCTCTTGATTTATGTTGAATACAGTGCAGGAAGCGTTGAAAAATACAATATGTATCTGTCAGAAAATCGTATTAACATCATAATCCATATGTGTTTATTTACAAAATGTTGTTGGCCAGAGATGCACCCGCTGTCTTTCTTTTTTTCTTTTTTTTATAAGATTGGTCTATTAAGGTCAAAGGTCGTGGCTGTAGCTCTTTGCCCTGGGGGGGTCTAACAGGGGTCGATTTAGCTTCAGAGTGCATGATTCAGGCCCTGTGAATAAATGACACACCAGTTGGGATGCTCCTTTGGGTTCAGGAAAATTAATATTGACAAACTCCCTCTGCATTTTCAATGGAATTATCAATATTGCCTTCCAGCATTTTAACCCTTTTACTTAATTTAACTGTTATCGTAAATTTGAGGCATGACACGGGGAGGCTTTCGAAAGCAGGGACGGTGTAAATGTTTGCTGGCTCTTCAGTTTCTTTGCAATTCATTGAGATTATTTCTGACACATGGTAGAATATTGTTTGTGCAATAAAACTTGCAAAAAGCTTTATTACTCTGAACTCATTTAAGTCGGTTCAATATAATGCAGCAGTGGAAATGTGCAGTGTTATGCCATGTGTTTCTTAGAGTCGGCCTAAGCAATGGCAATATGCACAGAGAGAGAAAGTATGTAACTTTACCTCAGATAAACTCTTTGTGGTGAATATTTTTATTTTAGTTCTTGGAAAAAACAGTTTTATACTTCGGGGACTGTACCTCTGCATTGCTGGGGGACTTTGCCTGCAGCATTAGAGTAGCCAAAGAGTGAAAAGTGAGCCTAAAAGCTCCATGACAGGGGAAGGTAACCTGAAACCAAATCCATGGTTGCCGGCTGCTACTACACACATCTCATGTGGCTCTAATGACTCTTGATATCTTTTGAAATTTCTTTCTCATTGTGTCTCATTATTGACAACTAAGGCATGTTTATAATCTACTGTTGGTTCTCTCAAATGTAATCAGGCCTCATCAATACCAAAATGATGTCATACTACGCCACACTTTCTTCTTACTTTCTGCTTCATTGTAAACTCCGCAGCTCCGCTATCCAAAATGGTTTTGCTCTTACTGCACTTTAAGTCCATGAAATATGTATGACGCTTTAATGCAGATTTATTTTGGAAAGTCAGTTCCACTGTAGATCTAAACAAGAATCCTCGATTTGCATAAGGGCATTGATCTCAGGGAGAGAGAGGGTAAAGATGAGAGAAAATAGAGCAATGAAACACTAAGCACAAAGTATGTTTGAGTAGCACTCTGAAGTACTCATAGGATAGCTCTTGACTTGTATTGTATAGTCATACAACAGTGAACCTGAGATCCTTTAAATTTATACTCAAGCTTTCATTTTCATGTGTTGTTTCAGGTAAGTGCTTTACTATAACCCTGTACTTTTTCTTTCTTTTTCACGTCAACACACTAATTTCAATCCTAGAGCAGCAGCATTTGTACATGTTGATGTTACAGGAAATTGTGTCAAGAAAAGGTTTAATAGTAATTATCTAACCTCGTGTCATTTAGAAACTAAACTAAGTTGAAAAGCAGGATTATAAATCAAATTTCTTGAAGAGATAAATTATGAGTCACATTCGTATCTTTATATCAGTATTTCTTATACAACTAAGCCTTTTCTTTTAAATGACAAGTAAAATTAAATCAATTTTCCCAGCCCTTATTTGTGGTGTTGCAATGCAGGACATTATGAGTTTTACTTTTCCGTTACTTGCCTTCAGAGTATAATATACAAATGAAGCATCATTACAAAATCCTGATTCATGTTCTCAAAGATATACATTAAATATATTTGTGTTTTCTATGTTGACATGAGTTTCACTTTGAGGTGACCACTTTTTGACTCATTTTATATTGTATTTAGAAAGAGTGAATTTCCCATTCATTCACTCCTTTACTGTTTCAGAAAGAGTTTTTAGCCTGGAAACAAGTCAGACAACTACAAGATGAATTCAAAATTCAAAGCAAAAAAGAAATTTAAAAAATAATAAAAAATTGGAAAATGGAAGAAAAACTGTACATAATTATTTAAAGGGTGGATGCCTTCCAACTAGGGTTGGAGTGATGTCAAATTTTACAAACCGGTTTGATATACAGTAAGGCCTAAAACCTGACCGGATCATAAATACCAAATTTCACAGCTGGATGTTGTACAAGACTCAGCCGCTCCGGAGTGGAACATTATTAGAGCCCCTGAATGAGAGTGTAGCAGCACTACAGTCCATCAGGACAACTGCAACACATTGTGTTTTCCTACCCAACCCTACTTCCAACTCACAAACACTAGTACATGGCCTGATTTGTAGTGATTTTTCCCCCTTTGGGCACTTTTCCTCATCTCCAAAAATAAAAAAACACAGCATGTCAGAAAAGTTTCTCTGTGGTAAACATAATGTAAACGATCCAGTGTCAGTAGTAAGTCACTCGCCAATATGACTTTCACGGGTGCGGTAAATATTTCCAGAGACGTTGCTGTTACACCTTAGGTTTTGGGGCAGTGTGGTACTTCTCCATGACATCGGATTTAAAGCGTGTTTTTCTTAAAAACAAGATTGATATCATACTGTTTTGTGGCTTTGACTAGTGTTATCACAATACTGGAATTTCTAACTTTGATACAATACCTTGAAAAATATTGATATTCAATACCATGTTCGATAACACAGGGAAAAATTCATATAATATTGAGGGCATACAATTTTAGATTTTTATTAAAACATAGAACAGCTTGGTTTCTGTTTGTTCAGTACAACAGCATTTAAGGTAGTATACTTCTGACCATAGTCATAAGAGGGAGAGGAGGCAGGCCTATGTGGACACTGCAGTGCTGTGGGTGTTGACTTGCTATCAAAGAGGATCCGGAGTGAGAAAGCGCATCTGGTATCAGTATCAAGACTGTGGAAAATAAGTTGTGAAACCGTTTCAAATATTCATCATCAATTTTTCAATATTTCAATATTTTTTCATTTAAAAAAATTTATGATGCAGCAATAATCAGCATTGTAGCCATCTGAATCGCAATTGAATTGTGAGGTGCCTTATTACTGCTGATTGGTTGCTTGTTTTTCAGTCCTGAGCCATAGTAGATGTTTGAATAAACATGGCAGTGAGCTAAAACTCACTGTTCCCCTGTTTCTGTACTCTGCATGTATTGTCCTCTCAACCTTTTGACCTAGAAACTCAATCATCCTTCTCCTCCCACAGTCACCACAGCAAATGTGCCAGTCTTAATTTCTAATACAGTTTAATGTCATATTTATGTAAATACTTCTGGATTTTACTCTATATTAACAGCCAGAAATGTCAAAGCACACATAAAATGAAACAATACCATCTCCCGGTAGAGTGGAATTTAAATTGGATTCCTCTTGCTGCCAGTACTTATGCCGGACAGCTGATGAAGGGGAAAATAGGACCCACTTTGATTGCATGTTGCGGAATCTTTACACAATAATCTCGCTCGTGCATATTATTTCCCTGCACATTTGTGCCCTAATCTGTGCTGAAGGATGCCTCTCTGGTAACATCTCCTTTTTTCCAAAGAGATCCTAATAGTGTGGTTTATTTCAATATTCATTGAAAAATATAATTTTCTGTTTTCCTTCAACTGTCAATTTCAGGGTATGAATTGGCAATTATGTAGTCCAGTACTTCTAGCTGCCCCTCTTGAGTCCTTGTTGAATAAACTGACTGAAATATTGAAACTTTGTCACTTAAATGTAATATAAATCTAGATTTAAACCCAGGGATGCCTTTATTTGTTGTTTCTTCTGCAGGGTAGTGGGAAAATGAATTGCATTTAAAGCCATCTTGAAGCAATTTTGCTTGACTTGTTCCTTGCCAAGATCAAGTAAATTTTATTGTGTTTGACTGAAATATAATGTGCTCATCTAGTGAATTGTGCCATCTATGTCCTCTACAATTAACAGATGTAACGACTAAAAAGCGTTGGGCCCCATTTTGGCACCGCCATTTAGCCCAGACAATTAGCAGTTACACACATAATTACCAAAAAAAATCAAATTCTCAGGACAAAGTCAACAACATTTTCCAGCTTTCAACATGTCACTTTGACCGTGGCCCCTAAACTGACATCACTCAAGCGCTGTTGGATTACCAGACTGAGTGCAGTTTGTCTGGGAATGTAAAGCCCAGAGCGAACACATACACTGTGGCATCACAGGTAAATACAGCACGTGAAACAGGCACAGTACATTCTCTGTCAGTGAGACATAAATGATGGCTTGACTTATTTCTTTTTTATACCGTCCCAGTTGTTATTGAGTTGAATAAATAATGCTAATAGATTTCACCCTGAGTGGAGGGCCAGTGATCGAGGGTCACAGGGAACACAGGTAGGCTGTTGGTCTATTACCATACCTGCTATGAAGGTAAGGGTAAGGTTCATCATCCCAGATATTAATAGGATGCTGTTTGTAAGTGGGGTTATGTGGCTCACCTCTCGGACAAAAATGACAATGACCAAGGCCTGCATAGAAGGTAAAGGGATTGATGTGGTTATAAATTACTCCACGGCGCCACCTAGCCTAGGCCTTGCCTACTTTGTCATCAGTACAAGGCGATAAAGCAGGGAAATGAGAGCAGAGTCCCCCTTTTTAATACATAAATGAATACTCTATGAGAGTGGTCATTATTTAGGGCATGCTATTTTCAAGCAGTTACACCGGACCAAATGACATGTAGAATCTCCCTCCACCGACGCAGCATGAGGAGCAGGTTGAAGTTGCACCCGACTTCCTAATAACCCATTGACCCCCATCTATTTATGACCCCTGTCATACATTTCTTTTTTCTAAATATCATATTCAAAATGTAAGTAATTTTCATTCAAGGGCAGCTTCATAATTCAGGCCTTGGGAGGACGGTGAAAAAGGCATTCACCTTTTACCACCCAAAATATTTTAGTAAGCAATATTTATAATTGGCTGTCCGGCCTAGGTGCTGACCCATGAAGTCCAGAAGTGCCAGAATTGGAGAAATGGATTTAATGTAAGAGCCTTGCTGCCTCTTTGCCCTTAAAAAATACCCAGAGAATATGAGCCAGTGAAAATAGAGCTGTAAATAACCTGACGAGCAATGGGTTTTCCTTTAAATAAATACCGATCAGGTTTATGTTGAAAGACAATAGAAAACGTAGCCCAGATATGCAGTTTACAGTATTTATAGCTGTAATATCGAGGTGCCAGCACCGTAATTTCATGCCCCAATGAGAATGGCAAGGTCAAAGCAAATGCTTTGGCTGAGCATCTGCTAATACGGTGACTCATAAACAGGCACTGCGTGTATCAGGTGCACCAAATAATACAGTATAATGAAATACAGAATAGCTTTCCATTATTGTTCTTTTTTATGGTGTCGTCATTAGGTGTAATTTATGTCTTAAAAAATTCATCTCCCCACAGGTCGATCTGAAATGGAGGTCCAGGGGTCATTCCACAGGTTTTGGAACCCGTAATAAATTTCACAATCCCTTTTTTGTCTTTTCCTTTTATATGTAAAACTCACTTTCACCTTGTTCCCTTTTCTTTTGGATCTAAGGGCTCTTTCATTTGCTGTTGTCTTCACCTCGACAATAAACAGATCAGAGCATACAACACAACTTAGTAAGCTCTAATTTGACTAGAAAACAGCTTTATGAATCTATTTTATTTTGACGCAGGGTAAAAAACCTTTCATTTGCTGCATAAACAACATCAAAGACGAGAACAGCCATTAAGATGTACATACATTAAGCTCCATAGCAGCCTAAATGTGGATTATTTAAAAAGACTTTTCAAGGTGAAAGGAGAAAACCTGAAGCATTTTTATTTCTTCTCATTCGGTGAAACTGAGATCCTAGCATGTCTCACTCAATAGTCTGCCACCATGTAGTCTGCTGTGGTCAGATGAATCAGGAGTCCAGGGACACATTATTGCTTATTTGACAGTGTAGTCTGACTGCACAAACTCAGCACATGGCGCTCACCACTTCCTGGCACTCAGGACCTGCTGTAGACTACTGGCCGGCCAATATTTGCCTTCAATTATTCAACAATTTTCATGGCCATTTGAAGTCCCCAGAGCATTTAAATAGGTGACGGAAGGGACCTCCTCTTGGGGTAAGCTGTGTGGTAGATTATCAACGGATTGCTTTATGCTTTAGGGCTGCTGATACAGGGATAGGTTAAAGTGGGATTTCTGAAGGTTCAACCTGCTATTCAGATCTGACTCACAATTAAGCAGCTTAAACAGATATTAAGAGGGAGACTTTTCATTGATTAAAAGTTTTTCTTTAAACCTTAAGAAATGAAAATGTCTGGATTCCACATGGATCCTTTTCTTGTGAAGACCTCTCTGGAGGTCAGGGACAGAGATATTAGGATGTGGCTCTGTAGAGTTGCTATCAGGGCCGCAATGAACAGGTACTTTGTCCATTGAACTGTTTTTTTTTCTCAATTAATAGATTAGTTATTTGGTCTACAAAATCTCAGAAAATGGTGGAAAATGTTGATCAGTGTTTCCCAAAGCCCAATAAGATGTCCTAAGATGTCTTGTTTTTTTACTCAGACCTCTTAATCAAAATAGTTGGCGATTAATTTTATAGTTAAAAACTAAGCGATCAATCGTAGCAGCTCTAGTTACTATTAATGAAAACGTAGAAGCATCTCCTGAAAGACTGCAACTGAAGCCTTTCCAATTGCTCGATTTCTCTAAAAGGATGGAGGAAGCTTATTCTGAGCTTGTGTAAATTCTCTAAATCCTGAGGGAACAATGCATGTAAAAGGTTCTCTTACAGAGGGAATTTTCTGTCAGTGAGCGAGGGAAATGGCTCAAAGACATAATGGTAAAACGTTAGCAAGGGACACCCTGTTAGGCTACACTGAGCAATACTAATATGTACTTGCTCAAACATAAGGTAAATGATGCTCATCAATGCATAAGAACTAGTGTACAAACCAGTTTTAATTCTTTATCTTCAGCTTTCTCCTAATTGATTTTGTTTAATGTTGTTTTTTTTTTTTTTAAATGTAGCTCATTGAAAGTTGTAATTATTTTCCTTTGTTTAGACTAAGATGCTCATTAAAAGATGAGACCCACAGCAATGGCAGCATATGGCGCCTGAAATAAAATCCTTTCTTGCCACAAAAGGAGATGTTCATATTAGATTTTTTTTTCTCCTCCCTTCTGATTCTCCATCAGGGAGCCCTTTGCAATTTAATCATCACTAAAATCATTAAAAAGATCTGAAGATTAAATTATATTGGCATTTGCAAAATTATGTAATACATTTACATTACAATGAAGAAATTAAAATAATGCATTTTCGCTGTCTGGGGTGTATGAAATCTCCACATGGGAAATATAACCGGAGAAGTGGACAGACTCTTATTTTCTTTGCCTTTGGTGGCAGTTAATAGGCTCGCAGAGTTTCAGATTTCATTGTGTGAACCTTTTCACACCATCTTCCTGTGATGGATATCCCTGAAAAGAAAAACTCTCAGCGGAATTTTCTGAATTATGAAATGAAAATGCATTTTTGAGAAGAGGGGTAGGTAAAATTGAATGAAGATTTGACATACCTTCTCTAAATTGTAGTTACAGGATTTATGGGGAGCTTGGGAAGTATTTAAGCATATATTATGATAGCCAAGGAGCCATTTGGCGTTTCCCATTAATGCGCAGTCACTAAACCCCCTCCGAATGTCTTAAAAGGTGTGTGTCTTGATTGCAGGGCTGACGGACGAGGAGGTAGAATTGGCCATCCAGCGCTCTGGCAGCACAGAAGAAGTCCTGCCTCTGAGCCCTGTGGGGCCTCCACATCCACTCCATGCAACTCAGCTGGTTCCTGCACCACACAGTGAGTGCACACCGCCTTTGATACCTGCTGCATATACATGATATTAATATTTATGTGCACCGTCTCACCTGAAAAGCCAAGTCTTATTTAAAACTTTAGATCCTTGTCCAAGGTCTTCCCTCTTGTTTTTATTCATTTAAACCCACTAAACAGCATTAAATCACCAAACACAGTGATATTTACAAGTATGAGACATGTACGCCACACAACATTTGCCATGATTGTGAATTCAGATACAGAGAATATGACATTGCACAGCACAAGCTCATGAAGCTGATCTGTTTCAAGGGGTTCCACCCTGGCAAGACCCCACACCGCAACCTGTATCTTTATTACCTCAGGAGGTTATGAGTGCTGTCCACTGATTTACCAATGCAGAATGAAGTCCGCGTAATGCTTAACCCATATGACAATGATTCCAGATGTATTCCACCCTCATTTATTACCACACTGTCCTTGACTCCCCTGGCATCTCATGTTTTGTAATGAAAGTGATGTTGATGGGATGGCCATGTAGTTAGGGAGACTCGCGGCTCTCCGTCCATAGTGGGGGGTTTTATATCAAAACGGCTATAAGGGAGCTGCATAATGAGGTGAGAGCGGGGAGTCTTGTATGGGGGGTCATGCTGAAAAGAGGGGGCTACCTCCCTTTGATGTCCTTGTTATGGGGACGGTGCACGGGGACCCGCATCCATCTCTGTCGAAGTAATGGATACTCTGATCTCTATTTCCACGCGGTAGAAGGACAGGAAGGCCTCCACTGAACCCAATAAATTTGAGAGGAGATTGGAAAAACGGGGGATGGAGACCACAGTTCCACAGCTTAAGTGACCAAATAAAAAAAGGAAGATGGCAGAGTGGAAGTGGTGGAAGGAAAAAGGGAGAGACAGAGGAAGAATGAAAGGTCCTAACGGGGGGGAAAGGAGCACATGAAGACCCCTGGTGATGCAGTGAGGCTTGTTCAGGGTCAACCACCTATCCCAAGGACTCCCAGGCCTTTCAGAAGCACGGTATTCTGGGATAGGTGACAGTCTATCGCAGCTATAATGTTGATGAAGACCCAAATTTATGTGGTTACCATATGGATGCTGGAAGATGATTCAAAATTTTTCAATACAAAAGGTTACAGGTTCATCCCTGAATGCTGCACCAGCGATGAAACGTGCCCTTGAGTGAGGAGAATAAAACAAAATTCACCTTGAAAATATACCATATAGTCCAACATGACAGCGGGTCTCTCATTTTATTTGCATGTCAAATCACACAAGCGGTAAAGCACAAGATCAATCTGTTTTACTTACTTCAAGCCAGTAAACATGTACCACATAAGCCATTAGGTGAAATCAGACCTGTAATAGAATATCAATGGTGTACTTTAGCGGCCTAGCCTCTAATAATTTCCTATTCATTTGGGCCGCATCAGAGGAAATAAAAGAAAAACTCATACAGTGTATTTCCTCCAGAGCTGTTTGTTGTTTAGTGACATTTTCAGTTGAATGCCTCTCTTATGTGGGGAATTTCCACTTTGACAGACAGTTGGCCTACCCAGATGACAGCTTGCACAATGACACACTTTCACATTATCTGTCACTCAGCAAGACAGTCAACTTCTAGACACACATACACACACACACACACACACACACACACACACACACACACACACACACACACACACTTGCCTTTTCAGTTGTATAAAGGTTTATACACACTGTATTAGGCCCCACCCCAAAATAAATGGAAGACAATAGTGTGTTTTCTGGAAGAGCAGGATAGAGACAAAGCTCTTTTGCTATGTAGACTTTATAGATCTTTTGCATCAGCAGATGGAGAAATAGATTAAATGCTTATAACGTGTACATTATACACATGAGGTAATGCAGAGGTAATGCTAATGCTGAGTTTTTTTATGTGTTTTGTATGTCTATGAATTTGGACACCAAATGAATTTCAGTGTAAACTGACTTTAAAGTCATATCATATTATGTCATATTGTATTATCCTTATCTGCATTTAAATTATACAACCATGCAACGAGTATTTAACACTGACAAAGAAAACTTTGATTGGGCTACACAACACACACACGTTTCAATTAGGGTCGGGCAGTCTGATGAAAGTGCCGACCATCTACTTTTCAGACGCATCATAGAGATTGCACTATCTGATTTCATCTTATTTCACTTTCTATATTTTCATAACATCATTGACCCCATTCACAGGGCAGTCATTTTCCCCTGACATCGTGCTCAGAGTGGGAAGCTTGAATGCTGGGATAATATTATGCATGTCGTATAAACGTAGGGAATCTGAGAAGTTGTTGTCATTTCATCACTTACCGGTTGAGTAGAAACTGAAATGTTATGGGACAATGAAAATCCGGAGGGAAATTGGGCCATATTTGATAGCCCATTTGCTATCGTTAGCATTCAACAACTTCCGAGCTAACATTGCCATTTGATTACTTTCACTTCCAGGCTTAAATAAATGTGTCCAATATATGGGGTCATATTTTAGAACTAATTTATGCCTTTCCTAGCTTATGGCGTTACACTATCAAACAGTAATGTTAGCTAGGAAGTGGTTGAATGCTAATGTTAGCTGTTGTTTCATTCATTCATTCATTGTCTTTTCAGTTGCTGACCAATCTGAAAGCAGTGAAATTACAAAGATTTGTCAGATTCCCTACATTTCTACAACTTGCAATCTGGAACTCAGCAGTACCACAGCTGAGCCTCCGATCCCTGAGCGTGATTTCAGAGGAAAATGGCCGCTGTGTGAATATTGTCAATTGACTAACAGATCAGCCTTACTTGAACATACCAATAATATGATGTCGCTAATTAGGTAGCTATGCTGATGGGATGAATTACTTTATATGGCTCTTCCTTGGGTGCCACATTGTAAATAATGCAATGTAAGTTATAGGTAGCCGCTTGGCAGATGAGGAGCAATCTTTAATGCTATATTGTGCTTTAATGGTGCAAATTTATTTAAAACATTCAGTCTATTTAAAGACTGGCTATACAGGGAATTTCAAAATAAATCGCAATTTCGATCTTGGATTGTGATTGCGTTTAAATAGATTTTTATTTTTTTGGCCAGATTGCCCACCCCTAGTTTCAAGACCCAGTTCATTTATTCCCATGAATTTATCTAATGAATGGAAAACAATGGCTGCCTGGGTTGGTAGGAAAAGTTCTATGAGACACTGGTACATTTTTTTAAGTTTCATGTCACAGTTTATTCACATGTACTTAGTATGCCAGTGCTAGAGGCAGCATCTTGAGAAAGCTTCTGAGCCACATTAAACTTTTAGTGAAACAGTCTTCAAATGTATTGTACTATGTTTAAGTGATGTGTCTCCCTCTCCAGGTCCAACGGGCTACAGATGGAGAGACTACGGTGCCCTCACCATCATTATGGTGGGCATCGCCTTTGGCTTTCATCAACTTTACAAAGTAAGTCACACCCTGTTTCACCTGCCGTCGTGACCATGTTTCCTCACCGACTTTGTTTTCACAGTTAATGCTTCTCTAAAATTAGTTATATATACTATACTTTGCATCCTAAGGTCTGTCTGTACTGCCTCTCCCTGATATTACATTTAAATTGGTGGGCTTAGCAAGTACATCAGTTTATGATGAATTATGGTGCTAGAATAGAAGGCGCCTCTGCAGTATGTAACATCACTCTGGTCTTGTTATTAAGCCTACCCTGCTTTACGTCAAAGCATGATCTCATTTGAACCCCTTCTTTTTAACTTTCCCTTCCCTCCTCCTCTCAGATATATATTTTTTGCCTTTAAAAAATATAGTTGCTAACACAGCACACAACCATTTTTTTGATGTCCCACCTTCTAAAAATAATCACCCTGGTTTTTATCGGGCTTAGCAGCCCTTGAACATGAGCTCATGAGGCCCCTTGTCCCCGGTGACATTAATCCCATAGTGGTTGTTAGTAGTAGTCTGAGTGGCATGTGGAAGCCATTACTCTCGTTTTAGAGGAGGACAGGAGCTCGAGCAGTAGCTCTTGGCCTAGATGACAGGCTGTTCTCCTCTGTGTGTGCACGAGAGAGAAAGGGTACATATCATGTACATGCATATGCCTACCTGACTCTGTCCGCCTTTCGTAATGCTGCACATGCACATTCAGGGTCTTCTGTCCCTTATTCCTCTGTCCCTGCGCTCCTCCGCTTAACACAACACACACTGTACCAGTCCACTGTTTCCTCCATGCAGCAGGGTTTGCCAGCCACTGGTCGTCTGGGAGGTGGGATTCCCTGGCGGGACGGCACAGGTTGCTGTCATGTCACTGGAGCGTAGCGCCAGTCGCACCATATGTCCAGGCTTCTGCCCATACTTTATTTATGTTATGGTGCACCTTGTAAACACCACACTCCCAGCAACCCACTTATTAATTACCACGTGTTGACACTCATTTAATCTTTTTCTCTAAAAAGTGTTTATTACTTGCGCTGGTGTGGCGGCTTGCCACCTGAGCTGGAGAGAAAACCCGGCTCAGGCAGCAGAGAGCTGCAAACCGGCTGCGAGCGATTAAGTGATCTTTATTCAGTCTTAAAATATAAAAAATAAAACATTTATGATTTTGAATGCAGTTCAGTGGGGCCCTCCAGGGTCACACAGACATTGATTTTATTTGGAGAGCTCGGCTCTACACACATATGTAAAGGATCCAGAGAGACGCTTAGCAAGCTGAACAGCTGCTCATCTGGTTAACACTCACGCTAAAGAACAAACATCCTCATTTGGCTGTCAGACATACATATCATTTTGGTAGAGTTCTGTTTATTCAGTGGGAGAGACACGATAAACAACATGACAGACATTGTTTTTGGTTTTTTGGAAGACTATTTTCAGTGTTCACCACCATGTTTTTACTGTCTCTTTCTGGGTTTCATTCATTTATATTGTTGGTAATGTGTTTTTAAGCCTGTGGATTGTAGAAACTTTCGTGAAAGAGCAGTCTGATTTTTTAAGTTTTACAAATGACTTGTTTAGTGTATAAATTGTCAGAATATTGTGAAGAAATTCTCATAACCGAAGGTTGCCTCTTAAAATTAATTTTTTAGTCTAACACCTAAAGATATTTAATTTACAATGGTGTAAAACGGAGAAAAGCTGCAAATCTAGGACCATTTTTGACATTCATGCTTTAAAAATGACTAATTGACTAATGATTATCAAACATATTCATTCATTTTTTACTCTATATGTGTGCACATACCTGTTTCAGTTGTATGGAGGCTGCAGAATTACATGCACGTAATCATGCCGTTTAGACAATGAGGCACTTGTCCAATAAAACAATGCTTTTGACCCTCCAATGCCAAGTCTAGGTGGCCCTGTCTCTTCCTCATCTTTCTGCCCCTTCCCACCAGAGAGAAGTGTAATATTGTGCCATGCTTTTAATTGCAGAAATACATCCTTCCCCTCATTATGGGCAGCCGAGAGGACAAGAAGCATCTGCAGAGGATGGAGAGCAACATTGCGGCAATGAGTGGCACGCTGACACAGACAGGTGAAGATTAATATCTTCATCACTTTCTCCCTCCTTAACATTTTCCCTCATTTATCTGTCGCCAAAATCGGGGGGCCCCGCACGTTTTTAACAAATGACGCCGCTGTCATTTCGCTTTAATTTGAAATTGCTTGTTTACTGTCAGGCTCGGGCTCAATTAATTACGTTTCGCTGAAAAGCTCTTAACCTCGGAATATTAATGAGGAGTTGGGAAATGACAACTTTTCTTCCCCCCGCCCATCCTCTCTCACTCCCCCCCCCCCCCCCCATCCGTCTCTCCCCCTGCACCAACCTCACCCCCATCCAAACCTCCACCGCCATCATCATCATCCACCCTCTTCCCCGTAGGTGGCGAGAAAGTTCATTTTAATTTTCTGTGCGTGTATGTGTATTTGCGCGCGTGTGCGTGCAGGATGTGCGTGCGGCATGGCACTGTGTGGCGTCTGGGCTCAGCACTGGCCCTAGTGTGATTAAGTGCACGGTGACAGGTGCGGCTCCCATGTTGGACAGGTGAGGAATCTCAACCTGGCTGTCAGGCATGGAGAGAGAGAGAGAAGCAAGGAGAGAGATGCTTTCCTAGCTCTTTGTCAGTATAATTAAAAATCCAGGGAGGCGTAAATGAGAGAGGCAGTCTGAGAAAGTTTGGTCTCGTTAGCAGTAGTGTTGAACTGGAGTGTGTTTTCACCTGAAAGGTACCAATCCCTATTAGAGATACGAGGCCTGGCAGAAATGTGCTTGGAAGATACTCAAAAATGCTTTAAAATTATGATTATGATAAATTATGAACTGCATTTAATGTCTAGAATCTAGACTAGACCTTTTTTATATATTTTGTTCTTACGTTTTCTACCCATGTTAAATATTATTTATATTTTATTCAAGGTAACGGTGCATTTCACCCGGTCGCCTGTCAGAGTGAGGAAGGAAGTCGGTGAACGGGACTATACATGATGTGACTAAAACTTCCAACATAACCTCGTCCTTGAACATTTCTTCCTGAGTCACGTAGCTAGATTTCCAACGGTGGTTGTTTAACATTGAAAACAACAACTCCCATGATCCAGTGCTACTCACAACTTTTTTTGTCTTGGTTGAGAGGCCTCTAGTGGCAGAAAAATACAGACTGTGTGTTTAATTAATTAATCGCAGTTTGGCCAAGTTTAGGCACTAAAACAACCTTAGTTAAGTTTAAGAAAAGATCACGGTTTTGGCTAAAGTAAGTATGTTAATTACATAAGTTGGGTGGTGGATATGTGGGTGAAACACCAGACTCACACAAGAAACTGTGGTTCGGTTCCTGTGTGGAGCCAAGTTTGTTTTTTTTCTAACCCAAACCATGATTTCTTTGTCCCATGATTGTCACAGGAAATGGAAATACCAGAACCTATCGCATTGCGATCTTTTGCATACTAATTAGATGGAGCTAATGTGTCATGCCCACAACCATAGCTCCAACTTTCATGAAATTGTAGAGCTTTAGTGGCCAGTTTTAACAATTTTCTTTTAAATATGAATTATTGAATCAAAATGTGTATTTTAATCAAATGAACTTCCCTGTGTGCACCGTAAAAAACTTCACCTCAGGAGTTGTTTATGCTGAAACAGTGTGTAACTAAAGCCAGTAGCTCTTTTCTGTATGCAAAAATTAGTTTGTATAATTTCCAGGTTAGATAAAAAAAAACTGAATGAGTAACCATATCGGTTGTCATATCAGGCTTTTGAGCTGTAAATAGAGAAAGAGACGCCCAAACAAATGTTTCCTTCTCAGGCTTCGTTCTAACTTGCGTCATGAATTCGACAGTGTCAGTTTAAATACAAGCATCCTTTTGTTGGATTGTCCCTTCATCACCAAATGAAAACAAATTAAGTGTTGAATTTACAGCGACTGCCACAGACCAACACAGCATAGATGAAAATACGGCTGTTATCATTCAATCCAGTCACACCCATTGCTATTGTTTTCTGGCTGGGTAAGGTAGGTGGAGGGCAGCTACTGTGTCAGATCGCGTGCGAGGTGTGCCACCCTCAATCTGATTAACAAATATATGCTCTTTTATGGTCATTTTTCTCCCAACTATGCAAACACATTTCCTCTGGCTATTTCACTGCCCATTCTTGCTCTACTTATCACTTTTTGGAGATTTGCCAACTCCCAAGCCCTGCTTTGTTTGTCGGTGAGGACAGGGTTTCACCGTAAGAGTCCTCCTGTGTTTTTCTGCGACTAGGTGAGACTACAGTGGAAAAAAAAACACATGGGTCTTTTCTTCAGCCAGTGTGGGGAACTAATTTGCTATGACTGCAGTAGCCAAGCTGCTATTGTAGTTAATGACTGTTGTAGTTAACAGTTGGGGAGAGGGGTTGCAATTACACTGAGAGTTTTCTCCCTCTGCTTTCCCTTTTGTCTTCCTCTCCCTCTCGCTCCCTCTCTTCTCGCTGCACTGAGTAATAGCGACCGACTGCCTCGCCGCTGCCAATTGCTTGAACCCCCTTTTGTTAAAGTTCATGTATTTCTCTAGTGCCGGGCGCAATGAGGTGATGTATCCTTTTGAATGGGGACCACATTAGTCTCTCTCACCAGCCCCAGCTCGAGAGTAGGGGCCTTGACTCCCATTATGATTTGCCTACAACTTCACACAGACAATTAATGAATGGATCTTGGAACTACTTCAGCGCGCCCAGGCTGTAATGGAATTGTGCGGCTGTTTGGGCACTCTTTGTCGGTGGGAGCCATATTGGTGACCAGCTGGCCATTAAAGACAGAGACAGGCTTGGACATATGTAGTGTACATTATATCGAGGTATTTACTGAATAATTTACTGAATACACAATGTGCACCCTCCTCACAGCAGCTGCAAGCCTCACACATCATCTTGTCTCTGACACACACACACACACACACACACACACACACACACACACACAGCCTCCTTCTGATTCATGCCTGGCCAAAGTCATTGACTTCATTATTCTTGGCTTCATATCTGTGATAACTGAGGATATGAAGTTATGCATTTTTGTCAAGTGTCTGAACCGTACAAAGGAGTCAACTTTGTGGAGAGACATGAAAAGAAGTGGCCTGTTTGGCTGAAGTAGCCGAAAGCGCGGTGCCAGTGGTAATTCAGGAGGCACAGCATTACCGGCTGGCAGACTGACCCACACATCTGGATAAGCTGTTTTGTGGCGAGGTGGAATCAGAGACTAATAGGGCAGCTCTTGGTTTAGCGTGCACACCCTGTCACAGTAACACCTTTTTTTAAGCAGCGATGGCCGCTGTATTTTAGTTTTATTGCCGTCTTCAGAAAGCCTGGTCATACTCTGGATCACAAATTCAAACTGTTTGCACAATGGTCTTTGGCCTCAACTGACGATCCTGCTCCAACTCGCATCCCGTAGGATTCTGCAAGCATGAAAAGATCAGACGTTTCAGCACCCCACCCATATTGATACAACTCCACCCATTTAAACACAGGTGTCGCTACAAGATATTAGCTTCTTTGAAAGATCAAATATTGTGTCTGTGTTGGTTTTTCAAAAGAAACGCAGCCTCCGAGCCGGGCTCTGTCTTTTGTCCCGGCCTGGGTTAATGTGAGAGGAGCGTTCTTTACATCCCGTCCAGCCGGCTGCAGCTCAGGCTTTTAACCATTGGCCTGACAACCTCAGCAGTGGACCGCCACAATATCTGTTGATGTTAATCCTATTAGGCTTGATTTAACACTTTACACGCCCATGATTTATATGAATGTTTATTGGTTTTCTGTAATATAATCAGCTCGGGGAAACTTAATGCATTGTTTGGTAATACACGCGTGACTGGAAGCAGGGGGCAACAAACTGTGCCCGGTGTTATTTGAAATCATACACCCTCGTCCAACACCAACACTTGAACTAATTCAATCTTCAAAGTCAATGGAAAAAGAACAATATTTATTAGGATTAGGGGGGACATTTTGTCTGGCAGCCTCCTCCCAAATGAGAGCCTTGTTTTTTCCTTTGTTGATCGTTTGAGGATTTAAGATGCATTAGAAGGCAGTGTCTGGGTGGATAATGGAAGGTTAGAGACTGTTATTTGATTTAAGTTCAGGCACTAGAGATTAATATCTCCATCCTATGTGCGCACCCCTCCCTCCCCTTCGCACCCTCTACCCCCAGCGCCTCGGACCAAAAAGCTGCGACTAAAGTTACCGGGTATTAGCTTTGATTACAATTCTTAGAGGACGGCTTTGATCAGTGACACAAGTTGAGTCTCATCAGTTCTCTCATCGTCTCTGGAAAGAAAATGTTCAGTTTTGAGGCACCAAAACAAACTTATCACACAATCTGACTTCCCTTTTCCTTTCTCTCTTTTTTTTGTTTGAAGTGTGCTACAGTTTTACCGTCTGTTATTCTGCTTGTTTCCACAGTCAGCCAGCTGCAGCAGACCCTGGTCTCCGTCCAGGAGCTACTGATCCAGCAGCAGCAGAGGATCCAGGAGCTCTCTCAGGAACTGGCTGCAGCAGAGGTAGATACAACCTCATCAACAGCTCAGCACCCTTCACTTACGAACGCAAACAGTTCTTAGTTTGCAGGAGTATAAGTGATGACAGTTTAACAACTGAGATTCCACTCGTAGGCCTGTCATGATAATTACGATATTGATTTATCATAAACATCTTATCTTACTTATCTTATAGACTTTTTGAAAAATATTTTTGTTTTTTGTGTCTTTTATTATGTGAAAGAACAGCTTAAGATTATGACAGGGAAGGGGGGAGAGATAGGGGATGACATGCAGCAAAGGGCTGCAGGCTGGAATCGAACCCAGGCCACTGCTAAGGACTATCAATATATTTACATCACCACGATCAATTTTGCTGACCTCGATAGTGGCCATTGTGTTTTCACATGCAGGTTTTCTTTAACAGCGCCACAGAGTCTGTTTTATTTATTGTTTTGGTAGTGTGGATTTATTTTATTTATGTTTTTTTGTATTTAGGTCATTTTATTCATTGTATTTATTTATTCGGTGACATAAAATGGTCTTAATATGACAGCACTTATATTGATGACATTTTATTGACCAAACTAATCGATTTATCGAGAAAATTATCAACAGATTAATTGACAGTCAAAATAAGTGATATAAAAAAACCCAAGATATAATAATAAAAGCTCAATTGACAAAGGTCCATTGCAGTTACAGTGTTTTAAGCAAGGTACAAACAGGGGTAGCCACTGTGACATTGGAAAAGTGTAGATATGGAGTCCATATCTTGATGAATTGTCCCTTTTTAAGTGTGAAGCAGAGAGGTCAAGTATACCAAAGTAAAACACTTTGATTATCTTATGCCAGTTTGCTTTGGTGGTCGGTTCGTCATTTATCCGAGACATAAAGATTTTCTTCCTCGCAGCATATGCAAGGATATCGTAGTCTGCCAGAGCTAGCACCAACAATTGCATCTTGACTGGGATGATTGATGTTTCTGAGGAAAGCTAGACAGGTAGTAACTCTGAAATTAAACATAAAGATGCAGGTTGAAATCTCCAGATTGATGAGGACAGAGAAAAGGCTTATCGAGGCCTCTGTGTGCTAAAATCTCTGAGTCATAACTAGCTAAGACGGACAGTCTTATTATACTGTATATCATCAGAACACAAGCTGCAAAAAAGTATGGTGCATCTCATCATGGGACCATAATCTTTAACCATATTGTCGTTCCTCCTCGCCTTGATTTTTATAGACAGTGTTCATAATCTACTCAGAATTGTAAGTGTTTAGGTGAATCCGACTGAGTGATTGTTCTAAAAACTTATGTGCGGGGATGAAATGTTGCTTGCTTTTTATAACGGCACTCGTAAATCGCTTTATGATCTCTGGGCTCTAAAAAAGTGCCTTGGAAGAGACAATCTTAGACAATGTTTTATGTCCACAGCTTGTTAAGCACATGGGTGTTTCACTGTAGCATCTGGATATCGCAGGAAAACATATGCGGACACAGCTGCTTCGGCACAAACGAGGAAGAAAAATATGAATCTCTTCCCTGGACGAGGTTCATCAAAAACTCACGAGTCATAGCTCTTTCTGTGCCGTTTCAAGTTCTCAGCCACACAGTCTCTGTGAGCGATGTCGAAAGCAAATCAGCATGAGTACATCGGAGAAGTGATCTGATGTGACCCCATGCTGGTCTGAAACAGAACTATCTAAAGTTTTCTGTCATGCAAGCTTTGTAGGCTCACTTTATACAATGAGTTCTCTTCCATATAGAAGGACAAGGGATGTTTTTTTCTTTTCATTCGTCATCTCCAAATCACAGATTGGATTAAAAAGTGTCTGCTTCATTTGCTATGAGTGCCTTGTTGGACAGCGGTAGTGTATAAAAAGTATAATTCACATCAAAACACCCATTAAACAAATCATAAACTCTGCTTTATAGCTATAGTGTTGATCTTAAATTTTCCCTGCGAGGCGGCACAAGGCCTTCTGTTGTCTCAGGCCATGGGGGAAATTGGGAAATTGTTTTCAGGTCCGGGATGTTTGATGAGAAACACATGTTGGTGCTGGCGAGCTACTTATCATTCACCGTTTGCGGCTTTCGGGGGTTCGCCTCACCACGGCGCTCAACGTGCGCCACGCTTAGCAATTATACCTCTCAACGCGGAAATGTGCCTTTAACCCGAAACACATGGAGACTTCTGTTTCCTCAGCTGCTAAGTAAACATTTCTCGTAGTTTGGAAACCGCTCAATTGCGGAGTGCGCTTGTGTCCCTAAACTGGGGACCTCATTATGGAAGTGAGTTTAGACAAACTGACTCATGTCCCCACACGCACACACGCACACAGACACACACACACACACACGCACACACACACAGAGCACACGCTGATGCTGCACATTTCCAGACTTCAGAGCCTGAGACAGTTCCTCTCTTTTTCACTGTTTTTTCAGTTACCATCACTCTTAAAAGACGTATTTTATATGTCATGGCTGTATTCTACCACCAGTGTTAAAGATAGATTTGCCTCAGGATGATTCACCCCTGACGTTGAACAGCCAAGTCTATTTCTGCTCCATTATCATTACAAATCTGCCTGTTAACTGTGTTTGTCCTGCTGTCTCAACTCACTGATCGTTCTCTTTATTAGTGGATACTACATAGAAGATTAGACACCGCCTCCTTGCATGCTTGCGAGACGAACCGCCAGTGGGAAAGTGCATAAATAGAGTGAAATCAATTGCACTGTAGCAGTGTTTCCACTCAAAAACACTCCTCTGGGGACTTCCTTTTGAAACTAATTCCATCATAAATATACATGCGTTACAAGAAAACACACTGTCTGCCGGCGGAGTAACTGTGAATTAATTTGCCTTCAGACACTCTTAAACAAGGCTTGTTAAAGATCTTATCTTGTTGCTAATGGTCCACAGGCATTTATCTTCATTTAGCCAGATGCGTTGCCGTCCTTGGGTGCTGCTAGAGTTGATAGTCGTTTTTTTTTCTTTCCTTGTAATATATATTTCTCTTTTTTTCTTGAAGCACTTGGTTAACCAGCAGAAAAAGGCCGACCCCTATGGCACTCAGGCACCCACCCGAGACATATTAGTTACAAGGCTTTTAAACCAGTTAGAGGGAATCTTTATATGTACAGTATTTACACAGTAAGAAGCACATCCAGCCAGCACAGTGGTGGTTGATAACGTAATAGTTGGCTTCTCTCTCATAGGTTGAGTTGAGTTATTTTGGTTTTGGTTGGTTGGCTCACTTTGTTTGTTGGTTGTTTGTTCATGCATGATGCTTTTTGCAATGTGCAATGCCAAATTGAGAATTATGGTCTCCACTGTTGAGGCCACACAGAGCCCTTAGAGCTCTGCACCTGCACACCAGGAAGTGTGATAGAACTCAAACAGCAGACGAAAGAACAGAAAGATGCACACTCTTTTTTTTTTATCTTCAAGTCTGTGATTCACTTTTGCACTTGCACTGCTTTCTTCAGGGTAAAATTGTCAGCATGTAGTTTGTAGGTGAAACATAGAATAATAAATAGTTTATAAAGAGGTCATACATGTACATTGCCTCTTAACATGTCTATGTCGACATCCCTGGAAACAGCAAATACAAAATGGATGCATACATTTATATTAAGTCTATTAGAGAATACAAAATGCATTCTAGTCACATATGCACGTGCAATATTTAAAGGAACAGTCCACCCTAAAATCAGAAATTCATATTTTATCTCTTACCTGCTGTTCATTCATCTTGATTGATTATTGGAGATATTGGTCTTCTCTCAAATATAAATGTGCCAAAAAAATACATTTTAAAAACGCCCTTTTTCTTCCTTCCATGGTTGTTGGGTGTAGTTCAGTAGAAAGAAAATAGTTCCTTCATGAAACTGCTTACAGCAAGGTTATTTGGATTATCTGGAGTAAGCGAGATTTTTAAATGCAAGCACTACATGTAAGAGAAAAAAATATGTATTTTTGATTTTGGGTTAAAATGTCCCTTTTAAGGTTCAGAAAAAAATAAAAGATTTTTGTTAGGAATATTCTTTCAGTAAGTGTTAGATTAAGTTGTAAATATAAAGAATAACACAGTAAAAACTAATACAATAGACATTTGCTCGCAAGCAAAAGCAAAATGGTGAGTATAAAATAATAGTAAGAACTAGAATGGCACTACCTACTAATGACATACCTCCGCCAAGGCCCAACAGACCCCTTTAATTCAATCAAGCTTAATTCAATATCAGATTCGATAGCCCTGCATCACTCTAAATTTTAAACCACCCAAAACTCCTTAACCATAATCTAAGCTCACCATACCTAGGAATCCACATCACATTGTACTCGCTCATAGACAGAGTTTTTTCCATCAAGATTCATGTGTTATTCCCTGAGAAATTCATGAACATGTAAAAAAAAAACCAAAAAAACGGCCCATCTCTCAATGTTAAAGAAAGTGAGAAAAATTTATCTTTTATCTGGATCAGCACCAAAGTTAATGAGGTCTATTCTGGGCCGAGACCCAACCGCCGACGGACACAGGTGAAAACATAACGACTTTGGCGGAGGTAATAATATAAATATCAAATTCTGCAAGTCAAACATAAAGTGACTCTGCACTGTCGTGCTACAGTAAATATCCACAGACCTGGAAGTATCTTCAGGATAATGCTTTTGTAATCAAAGCTACTAAATCATCACAGAAGTTAAATATTTTGATCAGCAGTTTGGTAAAACATCACATCGTACACACTCGTGCGGTCTATTGGATATGTGTCAGCACTTCAGGTGGGGCTTTTAAAGTCAGCGGTGTTTCTTTCAATCTCTCCGGTCACTGATACCCCTCCACTCAGCCTCCGCCCTGGCAGCTAGTGCACTTAACACAAGATTCTTACACACTGTGTGTGTACACACACTCACATAATGTATCTCAAAGCTGAAATTCAGTCCTGGCCCAACATTTAATTAGGTTTCTTCAGACTTAATAAGACATATGTCAGTGGTAGTGTTGTGTGACAAGTCTTGATGTGAGATATTATACGGCGCTGCTCTGTAGCTAATGCACATAATGTATGTAGCTGCCGGTTAACAATTCTGCTCTAAAGCTTTTATTTCTCCTGTTAAGTGATAGAAGTGTATCGGAAACGTCACATTTCAGTTATTTGGAGCAATTTGCATTTCTGAAGTTAATTCTGTGCTTGGAAGTCTTTTAGCTCAGCCCATGCAGCAATTAATTTTTTTCAGTGTAAAATGAGAGAGAAGCAGAATCCAGCCTTATTATACGGGTGCCTTGGGGAGGCGAGGGATTAAGATGGTTCTAATGAGGTGACGGCTGTAATAAGAGTGTCTTCAGCCGGCCTCCAATGCACCACCTCTAAAACACGGCTCCTTATCAGAGAGCTTTAGGAGTCGATAAGTGCCAAAAAAGAAAAAAAAAACCTCCTTCCCCTCCTCGCCTCCTTTTCTGTCTCCCTTCACTTCTCCTCCTCTGCCTCCCTCCTTCCACTGTAAATGAGTCTGATCCCTTTCAGATGTGATTCAATTAATTTCTCTTAGATTTAATTACAAGCGAAAGAGTCCAAGTTATCCCTCTCCCCTCGATAGGGGGTCCACGTTTTCTAACAAGCTTCCTCTGGTGAGTCAGGAGAGTCTTAATTACGGTTTTTACTTTTCTTTTATCCCACTTTTTTCCCTTGTCTTCTCTCTCTCCTCCCTCTGGTCTCATCAGTCTATCCTCCTGTTTCTCGCACATGTTTGTGCTTCTTATTCAGGAATGGACTGTGAATGGGGAGCAATTAGGTACATCACTGGTTTCCCACCTTTCCTTAAAGCTAACCAATGCCTTCCCATGATGCCTCGTCACAGGTTGGATTTGTCTATGGGGAGTTTAGCCAATGATCTTATCATTTGAATTACTCTGAATGCCCTGAGGAGGTCCATAAAAATAAACATCATTCTGTGTAGCATAAATGTTTTTTTCTTCGTCTTTCTTATTTTGTTAATCATATCACAACCATTCAGATGTCCATGTTAGTCGTATACCATCCCAAATATCATGTTTTCTTTAGTCTGACTCATCTTATGTTGACTGTGTTGGTATAAGCCTGCCATTTTCCAGCTTTTTCAGTGGTTCAGTGGCATTCTCATCCCTTTCACTATTTGCGTGCTCCTGTTTTTAAAATGCCAGATCTGAGCTAACAACCTACATGCTGAAAATGGCTAGTTACCCCAACCTGGTCACTACTGTGAATAAAACTAATACGTAAAGTTGTAAAAGAAGTGGATAATCTCACCTTTTGCCTGGTTGACATATTGTTTTGACAAGTGACAAGTGTATGGGTACAGTCACACATGTGATGTTTTCGCTTGGAGTTCAACTTTACTGAGCTTGTATGCAAATTTGACATCAGCAGGAGATGGTCACACCTGAATTCGAGCATGTGTGACCATACTCACTGGTTACAGTGGATGCCTTCACAGCCAATAGGAGTGTCTGATACAGAAGCTTGGCTTTGAGCTTTTCTCTGTACCCAAATGAGAGCCACGCAGGACTTTTAAAGCTCAAAGCAGAGAAGAGAAGTTGGTCAAAGGTTTTTGTCGTGGCAGAAAAAAATACAAAGATATGACGAGAATGAAAAATAGTACAGCTGAGGGTCTATTTGAGGTTTCTTTATGATTCAGGACAGGAACTGTTATCGTGCTTATCATGTTTGGCAGGAAAAAAAAAACAATTCCTGGCAAAAAAACAAAAAAAAACATAGTTTTTGTTTTCAATATTATGGTTTTTAATAAAATAAGTAAAAGTTCAAGTTCTGTTTTTTCTTGTTTTATTGGCTTATATCCCCCATTATAGTGTAGAGAAGTCTTTATTGAGTGATATACACATTTAGCTGAGGTTGTGCTGATTCTGGGGATGTATAAAACGCAATGCTACTGTAAAATATTCCCAACAAGCTCCCAATGTGTGTCTAAGGTTTTCATTCATTTTGCAGAGACAGTTTACAGTTGAGTTTTATCATTACATTTGACTGTTGCCATGCAATGTTTTTTCTCTCTGTGCCTTTATCGAAACTCATCATTTTATAGCTCCCTCTGTCAAAGTCCTGCCTATCCCTAAAAAAGTGCTGCACGGACAGATTTTTGGCATCAATTTGCCATTCAAATACCAGTGTGTGCGATAACACACGCCTTTGATAAAAGACAAAAAGAACAAAACAAACTGCTAAGCTATGGTCTGCCTTCATGAATGTGGCCATTGTTCAAGATAAAGTCATTATCCAAAACACTGGACACTGGCCTAATCTGTTCTAGATAGTATGGAAAATTATGTAAAAACAGCATGATTCCCACTCACGGACTTTCTGAGCACTCGAGGCCATAAAGGTGACTGTAGTGGGGATTGTTTGTCCTCCTTTCTGTCATCACCAGCAGCAGGCAGTTGTGAGGTTGTTATGGTGACAGATGACCTGACTACATAAAAACATGTGGCTTTGAGCATTTGCATTTGCCATATTTGTTTATCTTGTAAGCTGTGTCTAAAACAAGGCTTTTTTTTATTTCATATTGTTGAGACAGAGTTGTAGAAAGGTATACATTGACTTTGTGCTGCGACCCTGCATGTGACCTGAACGGTGCTTCTCTGTGTGCATGTCTGCAACAGTTATGTGTGTCTCGCTTGTGGTTTTCGTATAGGCTTCGTCTTCAACCAGCCGCATCCTGGACAACCAAACAGTTGAAGAGCTGAAGGCTGAGATCGTCTCTTTGAAGGGCTTACTGCTCAGCAGGTAACAAAGTCACCAGACCCCCGTCACATGAAACAGGGCAGGTGTGTGTGTGTGTGTGTGTGTGTGTGTGTGTGTGTGTGTGTGTGTGTGTGTGTGTGTGTGTGTGTGTGTGTGTGTGTGTGTGTGTGTGTGTGTGTGTCTGTTTAATGGCAGACCTATCACTGCTTTCATGCACTTTCCTGGATGCAGTCCATTTAAACCATTTGAAAGTGTTTAACAGGAATAAAGTGCCACCAAATTGATAGTTAATTTACTCAAACATACCTGTCTGCATATATCACAACGAAAATAAAAACATTGTTTTGACAGTTTGAGACACAAATAAAGATTCGTATCATAATAATAAATGTCTCAAAAGAACAAAACAAGCCAAGCTGCCAGTAGCCTTACCATGTATATTGAGCGTAAAGGTTGATTTTTGACATTGGAAACAGTCATTTGACAAATCTTACAGGAGACCTACAGGTATGATGCCTTTTTGTTTTCTCCTTTCCTTCAGTGTTTTATATACAGTATGTTCTTGTGCATGTAAAAGATCTTTAAAGTTAAAAAGGTTAAAGTCCGCACCAACAGAAGCTCCTCTCTCCCACAGAAAACACTGCTCCTGAAACGCCTCGTCAGCAGTCCCGCCTTTAATTCTGTGACTTTGTGACATCACACTATGTCACCATGTCACACATTTGCATAATGTATGCCTAGTGGCTAGTTTGGCACATAAGAATTGATTTAGCTCAGCTGCTCTGTTGTTGTTAGTGGTGCTGGCTCAGGCATGTGTGAGTTGACCAATCAGAGCAGACTGGATATTCAGGAGCCGGGCCTTAAAGAGACGGGAGCTAAAACAGTGTTTCAGACAGAGGGGGAATACAGCACTGGAAAATATATGAGAAAACTGAAACCTTTTCTTGTAGTTACCCAGAATAAAATGATCAACCTGAAAATGAGCATAACATGTCCCCTTTATCTCCTGACACCTGCTCAAAGACAAAAAAAATTACATATATAGTTGAAAAATGTAAGCCTTTTGGCAAAATTGACTGTTTTGAATGAAAAATGGCAGTTGGGAAGAGTTGTCTTTTTTAACTTTATGGACTGGGGATACACATGGGCAGAAACATTGCACTTCAGATAAGGTCCTGCTTGACCTCATGTTTGTAATGAAACTGTTTTTCAGCTGCTATAACTTCAAATCAGGCCCAGACTGGCTGTTAGGGGGCCTGGAAAGCTCATTGGCCTAGAGTGTCAGGCCAGTGTTAAAAATACTAAAGAAAATGTGTTGATCAAAGCGAAAACAACAGCTACAGTCATTCAGAAACCCCCACCTGCTTCAAACCTGATGCAATGATCTATGCCTGTTGCATACACATCCACATACACATCCACACTGCATGGAGTGCAAATGGTCGAGCAGTAGGGAAAAAAATCTGGACAGCGCAAGAAAAGAGAAAAAGGAAAGGTGGAGCTGGGATAGATTGCATTAAAAGGAGAAAAGCCCTGAAGCAAAGTGCATCTAAATGCTCCAAAATTACAAATGTTCAGAAGCAAGGGACATGGGGAAACAAAACATATTAGCAGGGTCTCTGTCAGCACGCCGTAATATCACAACTGCCCTTCCCGAGTTGATTCTGTGTTTTAAAGAATTAATAAGGAGCAGGAAGCAGAGAAATAAATATTTATATGCTCTTTATTTTGTCACATGGAAGGGATCCAGTTACTCAGAGCTTCATGACGATCAGTAGAGGTCCAGTCAGAGCTCTGAGGAAATGCCAGCTGCAAAACAGACACTCCAAAAGTGGACAAAAATAATAACATATATATATATATATATATATATTTTTGAAGCAAAGTGAGCATAACTACTTTTGCTTCGTCTGGCCCAGCAGCTGCCGCAACACACTGACAGCGGTTCGGCCTAGTTCGCAGAGTTTGCAGGCCTTGAATATAACCGAGTGAACTCCCATCTGCTCAGAAAGACTGTGAGATGTGGTTAACAGCTCTGAGAAAAGCTACAAAGTTGACCTTGAGTTAAGATTTATTATTTAAGTACATAAATGGTTTCTGGAGTTCTGAGTTTAGATCTCAGAAACAACAACCAGAATGCGTATTCTTTGCATGCCCACTTCTATAGTGCAGCACTGATGGCCTGAACGTTTGTGTTTGTGGATGAATAAATTAAATAAAAGAACATATATTGTCACATTTCTCATCCAAACTAGCACACTTACAGCATCATTATTGATCTTAAATATGTTTATTCTCACAGCCACTACAAGTTGTAATACAATCCCAATTACTTTCAATCACTTTATGAGAAAAAAATACACAAGAATATAGAAACACATACCAGAGAAATCAGCTGTTTCCTGGTCAATCATAGATGCTTTTGTCAATCATTTTATTTGTTGTCAGGGTAAAATCTGATGTTAATACTGCTGTCATGTACTGCTAGACGTTCCCTTCATTTCTTTCCAGCTTTGTTCCTCAATCTAGTCAGGCACAGCCCAGCTCAGTCAGGCCCATTAGCATGCATGATTATGTATCAGTGTCTATAATGAAGCCTGAAGTAAGAGTGTACATCAGAAAAGCGGGCGAGGAGGAAAATTGCCTCAGAACTGTGTAGTTGAGCATGTTTTGTTCCTCTCGTACATTCTAATCAGTAATAATCCCTTTGTCATTTGCTTTCTTGACTCCTTCCTGACTCTCACAATGAGTTTTCTGGCAAAGGCTTGAATCACAAAATAAAGACTCTGAATCACCATCTGTCTCCAAACGTGCTCTCTTCCTGTTCAAATGATCCAAATCATCTCCAAACTGTTCTTTTTTTTTAACCACCAAGAAGTGCTGATCCCATTACGATTCAGCGTTGTCTTTTTGATCTTAAAAGCTGCAGTGGATGTAATTAAAAAAATCTTAGAGCTTCTTTACCAGGTGTGATGAACATCTGGCTGTTTGGGGGGGAAAAAGCCATTTTCTCTGTTGTAATTATGAGGATTACGTAGTGTGCTTTGTGTGCGGCTGCATGCTAAAAAAGAAACCAGTGTCGAGGACGTGTTCTCATTCAGCACCTGACTTGGAAAGCTATGTATAGGTTTGTGGTTGCAGTATGTCCAATTACGGCTGATTACATCGTGGGAAAGCTCTTTTCACACGTTTTGATCACAGTGAGGTTGATGATGAGATTGTGATCAGGCCTCATTTTCTCTCCCCCACAGGAAACAATTCCCCTCCACTCCCACGATTCCTAAGATCCCCTCGTGGCAGATTCCCCTGAAGCCGCTATCGGCACCCAGCTCGCCGTCCATCAACAGCAGCAGCGACATCTCTCCTGTCAGTAACGAGTCAGTCAACTCCTCCCCTGTTAAAGATGGACACCACAGCCCCCAGGATGCTCTGGGAGGGCCTGATGGAGCTCATGGTATCAACGGCGACGCCAGCCCCGTGGACCTCGTCACAACGCTGCCCCTGAAGGATCAGGTCCGCATGGAGGTGCAGGGGGAGGAGGAGAAAAAGGAGGAAGAAGAGGATGATGTCAGTCACGAAGAGGAGGAGGAGGAGGATGGGCTAAGCATGCAGACAGAGGATCGGCGAGGTGGGGATGGACAGATTAACGAACAGGTGGACAAACTGAGGCGGCCCGAGGGTGCCAGCAATGAGAGCGAGGTGGATTAGACGACAGTAGACAGCACAAAAACACTCTCCAAACACAGCTTCTCATCTCTGCTGACGGCTTTGTTTCATTCTGCTCCTCTCTGCTCGCTCTCACTCTGTTTGTTATGTTTTTAAAATCCGTCCTCACTGTCTCTTTCCACTTGTTTATGTAACATGTTAATCTTGAGCAAAATGAGGAGTAGGCGTGGGCGTGAGAAGACGCAAAACTGACAGATATTGGAGTGTGTAGTTGACACACAGCTTACCTCGATCCACTAGTCATCATGCAAACTAAATGACTGCACGGCGAGCCGAGTACCATGTCGTGACGTTTCTTTGAAAGGAGAAGTGACGTGCAGGAGTCAAATCAGAATGACTTTAAAAGGCTTTCTGCAGTACTAACCATATGTGACTTACTGCTTTTAATTTTCATGATTTGATCAGATAATTCACAGCTTTGCCTTGGTGCCCTTGTAACTGTACTAAAGCTCTCACGCAGACCAAAGAGGCAGTGCTGCACACACTATCTCTCCTGTATAGTGCAGCTGTAGGTCAGGAGTCATATGTTGCTGCTTCAGTCTCAAAGTTACCGTGAGCTTCCAGAGAAGCATTAGCAGAGTTTGTCTCCCTGTTGATGGCAATAGGAGAGGACAAGCTCTTCCAGGGCCGGAGCTTTTAGCCTCTTTTATGTGTCCTTTCGCATTGGTGTCAGTCTGTCAATAATTCACAAGGCCAGCAGGGTGGCATTTGGGTGAAATAAAAGCCCTGAAATTCGAGATTAGAATGTGATGACGGGCTTTGTTCCGCGCCGGTGTCAGAGTGCTCATACGCTCAAAGGAGGGGGAAGATAAATGTTTTTTACCCCCTTTTTCACTGAGGGCTATATTGTGCATCTTTTTTTTTTTTTTGGAGTGTGTTTGTGCGTGGCAGGCGAGGAAAAAAACCCAGGCTGTCTGCTGAGCTGTATCTGTGTCTCCAGCAGGGCAGCTGATTTGGTTTGTGAAGTATGTTAATAATCAAATGATCAACAAATAACAGATGTATTAGTTCATGCAGCTTGAAATGTCAAGGAGGCTAAAAGCGGAAATCTAATACAGAAAGCCCAGTTGCATTGTATTATTTTCCGTGACAAACCCTCCGGTCCAAATTATGTAGGGCCTCCTAGAGTGAGTAATCTTTACAGAAAACGGCGCCAATATTTTGTAATTAAGCTGCAGTAAGACAACGAGGGCTGCCACAGATGGAAGTTGCAGAACTCGTATCGCTTTCTTTTTTCTCTCTTCTCAGTGTGGAGGTGGATTGGGGGAAGTTAAGAAAAAAAATTGCCCCATGATTGAAAAGGAAAGTAATAAATGAATACCTGACTTATTGAATTACTCACTCTGTCTCCAGCTAACAAGAAGAGTCCATGAGTGAGAAGAAGGGATATCAGCTGTCGTGCCATTTCCACCTCCATCACATGGCCTTCATTAGGAACACAGAGAAGGTAGAGGCACATTTCTGTGTGACGCCGGTCCTAACCTGCAGATTATGTTTAGTTATTTGAGTTTGTGTTAAAAGTGTCGAATGATGAGACGGTAACATTGCAGTATGCTGTAAAAATATATATTTTTTTGATTGATTGGAAATGAATTTGTATGGATGAATGAGATTGTTTAAAGGAGTACAGAATCAAGAGGTGTAACTTCTGCTTCTTAGCCACTGTAGTCTCAGTGATTGGTCCGCTCTGTAACCTGCTGATTACTGTCCAAAAGTGTACATACGTGTAATAAATTTGGTTTATCTCAAGTAGAATCTCTGTTATATTCATTTAAAACCAACAGGACACAAAAGACTACTGTATGCCACTATCAAAGGACAGAAATAGTATGACCGGGATCTCCATGTTTAGAGTTTACATTTCTTGTATTCAGTTGCTGTTTTACATCAGTGCAACATTTATTTGAATGTTTTTTATTTTTTTCCTTTATGTATATTTTTAACATGCTTGACTCTAAATCATACTTGAGTTAAATTATGTTTCCATCCATCCTCTTACCATTAAAAGAAAGACAAGTGCACAAACAAAAAATTAAAACACACAGAAGTTATGTTTGTGTGAGTGCAGTGTGCAGTTTTTGTCTTTGTTTTTAATCTCTTTGATATGTTTGTGTGAATGTGGTTGTGTGCCTGTAACACTCATATCTAGTAACATTTTATTTTGTCTGTTTGGTAATAATAAAATCAAACTATGGGAACTTTTGTTGTAACATCAGTGCTGTTTTACCACCCGAAGGCCTGTGAATTCTTCATTTATAGGTCAAAGTGTCTGATTAAGCATTGTGGTTCCTGAGCCTTCCGTTTTTTTAATGCCACATCTCTAAACCAGCTGCAAAGTACCTGTAAGACCAGCTACACATGAGAATACTACAGTACCTGTGTGTATACTGTGTGTAGAATCATGAATCATCCTTTACTGAGTTTTCAGAAAGCATGATGGGGCAGGGACTTTCAGCTTTTCTCCAGCTTTCTCTCTGGAAATGAGTAAGTGACATAGTTTTACATTGTATGTGTGAAGATTTGTTTATTTCTGTAGGCGGATTGTCAATCTTCTGGTTTCTGTCGTGGGAGTGTTTCCTTTTAAAACAGGGTTTCCTATTCGATGTAGACACTGATCTATACACTGAAGGTGTTGCCATGTTATGCTTACATTATTTTTTTTAAAGCTTAATTTTTTTCTGCCTCGGTGCAGAAAAACTAAGGCAGAGTGAGACAGACAGAGAGAATGTACAACGATTGTCACCACAGTGTTTCTGCTTCCTGTGAGGTTGTAATGCTCTAACCAAAATACAGATTTGCTAAATAGATGCAAAATGTAGAAAGTGCTTTGCTAAGCTTAAATTTTGTCCCCAGTAGTAGAGCAGACAGTGTCACAGTTGGCCTGAGGTGGCGCTAGAGAACCTCAGGCCTAAATCTGAGGTTGCCTAAATCAGTGTTGATTTTAAGGACGTCTCTGAGTCACTGTGTCAGGCTGATCTTTACATCGTCACACTTTCAGAAGTTGAAGCTATTTTTTGTCATTCTCGGAAAACATGCTAAGCATACTTAAAGCAAAAAGCTTTACCTGTAGGTGAGTTATACCAGCGCTGCAAATGGTTCAGTGTAGTAACGTATCAAAGTGGCTAACTTTTATAAGATGTTTACTTATACAGACATTACATAAATATATAGCTATAGCCATGATGGTAGGGATGCATGATTGTACAATTCTGGGCCGATACAGATAAGATGTTTAATGTAACGATCTGGCCGATGCCAATATTTTTATTTTGTTGTTATTTATTCCCCATTTTGTGTCAGGGAAACAAAGAAATCTTTATTATAAAAAATGACTTAACAGTTTTAAAGTAAATCTTCCTTACGTTATCTTTTTATGAGCACAAATTTAATCATGAAACAACCTTTAATCATTTGCCAACAGGCCAATAGCAAGGTACATATTGTCTGATACAGATGTTCGGCCGAACAATCTATAAATTAGGGCTGGGCGATATGGCCTTAAAATAATATCACAATGTTTTTAGGCCATATCACGATATACAATATATACCACAATACATGAGCTATAGCTTACGTGAGCTATATTCTGATTGGTTGCTGCTTTAGATTGAGTCAAGATGCTACATGCAGGGAGTGTTTCTATGAGATATTAGTTCATGAGGATCCCCATTAGCCGTGACGTCAGCTGGTCTTCCTGCAGTCTGAAATGTAGAGATCCATACCAGATAAAATCACAGCTGTGGACAGTTTGTCTCCCCTTTTATAAGGTGAATGTGTCCGACCTCATATTCCATATTTAGTGGCAAAATGTGAAGCGAACCATCCGCAGAATCTCAGCTTTTTTTATTGTAATTAAAATCCGAACATAAATCGGTGGCTGCTGCTCGCACTGGTTGGGTTGCTGATAACTCCACAAGGTTCCCGGCATTGACAGCACAGCTCAAATCACACTCCCACAATTTGTTCTCTTAATATGCGATTCTCTAGCGTCTTGTCAATACGAGGGCCCTCCATAGATCCTCAACCTAAAAAAAAAAGCTGCGCTGAAAAGGCCCATTTTTCCTCATCCGGGGCATTCTGAATATTGCCGTGCATTATCAAGTGTATGAATTTAATTTATCAAGGTCTAAATGATCAATAGCGTTTCACATATTGATGAGGTGTATAAACTTCTCTGAGGTTCGATACCACATCCCTTTGTAATCCATTAACCTCTCCCTGGAGTTCAGGCCAACCTTAGATTTATAGGGACCCACTATAATAAATCCACTTGTACATCATTTAGTGTCTTGGGGGATTTGCAGTGCATTCCTGTCCAGAAAGCACCATCTATCCTACCCTCATATTCTCATCTACATTTTAAAAGTCCTAACAACATCCTCCACAGTCTGCGTACCCTTTCGGAAACCTTGTGCCCTGTGTAAGCACACTTCCAGGGGTAAAGCTGGTGCGTTAGCCAGTAACCAGCTCAGTGTGGTAGTGCAGTGAAGGATTGTTTGTCCAAAGCAACACCTTGGTTTTGACACCATTTGGCTCCCCGGTTGGGAGCCTTAACCTCATCAATCTTGCTGCTAAACGGAGAGCACTCAATAGGGTGGTGTATCGACGCGCTCTGAACTCCATTGTTCACTGGAACTGAGCACTCAGCAGGTTAGAGGGCTGAGTGTCTCCTTGGATCAATGCAAGGGTTGTTAGCCCATCGCAGCCAGTCAGAGGGCTAACATGACTCTGTCTGCACCGTACACACATCATCTCTACTCATTTAAAACTCCTTCTTGAGTCCTTGAGAGTTGATCCCAGTCCAGCTTTTGCTTGCAGGATAGTTCAACATCCTAGCAACAGCATTTGTCCAGTTCTTGAAGCATGAAGCTCCACCCAACATGGCAGCCAGTCATCTCTCTCCAGGGGGAAGTGTCCTGTAAAATAAAAATTTGCATAGGAAAGGTCGCGGACAATGCAGGAAGAGGAGGCCTGAGGAAGAAATGCGTCTCCTTCCTCTTCCCTGTGAGATAAGATACATGTGGCATGCAGCTGGGAGCAATCTGATGTAATACTTGATGTGTGACAAGGCCTGTGGAAGTCCACCGGTTGCTTTGCCCCTCTGGAAATATCCTTTTACTCCTCGGGATTCCACGTTTGGACTGATGCTATCACCATCTGCTGTGAAAATCTGTTAACCTTCTTTCAAGATGCTCTCCTACCATTTAGTTTCTCCTGTATTTTCTGTACTTTTGGGTCTCCACTTTGGTTCCGACTGATTTATCTCCACAACTATTGGATGGATTGACATTAAATGTTGTACAGACATTCTTGGTGCCCCGAGGATGAATCTCAGACTTTATACCTAGTGCCACTATCAAGTCAAAATCTTTCATCTATTAGAGAAATATCTCAATACCTAATGGATGTTGACCCATGGTTCCTAGATGATGTATCCTTGTCACTTTGGTGATCTCCCGACTTTTCCTCCTGCGCCACCATGAGGTCGACATCCGTGGTCTTGAGTGAAATGTCTTGACAAGAATTATTATTATAGAATTAAGATTAGATTTGGTACCAACATTCATAGCCCCCTTGGGATGAACATCTCCTCTAGCTCAAAATGTCAATGACGAAGCCAACTTCAGGTACGCTTTTGTGTTAGGTGCGAATTAGCAAATGAATTAGCATGCTAACACACAAAACCAAGGTGGTGACCACAGTAAACATTCAGCTAAATATCAGCATTTAAATGTTGACATTGTCATTTTGAGCATGTTAGCCTGCTGTTAGCATTAAGCTCAAACCACCAATGTCACCACAGATTTGCTTGCAGGTAGGCTAGTTAGCATGTAGGCTAGTGAAGACTCTCATGCTAGCAGGTAAGCTAGTGAAGACGTATGCTAGCAGGTAGGTTACGCTGTAGACATGTAAATGTTCACACTACGCCTGACAAACTTACAAAATGGCCACGCGTGGTGCGCTACATTGTCATCAAGTCGCTGTTGAAAGTTGCGGCGGTCATGTCCGTCATGCAGCAACAAGTGTTCAGCGCAAGTTTGTAGCCTCACATCGCCGGCTTCCTTTAAGAACGACTTATGGCCTGAAGCTCTGTCACTGGTAGTGTGAACACACCGTCAGTCTTGAGGAAAACGTTCATGGCCTTATTCTACGTAGGCTTGTACTTCAGTGGGTTAGCAGGGCTAACCTTTTTCTGACTGATGCCTTTCCTCAAGAGCTTTCAGCAGTGAAAGTAAGGAAGCACGGGTCACCTCCAAAAGCTCTCAGCTGCTGTCTCTCTAAAAGCAGCTTACCAGTTCTGAGCAGCCGCTGAACACTGGCTCCTTCCTGGTGAAAATGAGAACATTTGACAAGCCAAGGTCACCAGGGGGCTTTGCCTGTATAAGGCTTCAATCGCAGGGCCCAGCGAACACTGCAAAGTCATAAAGCACTTTGTCATCACTCGCTATATAAACTCTCAACAATCAAGTGGGATCACATTCCCTCCCTCCCACCCTCCCACTCTGTGTGGCCTGTGTCACTTGATTTTCTCCTGGCGCTGTTTCAAATCCAAATGGAGTGTGTGGATACTGGAGGGCTGTCATGTGGAAGGCTGTGGGGCCTCTTTTGAACCTGAAGGAAAGCTCTGCTCACCTTGTTGGCAGGTAAAGGAAGGCGCTGGTGAGGAGCAGTGAAGGGAAGGCAGCGGCACGCTGTAAAAAACAGAGAGGTGGGTTCTGGCTGGCAGTATTTATGAATGGTCCAATAATGAGCCATCAGGAGCGTGGTGGCCATGAGAGCACGAAGGGAGACAAAAGGCAGGGAAAAAACGAATGCCCTTGTCCTGTGCTGGTGGAGAGCAGCGACGCCGTTGCGAAGAGATTGGATTATTCAAGGGAAGGCCTGTCAGCCTGCTGAGGCACCGCGGCTGCAGGCAGCGCAGGGGCAACAGGTGCGGCGCTCGGCAGCGTTTGTGCAAATTAGACTAATCACAGGGCCTGACTGTGGAACACCTGAAGCATGCTCATGACCAGGCGGGCAGGAGAGGGGGGTAACGGGGAAGAAAAGAAGAAGAAAATAAAGAAGTACAGAGGGTCCAACAGCTGTCTTCTTCATGGCTTTTTGTATCCACGACGGGCCTCACGTTCTGTACGCACAGCTATTCACCTCGGGACAACATTTCTCATAGAACGTGTACATAAACAAGTCCACAGGCATGTTAGCGACTGCGAGACTGCGCAGAGACGCAGATCACAAGGGCAAACATGTAAAAAATCATCACCAGCATGTAAATAAATACCAGTTTTCATGTTATGAGCATTAATATCTACCAAAATAAGCATGATATCTAGCTAGTCCCAGCCCGGTCCTGGTCCAAAGCTCTTGGTTCTCTCAGCTCTCAGTGTAAACAATAATACACCCCTTGTCCTTGAGCTCCCAGTCTGCTAATACCGCTAACTGAGCTAACCAGCTAATGGCAGCTACAGTTAGCAGCAGTTAGCTGTTGAGTATGAATTTGACAGGTGGCTAATGCTAATGCCAGTTTTTATGAATCCAGCTGCCTCGCAAGTAAAGGAGCTAACGTGTCGTACAAGATCGAATTCCACAAAACCGATTAAATTCACAAAGTTTCGTAACTAAAAGCAGCAAAAATGGTAATCAGGTTCGAATAGTCTTACAGCAGTGCAGCTAGCCTAGTTTCACCCACCCTAAGTACACGTCTGTGGAGAAGGGGAAGGCCGTACATTCACCGACCTTGTCCTCCAAAATTGGCATGGATTGTCACAGCGAAATACAAGCCACATTTTCATGCCCTTAGTGAGGAGGAGAGCGAGTGAAAAAAAATAATCCCAAAATCCCTCAGTGGACACCCAATGTCTTGTTTTGGAGGGTCTGCGGCACTCACAGAATTCTTCTGGTAACAGAAGCTCACAGTGAATGATGGACGTTTTCTAATATTAGCATCAGCAGAATCTTCCCAACCTTTGCTTCTTCCATGCTACAAATATCACATTGCTGATGTATTCCATATTAAATTACTGAGTTTTAACTGAGCGGGGCTGTGCAGTGTCTGTTATCAACAACCATAATGTGGAAGATTAGCACACACATGATGCCCACCTGTTGCCCAGCTCTGTTTTATGAAGGTCACAGCTGTGATACTGAAACCGGTCTTTTTAAAGGCGCTCGTGATGTTCATGAGGGCGTGGGGCTGGTGTTGTTCAGGAGTCACTCAACAGAAATAACGCTGATTGTAACGCTTTAATTTTAAATGTAAACAGTCACCAACCAGAGACCATACTCAAAACTTTAACCTGCTTAAGGCTTCACCACACGCTTGTCTTTTAAATGCCACAGTTGTCACATTTCTGTTCAGCCCACGCAATGTCAAGTTTATCTTTGTTCCCACCCAGCCTCTGCCGACCACGTCGGGGCAGTGACATTAATATCTATTGCTTTATATTCATATCAAAACTACCTTAAGAATCCTTTTTAAGGTCACAAGACATTTTCTTTTGTTGTTTTCCTTGGTTTCTCTTGAAAATCAGTATGAGTAAGATATTATTGTTTGACCAAAGTTAACTAGACTAACGTGGGTTTTGGGAATGATTCACCACCTGCACAGTTAAAGCTACATAGTGTGCAAAGTTCAGCATGGAACAAAAATGACTGAAAACTTGAGGTGGTCTTTCCCTGAGTTTGAGAATGATGTGTTGATTTTTTTTTTTTTTAAGCATTCAGGATGAAATTTTATTAAATTTTAAGTAAAAACTATCCAGTGCAAGGCAAGTGTGTTGGTATAATGGACTGAAGTACATAAAAAACAGTCCGTGCATGCAGTTAATTTATAGATGCTGAGAATATCAGGAAGTGAATTAAAGGATAAGTTCCCCCAAAAAATGCAAATTTAGACTCACCTGATTCTGATGATGTCAGATGTGAAGTTTCACAGTCCACAAAACATTTCTGGAGCTTCACGGCGAAACAGTGTTGCATTATTCTCCTAAACAACTGAAGCAGATGGGGACTTGTTTTAAACATTAAAAAAACAACTGAAAGACAACAAAAAATGGCTCCATACGGCTCACCTGATGTAATCCAAGTCTCTGGAGGCCCAGAGATCCCAAATTGATTTGAAAAGACATCATTTGCACCCTTTATACGTCAAAATCTTCACTGTAGCTGCTAAGCTAAAAGCGTTAGCGTGCAACCTGTCTGAAGTGGGTACATGGCCTCGAATTCAAACATCTTTTCATATCAGTTTTGGATCTCAGGGCTTCCGTAGTATTTTTTTGGTACTTTTTTTTTAAAGTCCCCATCTGCCTCAGTCGTTCAGGAGAATAATGCAGCGCTGTTTCGCTGTGAAGCTCCAGAAATATTTTGTGAAACTTCACCCGACTTTCCATCAGCATGATGGTGAGTAGATAATGACTGTGTTTCCATTTTTGGATGAACTTATCCTGTGAGGCTGCCAAATATCTTGACCACAAGTTTAATCAGATATTAGTCATCAACAACAAGCTGAATTATGATTTGTACAGCTGAGCTGATCTTACGTCTGATTTTCTTTACAACTTAAACCTTTTCTCCTTTAAGTCAGTAGCTGTTCTGCTCTCCGATGAGTCAGCATAACAGCACTGACCTGTTCCCACGTGTAAAAAAGAAACTTTTCTGTTTTGGTTCCACATTTGTGACCAAAACTTCATCTTTTTTTTTTATGTGACCTGTAACTGTTCCTCGTCGAAAGTCATAAATTAACCGAGTGACATTTCCTGCATCCTGCGGCCGTTTCTTCATGTAAATGAGATCAGATGTGCACATGAGGAATTTATTAAAGCAGATTACTAACAGGTGGGTGTGTGTGCTCGTGTGTGCGCGTGAGAGAGAGAGAGCCGAGCAGTAAATACCAACTTCCCTGTATGTGTAAACAGGCAAAACCCCTTTAACGTGCTTCGGGAGGAAATCATCGTTTTCTTTCACAGAAATTACAGCTGAAAGCCTCCCGCTGCATTAACATAAGAGTGAGTCATACAGCGCCGCTGCCAGAGTCAAACGGTTTTACAGCTCTGTCAAACGCTGTCCGTTGTGTGTTCCAGCCATCATCGCAGAGCAGAAACACCATGTTGGACCATTCCAGCTTATTGTCAGCCAATATGCCAGGCTTTTTCCCTGAAAGAAAACGATCCCATTCCCCTCGGACTCACGTCAAATTAAGCAAATTTACAGCTTAGCACTTAAGAATTCTCCGTTTGCCAAGAAAGCAGCAGCGGGCCTCACTTGCCAGTTTAGCGGCGCTGCACTGTGGCAATTGAAGTGGAATGAGAATTACTTCTGAGAGAGCGCCGGGCCATTAGATTTTTCTTCTTTCTCTTTTTTTTTTCTTGCTCCGAGCTCTCTCCTTTTGGATAAGACTTATAAAGTGATGAAACACTCCCACTCAACTCCGGAGACCTCTGGTCCAATTCTGAAACGAAGGGTAATGGCAGCGTGGCGACGAGCCAGCCCGGATCAACCGTTTTATGCACTTGTTTCTGGTCGCTGTCTGCTACTAGTTGTTTGTTCTGCTGGCAAAGTCGTGTTTAACTCTGGGGATGAGTAATCTGTGGCAATGGGCAAACTTGAGGCAAAGTAAAACAAATAGAACACAATGTTTGGTATTTCTTCGTAAACATTTATGTAACAGGGCTGACAGGAGGCTCATTTTTCACAAGCTGTTTAAAGGGCCTCAACGCTAATCTTTCCACTGGATTCTGTTTGTGTTTGTAAGACGACAACTGCGTGTTTACCAAATAACATCTCCCGTGTAACATTACACTCACTGCCCGCCTCCCCCCCCTCCTGTGAAAATGTGTTCACCTCAAACACAGCTCACAGAAATACAGGAACTGTTTCTTTCGCACTCAGCACAGTAATCACTCACTTTTTGACTCAACAACTTCCCATTCAGAATCAAACATCCATCAACATTTAAAAAAAGGTGTTAAGTACCTGATGTATTGTCTCATCTAGAGGACTTCTAGTCAAGTGTGTTGAAATAATGAATTTTCATTTTCAGGAAACTTCATCTAAAGGTCAAACTCATAATCTAAAGTGCTGGAGTGTCTCTCAAGAAAAGGCGCAGCCTCGGCGAAACTACGACAGCTTCACGTCTGTGATAACATCTTTTAAAATAAATATTAGTTTTTACTGGATTTCATGTTTCTCGCGATCCACGATGAGCGTCGCTGACCTCAAAGCACACCCTGACCTCTGCGGAGATGAAAACAGAAACAATAAGAAGAATGACGCTTTATCAAAGAAAAAAAATATGATGTGGGTCATTACCATGAAGATCTGATCAGCAGTTTCCGGACGTTCGCTCGACTTCTTCCCTGTGTGAACTGGCCGCGGTCGAATCCAGTTTTTCAGGTTTTTGAAGTTAATAACCGCACCGCCAACCGCAGCCGCCGCCGCCGCCGCCGCTTGTTTGTTTTCACCAACTGAATGTTCCAGCAAAACTGTGAGAAGAATGCTTTTGTTATCTTAATGGCGTAAGCGAAAGAAAATGTGTTGAAAGACAAAGATTTGCAGATACACCACCCGCTAAAGAATGTGAGGTGTGTTTATGGAAAAAAGGAGAGAGAGAGAGAGGAAAAAAAAAGAAGCAACCCAGCCAGAAAACGAAGCATACAGGTGTTGCACAAGAGAGGAATATATGATTGAAAACCTGCTGAGCGTATACAGAAGTTGGTCTGTGCTTTATGAGGCACAGGATCTTTAAAAGATAATTATATATTTGTGTATTCGGAGGGAGGATGAAGTCAATACTCGTCTGACCAGGCGCTGGTTGCTATGTTGAAAAGCCTGACAACAACCTAGTTCTCTGAGTGTGGTTGGATTTAAATGTGGAAAATATAAAACGGATGGAAATCTCTTGTTTTTTGCAGATCTTTGTAGACCAGCTCTGGTGTTTGATGTTTGAAACTATCTCATGTTACAACTCAGACTTTCCTAGAAACAGTTTTAATAGACGTGGAAATTCTTATTTGGTTACTGTAACTGTTTAATGTTCTCAGAGTTACACTCTTTTCTGCGTTGCTGCTGAGGATAAATCCTTCTTGTAATAATTGCTTTGTTATTTGGTAACCACATGAAGCAACACAGGGCACCTTGCCTGAAGCTGAATGTCTGCTAAGAGTCCTGAGATCACTACGTACGCCGCACTTTGAAAGATGCCAACACCGTCGCAGACCGCAGTCGCACACGTTGGGGAAGAACAGCAGCATATCTAAACAGAGCCACATAAGGCAAAGCCGCATGTTCCTATGGCCCTGCATCCAATAAGGTCTTGTTAATGGTAAATTGGATGAGTGTGTGTCCAATTCTCCATTTCCTCTGAGGTGTCTCAGCAGCAACAGCTGCTACCAATGGCAAAGCCGCTTTTTTCACACAGCCCCCTTTTCTGCCGTGTGACCGAGGTCTTTCCAAAATAAGCCCATACACATGCAAAAATAGATAAATGAACATCTATTGCAAAGGGCACGGGATTTAAAGAGAGGGGCAACTGTGGCAGAGTGCTGAGAGAGACGAGGGAAACATCTCATCCAAAAATGTAAACTATAAATGGGCCAATGAAGCAGTAAAATGAGCAATGCGGCCATGTCATATCCTCGTGATACATGATATACTGTGTACCTGTGGGGCCTATCAGCACCCAGCCAGACTGTGTCTGATGATAAAGATGTGATACGCGAGACGGCAGGTCATTCATTTTATGTAAAAGGCTTTTCTACTTGTGGCCACAGCCTCATTTTCTGCGGTGTTGAGCTGGGCAGCTTCAGGGTTTAGTTATAAAAACTTCTCTCTCCACATTTGGGGTAAAAATAATCTCACTGGATGAGTTAAACATCAACTGGTGGAGCCAATAAGAGCTCTGATTTACTGACTGCAGAAGTCCCACAGTTCTGAGGGTATATCTGAGTATTTCATGATTTTACATAATTTCTCATTACTTTGTTCATTGTGCACGTCAAGAAATGTGATTGCAGACTTGGTTGTGTAAGGATTTAAAATACATAAATGTAACCTGATAATAGAGCCGAGCACCTAGCCTTAATTTAGGCCTAAATACCTTGAAGAGTGGACTGGCTGACAAAAGCTGTCTTTATTTAGCTGTTAGTTGTTTTTACAGGTCGTAAACAGTTTTTACAGTAACTGATTTGACATTAGCTTCTGTTAGCTCTGGTTTTCTCATAATCCAGCTTTCTAAAAAGCTGAAACATGGGGTTTTGTGGAGACCGGCCAAATGTGAGTCCGCTTTTGAAAAACAGTAGCGATTATGTTTTAACCTTTCAACAATTATTTTCCAGTTCTTATGAGGATTTAGGCAATGTTGTTGAATGCTAACAAATGATTTTTGTCTTACCTTTTCTTTTGTCAAAGAAGACAGATGAGAGCTATCGTGTTACAAACACTAGCTAGCAGGTTCAGCTAGCCACACTAGCTGGAAGCAGCACCAGCTATGGTAAGCTAGGCAGTGAGTGTGCTAACCATAGATTTTTAATAGACCTAGATACTGGACCCAAAGATTGGGCCTATTCAGTCCAATGAGGACTGACCAAGTTACTGTTGCTAGGTTGGACAAGCTTGACAACAAGAAACATGGCAACCTGACTATTGTTGGTGACATTAGGCTCAATCCTCAATAGCGTTAGCTAACCGTTATACCTTAGCTAGCGTTTTGCTTACATTAGCTAACCTGAGATGCGATCATATACAATATGATGTGTCCGTGAAGATCGTAGCATCAACATAATGTGACCTCACATCGTAATGTTACCTTTGAACGAACGTATATGTTTTTCTTTTCAGCATAGGTGAACGTCGCATGTAAGTTCAACACAAACAGGAAAATCTTTGGCTGCAATACCACATGTGGCCACTGGACAACTTAGAAGCTAGGCTGAGTGGCGCCTCCGTGTCCAGGTGCAAATGATATATTCAAGGTGCTTGCTAGCCGACAAAATTCATTCTGTTGTCATTCATTTTTTAAAAAGGTTTATTTGTTGGCCACTTGGGGGAGAAAAATCAAGTTACACTGACACATTATCACCTTTTAAGTTGATACAGCGGACTTGTTATCAAACTGTTTCCTATTTACACAGAAGACACGGAGCAACATTAGCTTTTATTAGAGTGAGTAAGTCCAATATTCACTTTTTTTGGCACTCTTATCGTCTTCAACTCAAAATATCTGTCTCTTTAGCTGCTAAATGCTCCACTGTGTTCACCAGCTAGTTGCTAACTCATGTGTATCTGTTGTTTGTACAGTGAGTCTGTCTGCTAGTTCCACATATTTCTTTTAATTACATTCACATTTTCCACTCAGGTCTGACAAACTCCACCCAGTTATTACTGAAAACTCTGCTACAATCTATCATCCCTCCTATAAAATGCTAAAATCATGTGTCAGGGAGCATCAACAGGACTGAGGGGGAGACAGGCAGTTTGACAAACTGGTGAACAGTCTGTTTTATTGAGAGGTGTGTGCCTGGAGGCAGTTTTTGCAGAGCGTCTTGGACTAAACTGAACTGTGTTATCAACATCACATCTGACTGAAGTATCTGTGTCTCAGGCCTGAACAAAGACGCTGAAGATGCTCCGTCATGTTGGCAGCCATCACGCTGTAAAGTACATACAGTCCAAACACACTCAGCCAATCAGAGCCCGTGTCCCCGGCTGACTGTTCTGATCATCGGGAGCAGCTTTGTTTGTTTTCTGCCGATATCACACCTCAAATCACAATATAGTGATAATGACCGCACACATTATTACCTTTTTCTGTTGGCCTCATGTACAGCCCACTGCTCCTGAAAAACAGATGTAATCTTCATCCATCTTTGGTTGAATATCCACTATTTATGTAAACACTTTATTACAGTGCTCGTCTTAATGTCTCCACACTCTTTAATACCCAGTTCTGTTTATGTGATTGATGTTTTTGCCCATTATATTTCGTCATGTTTTAGTTTTTCTCATCTCATCTGATATATTTTTCATTTGGTATTATATTGTGAGTGTACTGATATTTTTGAAATATGCAAATGCTCGTTATCTTAAAAATGTAAATTGCCTTTTTTTAACGTTCATCGACGCTTCAAATGCTTCAGTTCCATTATTGGTTGTGTATGAATGTTGTTCAATTTGTCTTTATTCCTGTGGATCCTTGCACTCTTTGTTGTAGCAGTGACCGACCGTACACGCAGGTATTATTATAGTTTCATCTCATCTTATGTGATCACACTCTCTGGCACATTTTTCTCCCGGAGCCTTTCCAGCTCTCCCTCTCTGGCTATTACTGCAGGATTCGGGAAGAGGCAGGCGGTGAGTCCAGGGCAGGCAAATCTTCATAAATCCTTCCACAGTGGCTACCCTCTTCAGACTCCACTGTACAATATCTGTCTTCATCTAGGAGTGCACAGGCCCAGCCACCTGCTTTTCCTCTGTTCACCCCCTCCCTCCACGCTTTGTGAACTTAATAAAAGCTGCCATTAAGCAGCGCTTCATCTGTTTGGGCCCTAATCTGCCTTATAGGCATCATGTGACCACATATGCAGTGCACACCTGTCGTGTGTGTTCCCAGCCTCGACTGTCGCCTCTCCACACTCTCACTCAACCTGTTCCTGGCACATCAACCGACAGTTGTCAGTGATGCATGCATACCCACCACCCTCATAAAATACGCACCACTTGGAGGTGTTTTGTGAAAAGGTGGAAGGAAGTGTCGTACTCTTCTGTGACATTGAAAAAGACATCTGAAAACAGGCCTAAAGTCGTTCAGTACGTTTTTATTTCACTGAGTGAAAAGCTCAATCTTTGCATAAGACATGCAGAAACAGAAGAAAAACATAAATATAGCACAATGAAGATGAACAGCACTGTATCCAAGTGGAAATAAGCAATACGACAAGAATGAATAGTAGTGCTGAGGGCAACAAATTCAAGTAGAGACTTTTTAAAAAATTGCTTCATTGTCTACTTTCATATAAAATGTCTCATGAATCTCGCCAAATTGAACGCTAACGGGAGATGGCTTTTAGTCCAAAAGTGCAATATATTTTACAAAGTCTAAAATGTTGCTCTGTGTATCCACTACGCTGCAGTGAGCAGGCGGCTTTCATATTACATTTTTCCAGCAGTGGAAATACATCTCAGTTTATTTCCCCACCGCTTTTTTATACCATCCTTTTTACTCTGTTAATTAAAACAGTAAAATGATCTGTCGTTTCGGCAGCAGCCTATGCAGGATTTGGAGGTCGTTTCCGTCTGGTTTTTGTGTAATATAATTTTCATGTTTATTCTTTTTTTTCTGGTAGATTATATACAGGATGCCAGCTGGCTGACAGATGGTGATGCCTTTACCCGTGTTTTTTTTTTCTTCTTTTTTTTTTTTATTAAAAAAAAAAAAAAAAAACATCACAAGGAAGAGAAGGAGGAAGGACAGGAACAGCTGTAGACGAGGGACAGACAGAACCAGCGCACTGGCCACTGGGTGACATGAGGGAGTGGGAGGAGAACCCAGCACATGGCTCAAGGCAAAAAAAAAAAAAAGGGAAAACTGAACTAAAAAAAATAAATGTGCCCTGCTAACACTGAACAAGACACAGAGAGCCATCTTGTTAGCAGTAGCAGGCCTCTAAATCTCCCTAATGGTCCTCGGCTCTGATCTTGTTCTCGCACCAGAATGTCAAAGCATGAACAACGGGCGACCCCAGCAACAAATATTGTTGATTCCTCTACCTGCATGAATGCAGATGTTTTTTGTTTTTTTTTGTTGTTGTTTTCTTCAAATTCTGTGACAAAAAAGTGCCCCAGTTGGATATATAGCGGAACAAAGCAGGGAAAAGACGCACAAGGTCATGAAATATGAATCGAAGCTCTGAGCAGCTGGGACGGAGCCACAGGTCTGTGTTCTTACAGCCGTGGCCTATCTGTCTCTCTCAGGGGGAGACACGCACACACACACTCACTCACACACACACTCACACACACACTTCAGTAGTGTCACTGACAGATACAAAAAGAGACAGAGAGGTCGCTGCTGTGACCTTTTGCCCTGCTGTTCTCCAGCAGCACCTTTCCCCTCCACACGGGACCGCAGGCTGAAGCACTATCAAGCACTACATGTGTATTGTTATAATAATTATAGTTTCTTTATTTTCAACTTTTTACAAATCCTCCTATTTTACACCCTCTGTCACACACACACACACACACACAAACACACACACACAGACAAACATACACACACACATTAACTGAATTCAAGTGCACAGCGTCTCCCAGCCCCTACAGTTATCGCAGCAAATGATGGGAAAACAAAACAAATGTCGCCTCTGCGTTGTCCCGGGAGACAGTTCAGTCTGTGAACGAGGCATGCCCACAGCAAAGCAAATATAAACCAAGAATCTCGATTAATGAGGAAACAAAAATAAAATAAAACACCAAAGCACACACATAGAAAAATGACAATGAATAAAACGAGTTGTTAAATAAAACAGAAACATTGATGAATGAATTCAAATCAGTGTATTTTAGTTTGAGCTTCTGACATAGTTTGGAAAAAGAAATAAAATATACTGCATCATATCGTATCATAACGGAATCTGCCAATGCTACAGTATGAACAACTTTTTCCAAAAGATCTGGGGTAATTAAAAAAGGTCACGCACACAAGCAAACTATGATGAGGCTATTTGAATTTTTAACTTTTTATTATTCATTTCTCCTTTTAACGGTTTTCTTTTTAAAGGAAGCTGTTCATCAAAGAGCATTTTGTTCATATATAGTTATTTTTTTACAGAGGAAAATACTGTACAACCTTTTTTTTTCTTCTCAAAACAATATCTGGAGGAATATCATCTACACACATTATTTTTCCCTATATTGTGATCATTTATTTCCAATGCCAAGCTCAGGAGATAACTCATGATCAGTGTGTCAACTTCTTGGTCGTACATATTCGCTCAATATAAACCAGAGGGTGGCTTTGACAGATTTATAATTTAGTACTACAGTAAGTGAGCATTGCCATGAACTTCTTCAGAATTAATTTAAAAAAAATCACAGTCCGTATTAGTGTTTCTTATCAGGGCACCAGTTTTTTCTGGTGCGCCCATTTGCTTTTTTTTTCAAACTGTCCAATCACAGAAGCAAAATAAAAACCAGTCTTTAAATAAATCACAGAACGACAGTTCTTTGTCACACTAACATCTATTTGTGCATTAAAGCAAAAGTGAACTAAAACAACATCTTTAAAGCAAATTCCCTGTTAAAAGATATATATCATTTTTTTTTCAGACGGTAAAAATGAACCTAAAAAGTGCAATAACACCCTAAAAATTTCTCATTGGAAGGTCACATAAATATTAAATAAAAACCGTTACAACAGGAGCTCAACCACAGCCATAGTGAATGGAAAACAAAATGCCGTTGAGACATTTTCGGTCTGTATATTTTCAACATAAAACACACTCCCTGACGCTTCCTCTGTCATCCCCCCTCGCTGCATCTGAGTGACTCATCGTTTCCTCTGGTCAGTCTGACCCCCCCCCCTCCCCCACACACACCTCCCGCTCCTCCTCCTCAACCGGACTCGTTGGCCGTTAATCACGACCTCGCCTTGCTTACAGATCGATATGCTTCTGACTAACAACACAACAAAACGACATTGTAATGCAAAGATGCAAATGGTAACAAAAATATCTTTAAATATGCTTATGAGTTATCTATCATCATCATCATCGTTTATCATCATGGTCAGCTAATATAAAAGTGCACTATCCACACACAAACTTGATTCCTCCGCAGGGGGGGTTAAATTACAAGGGCTGAGCTTGGTTTTTGGTGCTAGTCGAACATTTTCTAGCAGAATGTCAGAGAGAACTGTTGAGACTGCAGCTGAGACTGACCACACATTTACTGGTCAGTTCCACATGTTGAGAACAAAGAAAAACATCTGAGAGAGGTGGAACGAGCACAATGTAACTCCCCTGTCTCTCAGTGTCTAGTAATAATATTAATTAATAATAATAATATTAATACAGAAAAAAAGATCAAATGTTTGAACACATCCTGTTTCCCCTTAGTGATTCACATCCCTTTTTTTTCTGTGTCTCCTCGGCCCTGCAGTTCATGTTGCCTGAGCCAGCAATTTCCTTTTTGTATATCATCGTTCACACACACACTTACATATATAGTTATATAGAGAGATTTGTTTTTGTTTTTCTGACGTTTTGTTTTTTTATCCACACACAAAAAAGTGAAAAAAATAAAAATAAATTAAAGTCAAACATGCACGCACACACAAAAAGACTGATGTGTAGTAAAATGCTTTACATTGCTGCCCCGCGTGTAAAACAGGGCCTAATTCTGTGTGTCTCCGTTCATATTTTCTTAATGCATAATTGAATTAATAATGTTGGTCATCTTGTAAACATCATAATAAATCATTTTGGGCCGTCATTTTCTCCACGCTGTTGTTGTTTTTTTGTTGTCATCTGAAGTCTCTAAACATGATAAATGACGCCCCTTTTCATTTTTGTTTGTTCAAAGTACACAGAGTTTTTCTTCAGTTTCTACAGTCACTCGCAGTTCTCTTTCTTTTCATGGGTCAACGTCTTGCTTTTCCAGTTGGGAAGTATCAGTGTGGTTAACGGAAGCATCAAAACTTTCGCCATTGTCCTTTTCACCGTATGGCTCCGCTGTTGAATCATCATTCGAGTCAGTGTTGAGATCCTCCTCTGCCTCCTCCTCTTCCTCCTCCTCCTCTTCTTCCTCCTCCTCAGCGTGCGCCTCCTCCTCTGGCGACAGGTCATCTTCGGCCTCTCCGGATGTTCCCGTGGTGTCGTCCTGAGGTGCCTGCAGACCCAGCGGGGGCGTGGCGTTGTGGCCAGACCGCGCTGCCTCGTGGTGCATCTTCTTGCTGAGGTCCAGTGAGTCGCTGAGACCCAGACCAGCTGCGTTCTTCAGGAAGAACAGGGAGCTGCTGGTGTCGGTGCTCAGGTTGAGGGAGCTGTCCAGGCTGAGGGAGGATGGCGGGTACGGGTGGTTGTACTCAGACGCGATGTGGCCTGTTGGGTAGAGCATAGAGCGAGCGCTGCTGTTGATGGTGTGGGAAAACCCGTGGAGGCCTCCAGGTGAGGAAGTAGAAAGACTCATGGAGACTGGAGGGATTGCAGACACACTTCCTCCCAGGTGGTGCACTGCTTCTTGTTGGGGCGACACAGACGGCAGCTCGCCACGCTCCTGCTTCTCATGCTTTCTCTTGTGGGAGTCCATCTGGGACATGCCCACCACCGTGTGCTTGCACTCAGGGAAGGTGCAGTGGAAGTGCGAGCACTTGAGCTTATATTTGCAGTCGGGAACCTCACAATCGACACTGGAGCTGAACTGGCAGAAACCGGCGGCGCTGATCACATCTTGCTTGCCGTGGTGCTTGCGGTGGGCCGTCACCTTGGTGCTGTCGGTGCAGCGGAAGCCGCAGCGCAGACAGTGGAAGTGGGTGCTGTTGCCTGAAAACTGGCAGTCAGTGAAGTTGCAGCTGAGGGAGGATTTGAAGCGCTTGAAGTCGTCCAGGACCAGGTTGTCCACGCGGTCGTGGTGCTGCGCATGCTTGTACATGTGGGTGCGGCCGCAGAACTTGTAGCCGCAGTTCTCACGTGTGCAGTGGTAGTGGGTCACCTTCAGAGAAAACTGGCAGCCCGAGTCCTTGCAGTTCTCGTAGAGGTCATAGCGGCGGAAGCCCTCCAGCATCATGCCCTCATCCAGCATCTTACGTGATGAGGCGGTCTTGCGGCGCTTGCCGTATGGTGACATGTCCTCGATGATCCAGAAGCGCTTCTTTGAACCCGTGGCTGTGGGAATGGAGATGGTGTTTCCTGAAAGAAAGGAAGGAAGCACATTAAAGAACAATCAGTCGATTCACAAAGTAAAACCCACAAACTACAAGCAAATTACACTGCGCGACCGCCTTACTTTAAACTCTAATGTGCAACCTTACTCAGCCAAAAGTGGTTCACAGCTGAGTAAGCATAGAGAGCCACACAGTTTTTTATTCCTAATTCCCAGAATGATTAAAGGAGGGGGAAAATGATAGATTGACTTTGGAACATGACACTTTTACAGGGTGTCTCCAGCCTCCAAACAGAGGCGGAGCTGTGGGTCTTAACCGACCCTCTTATCTCCATGTTGTTTTATGAGGGGCACCCACCTTTTGCAACACCCTGGGGTCACTGCTAATGATGTGATCCCTGTTCTGCAAGACAGGAAGCAGTGGGCCTCGATAAAACTTGAGGCGTGATTAAAATAAGAGGCTGCTGTTGCAGCCTTGTTAATGGAAGCTAAACAAGGCCCAGGCTTCATACTACAGGTGCCAAATTTACCGCTCTATCTCTAAATCCTCGTGATACTAAAAGTGACCTCACACGCAATGGTGTAAGAGATTAATACACATTTGTTCTGTCACTGTACCCAGTCAGTAAAGTAAGCATGCACATTTCATCAGTTTTAAACAAATGTTGCATGCTGGAAAGCCACTTTTATTTTCTTCTACAGAGAAAGTTGAATCACACAGTTCAGTTAAATCCTACACAGGACTGACAGCTGCAGTGTTGGTTTGCGCCGGGGATAAGTACCTGCAGCATCCTGAACTATAGGGACGTCATTTTTAACCGGAGACGGAGTGGCAATGATGGGGCTGAAAGCTGGTGTGTTGGTTGGCATGACAACACTCCGAGTGGCTCCCAGAGAGGCGCTGAGCAGAGAGTATGACAGACAGGATGGAGAGAGGAGGTATGGGAGTGAGGGGAGAGGAGGTCGAAGGAGAGCAGGAGAAAGGGATGGGGCCTGGGACTGGAGGCCAGGCTGAGGAGCGGAGGGAGGAGGAGGTGGTGGTGGAGGAGGAGGAGGAGGGGAAGAAGGAGGTGCATTTTGGGTAGCGCTAGTGTCAGCAGGGGTGGTAGGAGCAGAAGTGGTGGCGGGGTAGCCTTGTCCTGGAGAGACAGGTTGACCAGAGAGGGTGAAGGACAGACAAGAGGGGAAGAAACACACAGACCGGCACACACACACACACACACACACACACACACAAAAACAAGGGCCAAATCACACGCGCGCACACACAGAGGGATGGGAGGTAAAAAGGGAAAGATAAAAGATAAGAGAATGATACAAAATGAGGCCCATTCAAGACAAGTAACCCAAACACCAGCCAAAAACAACAATGATGAGAGTAGTGGATAATACTGGCAACACGTGGAGAAATGTGAAAATCACAGGCAGGCTCAGATTTAGAAAAAAGCAGGAGGAGAACCCATTTATTCAGTAAGTTTGAGGGGAAAGAGGCTGCTTCTCCTTTCCTGTCCTATCCACCCCACTAAAAGTGCTAAAGTAGACATAAAGCCACAGGGATGATCTCTGGCCAAAGGAAAATGTAATAAGCTACACACAGTGCAATAACTCAAACTACTGATGTACAAAATGGATGTTTTATGAGGATGACCAGGCAAACTGCAAAAGATCTTGTCCTCGACTCAGAGCATAAGAATACAGCATTGTCATCAGCCTCGTATAATATGACTGATGTCTCATTGTTCTATTGATCAAACTACTAAATCATGAAATACATGATTGAAGAATGTATGAAATGACAAGTTGCTGGTTTTCTGAGTAAGGTAGATGAGTGACGCATGATGAACGATGCTGAATGTCACTTGTATTGCACTATTCACCTGTTAGACTGAACTGTATTAAAAGCTCTTCATGCTGACACTTTGTCTTATTCTCACCTGCTGGAGAGCCATCATTGCCTACAGGTGTGCTGGTGCAGCTCCGGTCCTGGTTGGAGGACTCAGAGGAGAGGCCCAAGGGGCTGCCCCCTCCTCCCATGTAGTCCATGTAATCATCAGTCTCCTCCATCATGCTGGAGGAGAAGCTGGAGTTGATACCAGCCTGGTTGGCTAAAGGCCCAGACATCATACCATGCTGCATCTCATCTGCCCTCTGACCGAGTGGCATCACCTGGGAAACATAATAATCATCATTGTAAAGGGACATAAGAAACAAACCAACATCCGTTGATATAGCGTGTCATTAATGCAGGTGTTGTCACTTGGCGTTTGACCAAGAATTTCTCAAAACCTCTGAAGTATTTTGAAAGAATGAAACCCGCACGTCATTATGTGAAGGCTTCAAACCGAAAAAAGAACAAACAGAACTAGAAAATCCACATATTGAAATTCACGTTCAGTACAGGATGTACTTTGGAGGTTAAGGTGGGAAACGGAAAACACCCCAGAGTGAAAAATTCATCCAAAGAATGTCATGAGTGATTTGTCATTGACTGGTGTGACAGGATATGAACGGTACTGTTTTTTTACACAACACCGAATGAACTCATTACTCTTTTACTTGAATATGACTCACAGAGCACGAAGCACGATTTAAGAAACACCCAAACTAGGTACATAGTGTAAGTCACAATTACTTTGCATTTTAACATTTAATAAGTAGGCCTCATCATTTTTGAGCCAAAATAGAAAGAAAACTTAGGATTTGTTTTAAAATTTGTAATAAAAAACTTAAAATGAAAGTAAATATCTGTTCTCAAAAATACATTGTGCAGTGAAAGACTTAGGGTTAGTAGCGTCTTTTTTATCTTCTCATTTTTTAATTTCACTTTCTATAACCCGAAGATTTCCTCCACAGTGCTTCTTGGAAGACAACCTTTTTTTAAATCATCTATTTGCAGCAGAAACCACACTACAATGATCTGTGTCGGTGAAAACACAACATTTGGGTGAAAATCCATTTAAATATTTCTGTTTCTTTTTAAACATTTGGGTATTTTTCTGGCAAGAACTGACAAAAACAAAATCACTGAGCCTTAAAAATAGAAAATTAGAGTCAAACATCTATGCTGCATAAATAGCCTGTTTTATCTCTCAGTAAAACGGTGTGCAGCTTTGCTGGAATATGTTTCATTAAAACATTCAACACCTGTTTTACCTCACTGCGGTGTTCCGCACGTATTTTCACATAATTACCCTTTCCATAATGACACGTGTTAGATGTCACCATTTGTGTGTTTGTACCTGTGATGGGACTCTGTCAAAGTTCTTCCCCAGCATCCGCCTCATGTGTTTGCGTGCATGTGAGGTCATCTGGTGCTTGAGCAGGAAGGAGAACTGGCAACCCGCGCGGATGCAGTGGAAGTGGCTGTTGACTTGGTTATACTTACAACCTGCGAAAAGAAACCAGTAACAGTTGTAAACTCTCCGTTCACAGATTAATTTGTCTCTGAGAGCAGCGACTGCAATGAACGCAATATCATCAGTGAGACGGTGTTATGATTAGATCAAACACAAAGTGAAATATTTTTAGGTTTTTTTAATTTCATGATATAGCTCTGACAAAAGAGAGATCGGGTTTCAAAGTGTTTCAGAGTGTACATGTAGGAGGAATATTAGATCACTTCAGTGTCACACTGAGCAAGTCAAGGCTTCTGTGCACCGAACCTGTGGAGCTCTTTTATTACACTGACATGCTTTATTCAATTAGGAATTTACATAAATAAATTCTCATTTTCTGTGGGCCAATAATGCACACACCCCTGCAAACCAAAGTAAATATACAATTATTACCATATTAAATTCATTTTTCAAAGTATCTCCATTGTCATTTTTTCCTTTTGTTCTCCATTGTACTGCTGTCTGCTTCATATTCTTCTGTTCTTTTCTCCTGTTTTAACCAGTCTGGCTCTAATTGCTTTATGATTTCAAATTAAATGAATGTTCCGTTTTGTGTCTGTTAATCAAATACCATTATATAAAAGCAGGCAGAAATAATTGAAAGAGTAACATGCTGGGCAGGTGCTTGCATGTCAGTAACCATGGCACCCAGTTTAAGAGCACAACACGTCTGTGTCATCAAATAGCTTTTGCACACACAACGTTTTAAACACGCAAAGTTGAGCAAATAACAGTAACCCCGTGACATGGAGGGCCCTTTGTGAGACAGAAACCAGGTAACATCATCAGCGGTGTTCAGTTTAATGTTGCTGCCATGGATACTGGCAACCCATCAATTCTTTATGACTCGAGAGCTACCGATGGTAATCCTTTCTGTTTCCCCCCCCCAGCCCGAACAATACAGTTGGCAGATCAGGCTGGGGACAAAAAACAGCTGTTTAGGGCCTGTTTTTGTTTGCTTTGTTTCTGCGTTCTGAAAAGCTTGTGTAACCGCCTGAAAAAAACAGATCACTTTTAATTCATTTCTGTGTGATGGCAGCGGTGGCTGTGAGGCGCAGCTTCAGAACACAAACAGGCTAAACCAGACAAGCCGGATAATTAACAAACACAAACCTAATTGCTCATTTCTGACAGGGGCAAAAGGAAGAAGAAAACAACCTGGATGTGATTGCCCCCTTTGACGTTATTGCTCATATAGTACAGGCAAGACTACCTTTGGGACTTGAGGTGCCATTGTGAATATGCAAAACACAGCAACAAAACCTATGAGGCAGACTTGTTTCATGCCTCTTAAACAACTCAAACGGCACGACAGTGTGTTTGCCAACACTGGTCTCTCTCCCTTTGTAAACACAGAGAATATCCTCTTGCAACAGCAACTGAAAATCAATCCACATCTTTCTCAATTTAACACCTTTAATCCACACTTCTCTCCTCGTAAAATATCAAAAGCTGAGTGTTAAGACATGTGGGATGATGAAGAGGCAAAGACAAAAAGGTAAAAAACTTAGACAGGATCAGAAGTATTTTTCCTTACCCAGCCTTCCACACTCCTCCCTCTTGGTGAAATATTTGAAGCCGTTGGCGGCACGGCGCTCCGCCTTCTCGTGCTTCTTGACGTGCCACGGCAGCTTAGTGGTGATGTTGGTGACAAAGTAGCAGCCGGGCCGCAGACAGTGATAGTGGCCCCTCATTCTGAACTCGCAGTGCTGCAGGAGAGGCACATAATTTCCAATTTCATGAGTCAAACGTGGTGAATGTTTGAAAGCCGAAGGAGCTGATTAACAATATTTGATGTTTCTTTGTGAGCAAAGTTAAAGTGAACGCTAAACAAAAACATAATCAACACCTCACAGTGTTTTCCTTTCTGGTCATTTGGAACATCCCACATTTCTAAGTATGATAGCTTTTTTTTCTGAGGCTTCCCACAAACACCCCTCCTTTCTAACATGTCTGTACACCACCATCTGTTTGTGATGCTCAGATCCCAAAGGACTGGGCCAAATAAGATCTGCTCAGTTCAGGAGATGGAGACTAAAGGGAGGAGGGGAGGAGGTGGAGGGAGGAGGAGGGAGACGGGGGGACTTTTTGTGAGAGGGGTGATTTTCGACACATTAATGAATTCATTTAAACGGTTTTCCAAATACGGGCTCATGAGAGCAGGCAGGGGCTGCCATTTAGGTTTCATTTGCGAAGCATTCCCCTGATTTTTGCCCTATTCCAGACAGCCTTGTTTACTGTGCAAGTGACAATGATTTATTGGGTAATATCAGCTAAATTGGCCTTTTCTGAGAGGAGAATGCGGCAGTCAAAATGACATCATTGACATATAAACAGGCATTACTGGGGTGAGTCGACTGTCTTTTTCAGCAGAGATGGAAGACGGGGAGCAGCGGTTGTGAAAGCCTTGAGTCAAATAACCTCAAACACTGGTCTAATAGATAGCATACTTCATGCTTAGAAAACTCTGGGGGATGACAGTAGGTGATTCAGCTCCTGGCTGAGTTATCAAGCTGCACACTCACCTGGTTGGGACAGAGACACTGGAGAGAGTAGTAGGAGAACTGGTCACGGATGTTGACCAGGTTGTTGCTGGGGTTGATGTGGTCCAAACAGTGGGACTCTGCCTTGCCAGACGTCTTGCACACATACTTGCAATTCCCAAACAAGCAGTGGAAGTGGAACTTGTTTGAGTACTTACAGTCAGTAGCCAAACAGGGATCACTGGATGAATAAAAATGGAAAACACAGTTTAATAAAAACTTGGCCCAAAGAGGAAAATAAAAACATTCTAATGTGATGTAATAAGACACAAATAAATGTCTCTCCTACTTTTCCTGGAACTGCAGGAAACCAGGTTTGACTTGTGGCTTAGCGTTCTCCAGAGAGGTGGTGGCCAGAGGGGAGTTGGCCGGCAGGTTGGGCATCGAGGCCGACATCTGAGGGATGCTGCCAGTCAGCTGCTTCCAGGCCAGCAGGGAGGGAGGAGGGGAGCTGTAGCCACCGGAGGAGGTGAGGTGTGCCACATCCATAGAGGGATTGTTGGCCATAGAGACGGGGGCAGCAGGCTGCAGCGGGTTCCCCTCACCAGAGTCCTTGCCCTCACCAAACTGAGGCTCCGACTTCACTTTCATGGTGGCTCGCAGGTGGAAGCTGAAAAACAAGATGGAAGCTCATTTTTAGAGAAACCATCAATTTTTTCATTTTCTGATAATGAACCAGTTTTCACACTCACTTTGCATGTTTTATGGCCCCATCCACAGTGCTGAAGAGTGCACCACAGTCCTCTACCAGGCAGTGAAAGTGCACTTTCTGAAGGAAGTCACACTGTGCCTCACAGAAGTCATCAGTGTCAAACCTTAACATAGATAACAAAGGCGGTTCTCAGATAAACAACAAATGCTAAGAGGACAACTGGCTTAACTCTGACGGTAAACGTTGTATATCCGCTGCACTGTAAGTCATCACAAATTCCTGCATGACCAGATTCTTTATGTTTCAGGGGGTTTCCAGGCATACAGTATGTGAGGAATTGGATTTACAGAGAAAGGCCTTCTATTTACAGTACTTTAAAACTCTCTGACTGTTTTCTCACTATCAAAATGAAATGAGTCAAGTGTGCTGCATGTTTCATACCTGCGGAGATATGTCCTCCAGATCTCAGTGGGTTTTTCTGGCGTGGGCCTCTTCAGAACTCGGTTCAGATACTGTGCTGCCTCTGCAGCGTTGCTGCCCTGGCCTGCCTCCAGCTCTGTCTTCAGGTTCATGGCGTTGAACAGGGCAGGGTTCACCTGTGACATCTACAAAACACATAGCACGTAAACAACCAGCTGCTTGGTTAGCTGAGCATACGTAAGTTGGGCACTTGCATATGTTAGTGAGAGTGTGAGAGTTAACACACACACAGACAAACACACACACACACACAAATGTTTTGGCGAGGCTAAAAAGCGCAGCCAGATTTACAAACATCCAGGCTTTTGCTTGAGTGCAGGCCAAGCGTGTTTGCCAAGCGCCCTCTGGGAGTAACTGTTAACCCTTTTATGTGATGTGGTTGCTTGAATCAAACCCCCAAAAGCTGACATGACACGAGGAGCTGTTGGACAACAGGTCTTAGAGCTCCTCCACTGTCTGGGTTTAATGACTGCTTTGAGGAGAACAACGCTGAAGTTAAGCTCTCCTGGGGAGAGGTTAAAAAAGACAACACGTGTCGAGGGAGGGAGGAGGTTTTGATCAGTTTGTGAGGGTAGAAAAAATGGAGGCTGATCTGTCATTACACCATCAATGTGATGGAAACCACCTAGCACATTGTTATCAATCAGATAAGACGTATGATTAAGACAATGTCCATTTTAATCTTCACAAAAAATACCGCACGTTTAAATTTCCATACACTAACATTTAGCCTGGTAAAAAATGAGCGCAAGCGCCTTCATGCTTTTTTTCTGCTCTGACTTTTTAATCAAATAATTTACCAACTCTATAAATAAATGTAGAGAGAGGCGGGGGAAGAAAAAGTATAAAGGAGGAGAAAAAATGGACGGTGAGTTCAAAACAGCTCATCAAAAAACAAACATCTCTATATATCTGGCATGGCACCCAGCTACTGCTTCATTATATTAATTTGTGAGAGGTGCAGTGAAAATTACACTGTATGAAAAATGGCTGGAAAATTTAAATGATACAAACTCATCTTATTAGCGGTGAAACATTAAAAAACAAACAGGCCCCTCCGCGTCCCGCTAATTTGTCTTTGGATGAAAGGCGTTTGATGGATGGATCTTACCTTATTCATAAGCGAGGATAAAAGAGATGTATTCCCTGGTACAGGGTGTCCGTTTGATTCATTACTGGAACAAGGAAAATGAACAATGTTTAGTCAAGATTTGCATGAGAACAGTAAATATTACTATTTATCACACAAGGTGTGCCTGTATAATGAAGAAGAAAAATGCTGTCTTCTTAAGAAATAAGATCTACAGTGAGTTGGAGGGAAAATTGGAGCTGAAGGTTTATATAAACATCCCTCTCTCAAAAACAGGGAGTAATATGTTGTGGATTTTATAATTGTATGCACATGTAATGAGATATTTTTGATAAATAATTGTGAATATAACCCTGGCTGCCAAGAATGTAGAAATCATCAATCAATCTGAGAAACCTTATTTATGTGTTGATTTATTTTGTGAATACATTATGTGAATTTACTACAAGAACCAACATTTTCTATATAGAATTAACCCTCTGTGTTCCATGCAGCTGTGTACCTGTGGTCTTTTTTGCTCAGGTCCAGGCTGTGTTCCTGCGTGGAGTCTTGGGAGGCCCCAGAAGTGGCATCCACTGGCTCCTGCTTCACTTGAACCAGATTGAACTGGCTGGCTGAAGCCGGCTGCCCGTTCCCTGAGGATGAAGACAGAGACGCAGAGGAGAGAAGAGACAACAAAGTTATTGTTGGTCAGCATTATTATCCTATGACGAGATCCAATCTGACTTCTGTCCTGGCCCGAAAAGAATACTCCGAGTGATAATTATTGCGAAATTATGTCAGGCCGTCAAGCCTTTTAAATGGTGATTGAGAGGCGGGAGATATGAGGGAAAAAGACTCCTTTTTCTGCAGCACTTGTCACAACTCATTTGCCAGGCTGCCTCTTAACTGGTCATTAAGTGAGATGCTAATGCTGAGGGAAAGTGGCAGTCTCAGATTGGCCACCCCTCCCCCCTCCCCCCTACTCCCTTCCCACCTTCCCAGGCTCATCGTTGGCCTGACAACGGACGGCAGCCAATGCCACTGAGCATACCCACAAGGAACAGGGGTGCTATGTCGGTCAGATTGGAGCTGACAGCCAATCAGATTGGTTCAAATAGCATGACCTCTCGATCACATTCTCCTCCAAATAGGTATTCAGTGGATGCTGTGAGCGAGGACAGGAGCGCTTAAATGAAATAAATAAAGACGAGGGGATGACGTGGGGGAAAAATGCTGACAGGAAGGTGAATTCTGCCCTGCTCCCCCATCCCCAAGGGATTGAAATATTAATTTGTCCTGGGGCTACAGAGAGAAAGCGGGGCTTTTGGTAGACAATAAGTGGCGTTTTATTTTTAAAAAAATATGTGAGTGGGAGGGGTGACCCCCGTGTACCCTCTCAGACACTGTAAGACTGGAGAGCACCAGCGGCCATGATTGGTTTGGTGAGGAATCTGTTGTTTAGAAATAGAGACTGGTGCTGAGGGATAGTGACAGGCAAGGTCATGGGCAACCAAGTGTGTGCCCTTGGCCCTCAGCCTGGTGAGGCCCCTCTCCTTTTTCTTGCTGGGGAGAAAACAAGACGAGCCTACGTAAGGGGGAAACCGAGCAGAGTTCCCCCTGCTACAAGATGACCCAGAGACATATCAGGCAGAATAGGAGTGGAAAAGCCAGTCTTGGGCCTTGTCAGCTGAAAGCTAGGAGATGAGGAAGTGTCAGTGTCAGTTCAGTTTGACAATGGCTGAGGTTGGAGGGGCTGGAGGTGGGGTGGGGCTAAAGGAAAACAGCAGTCAAACAATTTTGCGTCTGGTTTGAGGTCGCTGAATGCTAACCAAGTCTCCGTCCTCCCCTCCCCCCCGACTTGATAAGAGTACACCCAAAATTAACTAGCCAGACACATCCTGCCTTGTCATTGACAATTAAATCAACACTCAGACCAAATGAGAGCACATTATATCAAGAGCATCCACTCATATATGTACATCTACATATGATCATCAGGCAGATTAAAGCATTCCTTTACTATATCAGAGGATAAATTGACTGTTTAAGGTGGATTATACAGCTAAAGTCTCTTATTCTGCTGCACATCATGCAGTTATAATTTTCTATCTACTTCCCAAAGAAGGAGAACAAATGAGTTTGACTCAAAGCAGCTTCTTTCTGGAAATTATCCAGGAATAATGTAGCACCATGTAATTACTCCGGATAAGATACAGAGCTTGTGAAAGATCATTTGTACTGTGTGTCTAATTAGTAAACCCTTCAGATGCTCGAATCTCTGGGAAAAAACACTTAGGGGTAAATTAGAGCGGAACATTAATAAAAAAAAAAAGAAAGAATACTGAGAAAATGCTGAAAGCAGAAACAGGAAAAATGCACAATTCACCACAACAGAGGTGCAGTTTCACAACCCCAATGAAAAAATAAACACTGTGAAAAATAGCCACAAACACTGTGACTTTTTTCACACCTTTTCGACAGAGAAGCACAAACCACTTCCTCCTCTTTTTAGCCCCAAATGTCCTGTTCACACATTTTATGAAGCAAATATGAGAAACAAAACTGCAGCTACCCCTCCATCCTGTATGTGCACAGAACTTTAACGATAAAGTGTGTGCTTGAGATCGGGGAGCTTTGTTATCCGGCAGAGAGATCTGAAATGCAGCCTCTCAGTGAGACAAACCAGAGGGGTGGTGAAGGCACCATCTGTGGAGGCCCCACCCTCAGTGGGGGCCTTCCCAGTGTGTAGACTACCTGCTGGAAGCCCAGAGGTGGAGCTCAGCCTGACAGCCTGGGCTCAGCTCGGCTCCCCGGAGCAGCTGCCCCAGCTCTCTCCCAGGGCCTGTCCTGCTCCGGGAACACCACCAGGAATTGTAATCCTTCCCAGTCCCAACATCCGGAGATGCTCCCCCTAGCAGCCCCATTTACAATCCGCACCCCACCTGCTCAGGCTCAGCACAGGAGGCCCCGCTGCTACTGAATGCAAGACTGTGCTCTGCAGTGCATTATCAATTTAATGCTTTAACTTCATTTTCATTTTTCAGAAGCTTTGTTTAGAGCAATATGATAAACAAAGACAAGGCAATTACCTCCAAAATTTATGTGAATTGTGTTTATGCTAAACAGATATTGACATGTTTTCGTGGGAACAGAAGGTTTCTAGAAATTCAAAAAGTGTGTCTTTGTTGATGCATGCAAGTGTGTCGGAGTTCTTGTATCAGCGAAAAAAAAAAGCCTCTTTCTCAGCTCTGGTGCATTGAGTCATTTCTGCCTGAGTGATTTCTGTTTTTTATCAGTTTGCATAGAGGATACGGAAAAAGAAAAAAAAACAACATTTTTTGTTCTCGCAATTTCTGAACTTAATTTCATTCCACCTCCATTTGCTTGGAACGGGCGCAGACATAGATAAGAGACCAATGATGAGGAAACATGTTCGACACAAGCCCCAGGAGCCCCCACTCTGAACATCATAAGAGACTTTTACAGGCTCTACTCTCCCCTGTCAGCGCATTTATCTCCAAATGGATTGGGGGTATCTAACAAACGATCAACACAATAACAAGCCCAGAGCAGAGGACTATGCCTCCGGTATGTCCCTTTAAGCCTGAAAGCAGCAGTTTTTCTGCCTTTTCTCTCCACTGTGGGATAGTGATAGAAATGACCTTTGAGTGCACTTTCTCTTCTCTGGCAGTAGTGGAGCGTCCACGCACAGAAAAAAGGATGTGGCTTTTACTATACATGCAGTATATTCTCTTTGGACTCTGACACAGCTCAAAAGGTCATTGTTTGTCATATATTTCAAGACTTCTGTCTCTAAACAGAGTAGCAAGCAAAGTTAACCTTTACAGTTGATTACCAATTTATTAGTGTTTGTAACTTGCAATAATTTAAAATAAAGTGTGTTAAACTGGCTCAGTTATAGCATTAATCAAGGGGGAAAGGAATTATTAAGAAAGGGTTTCTGCAGGTTCATTTCAATCGGCTTCAACTTTGCACTACATGTGCTGTTCAAGCCAGTTCTTGCTGAACTTCCACCTACCCATATGAGATGAAAGTAACACAAACAGAATCGCATTTAATTTATTATACACACGCATTGACTGATTAGTGGTTATTGGTTTCATGTTGGTTTGGTTTTGTAGTTTTGTTACAGGGTGATCAATGCAAATTTTTCCCAAAACACATTTAAATGTTGGACTGAAGTTAATGCAACTTTATAAAAGTAACTTCATAATACAATCAATCTAAAGACCTGTCAAAATTGCATGTAAGGTATTTTAAGGCCTAAAATTCTGATAAAATTCAGACATTTAAATCCTTTTTAACGACCCGCGTAAACCCTGTAACAGGCCTGTCTTATTAATGATTTCTTTTTAGTTACTTTTAGATTAAACGATTAATAGACATCAAAATGCTTGTTTTATCTGACCACCAGTGCAACACATAAATGTATTAAATGGAGGTTTTAGTTTTACCCTTTGCCCTTTTTCACAATGTAAGTATCCACACAAATAATGCACTTTGAAGACAATTTGGGAAGTGACTGACCTATATCTGGGTTGTTGGAAGGCTTCAGGGCAGCAGCTGCCAGTCTGGCCATCATGGGTGATATCAGACCTTTGCTTGCCGAGATCTTCTCCATGATGGAGGAGGTGGCAAAGGAGGTTGGGGTGGATGCCATGGCTCCGTCTGCCCCTGCTGTGGAGCAACCTTGGGTCAGTGAGTCGGTGGGCATGGAGTGGGCCCCAGAAGATACGGCTGATATCAGGCTAGCGGCTGGCGGAGGTGGATGTAGAGGCAGCCTAGGCATGAGGGGGAAGAATGGGTTGGAAGTGGCCAGAGCGCTGTTGGAAAGAGCCAGGGCCACCGGCATGTTGCTGGGCAGGGCCTGGGACAGCAGGCTGGACATACGCTGGCCTGCACTGGACAGTGAGGGTGCAGATTTGAGGGTGTGGCCTGATGGAGAAGAGGAGACAGCTGTGGTGGGCGTGGCCAACAGGTGCGGTACAGTGGTGGACTGCTGGGTTGTCGGCGAGGCACTCAGGCTGGAGTTCTTGCTGCTGATGGTCGAGAAGTCCATCAGGTCATCATTGCTCGATTCCTCTGGCTCATCCTTCGGCGCCAGGAAAGCGGAGGAGAGGCCCATGACACCGGAGGAGCGGATGTGCCGGCGCTCGTGTTTGCGCTTGTGGGAGGTCATCTGGCTGGTGGAGGTAAAGGTGAAGCCGCAGCCTGAGCGGATGCAGTGGAAGTGATTGGTGGCTTTGCTGTACACGCAGCCCTCATACTTGCACTCCTCATACTTATAGAACTTCTTGAAGCCATCTTTGGCATAGGCATCATCCTTGATGTGGTAGCTCTTGTGCTTCTCAATGTCACACTTGTTCTTGAAAGTGAATGTGCAGCCTGGGCGCCTGGAAAAACAATGGAAAATAAAGGGAAAACATGATTAGCTACGATGCTCTGTTACAAAGCTGCTGGGAGTCATTGAGAGGGTCCACATGATTCAAATACTTCACAATGGAGGAATGATAACTGAGGCGGTTCAGTAACACAGCAGCAGCTCATTGACACGTTGCCACCTGCAACCTTTGCCAGAGGGATACATTCCAGGGAGGGAGTCTGAATCAACTGAGTGATTCTCTATACCCATTGATAATAGTTGGGGTGCATGCTCTTCAAAATAAGAGCGTGATTCAAACTTATGAAACTAAATGCTCTTCAATAAAAGTGTTTTTTAAATATTCTACTTAATTTTATATACTTATTGTTTCTTTCTTTTTCTATTTCCTTCTAAATGTGACTGTAATATAAAATACCAATGTTGCAGCCCAAGAAATGGGGGAGTTGTGATGTCACTTGTGATGTCAGACTGTTTATACATGTAAAAAAACAAAAAACAAAAAACAAAAACATCATGTGGAGAAACATCCACTACATTAAGCCTGTTCACCTGCAGTGGAAGTGTGTAGTCTTCTGCCCGTAGAACTGACAACCGACTGTGCCACAGTCCTCAGTTGCACGAAATCTCTGGAAGCCATCGTTGATCAGCTGGGCGTTCTTTTTATGGAAGTTTTCATGGGTCATGACATCTGAGGTGCTGGTGTACACCTTGCTGCAGCCCACCTGCAAAGCAGAGACAAAGCATGGCAATCAAAAAACAAGATCTGGGCCCACAGCAGACACGAGAGTTTCAGTTTGCAAGAATGGTTTGAAAAAAGCTAAAACTCCGTGCTTTAAAAAGATGTGATACTATACAAGCTATACAGACAACAACTCAGTGTGGTTAAGAAGATGCTAGTGGCCTAGAAATGAGTGGAAGAATGTTGTTTTCACACGTTCACAATTTAATTTGTGGTGATGCGCACCAGAGCGACACAAGTTTCAAGTCAAACGCTCGAATTGGAAACAATCATATCATTGTGACAAACGGAAAATAAGAAAAAAAGTGAGTGAAAGAGGCAGTGGTCACAGCAGGCAGCTGAAACTAGAGTACCTTCCTGGCAAAGCTGCCTTTTAGAAAATGAAAATCATATTTGAAGGGTGACGATGCAGTCACCACAAACTTACTGTAACTCTGAGAACAAATTTTAAAGTTGGAGGGGGCAGAGGAAAGCAGACAGGAGAAAGATGACTGTCTTGGTCTTTAGTTTAAAATGTTCTGGTACTCAGGAGTCCTCAGAGCCAACAGAGGGGGAAAAAACAGGTAATGTTTGAATTAAAAGCAGCAATTGTATATCATCGCTGGCACTTTTCACCCGTACAAACCGGGCAACTTCTCCATATTGAGTCAAACAATGAAAAAAATGCCACTCTGTTTTTTTTCCCCCTAAATCAAGAGAGCCCATGCCAACATCTGCAGGTTCTCAGGGACTGTTAAAACAAGGGCTGAAATGTCCTAATAACAATTACGCCGTTAGAGGGGTTTAAAAAAGAATATATCTCCAGCCATCCTCCGCTGTGCTGCTGCCCTGCTGGCGAGAAAGCTCTCAGCACAATGACATGTTGAAAATAAGCAGATGTAAAAAAATTAAACAAATCCAGAAGGGGGAATTATCTTCAACTGGCTGCTTGGTACTAAAAGATGAAAAATGTGTAGTTTATATAAACACCTTACTGAATTTTATCCATGCCAATTAAGGAGCGAGAGAGTGAAGAGGTGGGGAAAAGCACCAGCAACCTCACGTGTATTTGCCCTTTTACAATTTTCTTTTATTTACTTTAAGACACATAGCAAACTGCTCTGTAAAGACACTTGGCACAAATGAAAAAATAGTCTCTGATTCCAGGCCACAGATGTAGGTAAAACTGTGCGACTCTCAAACATCCTGAAGTCGTGTATGTCTTATAAGTGGCCTGATTTTCCCGATCTGTACATTATCTATATCACAATGCTAATTTTTTTACCTGCTGTATGTTGTTTAATACTGTCCTGAAATGATGCCATTACTACAAAAAGTTGTTTTAAGGCTCCTATTGGACACAGAACCAGGCTTTAGGCTCTATATGAACTGTGTGTGATCCAATTTACTGACAATTGTTTTGTGGCCCTGGAAAGTAAATTGAATGATGAATTATGCATTTATCGCAAACATTATTATTTTTTATCAGCATTAGTGAGTGTGTGTTATTTGTACTGTATGTGATAAATACATGTGGCTGTATTTGCTGATATTATATTTTTTCTGTTTTCGTGTGCGTGCATGTCTACTGTACACGTTTGTGGGTTTATTGTGGGTATGTGTGTAGGCAGAGGAAGAGATGTGAGTCTGCGTAGTGTACCTGCATGCAGTGGTAATGGGTGCTTTTTCCATTGAGGTGACAGCCATGGTAGTAGACACTGCAGTCGTCCAGAGGGCTGAAGCGCATGAAGCCATGCTGCAGGGAGTTGTCCCTCTTCTTGTGCATGTTGTAGTGCCTGATTACATCCTGCTTACTGGTAAACCTCTGCAAAAAGGGGAGGGGGAAAAATAAACGGCAACAGGTTGGTGTTTATTTAAACCAGTCACAGAATCTGCAACAAGTCACTTTATCTCTGTGGAAGCAGCAGCTGCAACATGCAGGAGCCAATTGGCAGTTGAGCAAGGCTGTGCACACTGCAATAGAGAGGGCCAGGATGCCTTTAAAGATGACGAGTTCTATGGTTATTGATTTACTTTGCATATCTCAAATTTGTGTCCTATCCAAATGCAGCACCAAAGGCTCTGGGACTTTCTGAGCTCAGGAGAAGCTTCCACATGGAATGTGAAGTATGTTCCCCATACACCGACTGCCTCTGCATTATGTTTTCTCTTCCACCAAAATGTATTTTTTTAATTAAGATAAATCAATTGACATGCAAGATCACAGTTCTGATGTTTCTTGCTCTGGAAAAATTATGTTCCATGCAGATGGTTTCTCAGACGTGCACAGGGGAAAACAGAAGACAACAGAAACAAACAAACAAACAAGCCAACCAAAAAACGTTTTCCCTTTCAATTCGCTGAGATATGATTCCAGTTTTAATTAAAGCATTAACACTCGCTTTTGGTGAAGGCTGCGCCTGTAACGATGAGTGAATATGCTAAGAGACCCGCCTTCTAAAATTACAAAATAATTAAATAAATAAATAAAATCCCTCCCACTCCAAGGAATAGGGAAGGGGAAACAGAAAAGTCACTCCACAGAGACCTGCAGCAACCAAATCTGCTGTAATTGGGCTTAAGCTGATGTTACAGAAACTGTAACGGGAGAAGCGCAAATCAATGAGACAGTTCTGTCTTCAATCCATATTTATCTCCAGTTGAGGGAAAAACATCAGAAAGAACTATTCTAAAAAGCAACTAATTGCTGTACAAAGTAGGGTAATTGCTTTGTGTCATGTGTTCCACTTGCGCACAAGTAAAAATCTAAGATCTCACACAGCTGTTCATTCCCTTGCTCTTGGCCTGTTTCCCAAAGCATATTTCTGAGATGTTTGACTCCTGTAGGAGCAAACATTGGGATTTTTAATCTAATTGATGGCGGCTTAGAATTCATCATTTTTTGAATAATTTTCCGGAAAAAATCTGGAGCTCAGATCTGGGGTTTCTGGTATCCAATGGTTAATTACGACCGAAAGATAAGTTGAACTGCGGTCATGGTACATTCGATCCATCAAGCTGTCCAAAATAGGCCACGGAGAGAGCTGACTGGGAAAAAGATCTCATTTTCAGTTGAGTGGTGATGAAGGTTGGAAGCCACTTGCTACATTTATTTTAGGATTCCCACTAGTGTGGCAAGATGCACACTCTCCCTCATGTACAAGCCCATGAAAGGAGAATGTTAAGACTCAGCCAATCGCCCAGAGGCTGGCAGTGGGATAATATTCCAGGAGAGTGTGTCATGTAACATTTCATGAGTTATCGCTTCGAAAGGGGCTGCTCATCACTGCCTGCTTGTTTTTTTCAGGGTATTGACATCCCCGAGAGCTGGCTTCCAGAGCATATCTGTGTTTCCATGCAACGCAAAAGCAACAGAGAAATGTGGACCTGACCATGGAAATTGCCATGATAACCTGAACTAACACTCTAAATAATGACATGAAATGATTTTCCTTTGTATTCCTCCAAGAATGTGTCCCATCAGACTGTGAAGTGGGATTCATGCAGAAAATGAAAGCTTGGATCTGTAAATGCTTTTCACCACATAAACAATATTTATCGAGCGGTAATCTCTCTTGATCAGGAGCAGACAAAGGAGATTACAGCTGAAGATGGCTTAATTCAGAAAATTGTTAGCAAAAGGAAGGAAAACACACAGAGCTCTAGCTGCGCATGGATTTTTGACATCTTTGACAAATCTTCCTGTGTTTGTCTAACTCTCTCAGGCCATATGCTACAGCAAACACAAGGCCTGTCTTATGATCTGCTCTGTGTTTTTTCTTCCTGTGCCATACATGACAACTCCTGGGACCAGGACAAGATTAATAACGTGAAGGGGGATTAAAGGCAGGCCCCCAGTCACTGGCAGATGTCTTTAGAAAAAAGAACACATAAATAAAAAAGAGGCATATTTCAAGCATATTTAAAATTAACCCTTGTGATAAAAGGCCAACTGTCAAAGACCAACTGTGCGGGGAAGACGCCTGCAAACTGAACGGATGTAAACACCCATAGCCTGTTCTGGAAACCAAAGGCCAACAAACTTTTCATCTAAGTACACTTTGGCAGGGTGTGACTACAAAAAGGTGACACAATACACTGTTTGTCTTTCCTAGGATCGCCTCTTTGTTGTGTCCTGAAGAAAAAGATGCTCAGCTTATGCGCAGCTCACCTTAAAGGTGGCACTTGAAAATTACCTTTGTCTTAATTTTCTTATTGTGTGAGAATATGACCTGTGAGGCACCTAAGTTTTACTAAAGTTTGCAGGAAACAGAAGAAAATGTAGAATTTGTATTTGGATGGTGCTCAAAAAAGTGATAAAATACTCACGCTCACCTGGTAGTTACACTCAGGGTCCATGCAGTGGTAATGCTCTCTGTACTGGTAGGCACAGTGCACGTGTCCACAGTGTTGACTTCCAGAGAACCTGAAAACCCAGTTGTAGGAAACATTTCAACAGAGCAGTGAATTAAAACGACGTGGGAACACATCAGAGCTTATCGCATACAGAACAGTCACAGGGATGAAAAAGCTGAATGATAAGAAGCTGGGAAAGATAACATTATCAACAGCAAATCAAGAATGATTAGTGAAGAAATTATTTGGAATACCACGAACGGCACAAAATGAAACAGGTGAAGGTGCTTTCAAAGGCATTATGCTCATCTCACCTTCAAAGTAACGCAGCTCACACCCTCAGACTGACTTCTGCTTTCCACACTGCTGCAACAATTTACCCGTCTGTCACACCAATTTCAGCCAAATTAGCTCCATTTATTTCCAAAGCAGCCGTAAGAGACACTTATTACACTGAAACCCTTTCCCTCGACACGCATACACACACCCACTCAAGGATCGGGAACCCCATGACTGCTTTATTTCTCGACGCTGTGAAAACCCTTGTCAAATCAATGCACAGTTCTTTCGGGTTAACCACAGTTTTCCTCCGTGAGGAAAAGGGTCAAGTATCTTGAGATGTAGGAACAACTCTGTCTACTTTTCCTCCCAAACCCTTTCACTCTCTCATCTGGAATCCAAAAAACAAATTTTAGTCTGGTGCTAGTTTAAAAAAAAAAGGGCTGCTGCTTGCTACAGTGTACAGCCACTTTTACGGTGGTGATTATAAGCCTGACGATGATGACTGTTAAAATCCTCCAATTACCAGTGAAAACACACAAATAAACATTTGCACTGCTGCTGCCAAGAACTCCATCTGCTAGCGCAGAGGAGAGGGGGAAAAGGGGGCTAAGTAATATTTTTTCCATCTCTCTTTCGGTTTTTTCCTTGTTAGGATTATCCCAGAGCTGCATTTACAGATCACTTTGCTGAGTTCATTAAGCTAATTGAACGGCATATCCACTACTCTTTTTAAGTTGGCTGCTTGAGTGTGCGTGTGTGTGTCTGTGTGTGTGTGTGTGTGTGTGTCTGGAAATGGTGATGGAGGTAGAGGGGCTTTGGGAAGGTTTGATGGCTCTTTTAGAGAAGACAAAACCAGAAGAAGGACTGCGTACATGCACACAATAAAGCCAACATATGTCCCAACCATTAGTGTTTTCTATACTCTTTTTTCACAGATATACACACACATTTACACTTATGAACACACAAAGCCCCCCCATCCCTGGAGACTGTGGCCCACCCCTCTGCTCATTGCCCAGCTGTATCACTTTGCCTCTGGACAATTCCCACTTGCCGCGTCAGGGGGCCTAATGGGCCGCTGCTATTCAGCAGCAGATTAAATATTAATATCGCCACGATACAGAGATTGCAGCGCATCTCCAGTTACAATAGAGATACACAGATCAAAGTGCCGAGGCAATAGTGGGTGCATGAAAGCATTTAAAGAGTGAAAACTGCAACTAAACAGTACGAGGGAAGCTCTTTAAAACATCAAACTATAGTCTGGTGAGGAGATGAAGAACTTTTTTTTCTCTTTTCACAAGGATTGAACATGAACATGTTTACAAAGCGGGTTTTTAGTATTAGTGTGCACTCATTAGCCCCAGCTCCAAAGAGGACCCTCCCCCGCTTCTACCTCCCCTCTCGGTGCTACATTTGCCCTTTTTATGAGCCCTCCTTTTCCATTTTTTTCCTCCCTCCTCTTCTATCCTTTCTCTTTTTTTCCCAACCCCAACACGGAAATTGAAACTGTATCTGGGCTTATCTGCAGCCTCCCCGTGCATCAACTGCCGAGATGTTTAGACAAATTTTATGCATTATGCAGCGCAAATATCAAAACAGTTCTTGGCAGTGCCAGCAGAAGCCTCATTAAAAATTCCTTAATTAAATCTTCTTGCAAAATGTAATCAGTCCAAGGAAGGGGTTTTGTGTGCATGTGTATGTGTGCGCAGAAGAGGACGCGTGTGTATGTGTGTGTGTGTGTGTCTGTCAGTGCCAAGGCTTTGATTTGTGCCCTTCATGTTATGGCTTGGAGAAGTAATCATTAACGCCAAAGCCACTTTGGCTTTTCAAATGCTGTTTTTCTCTCTTTTTAAATGGAATAAACAAACAAGTGATAATCACCTTTCTAGTGTCGGCTCAAAATGAATCCAGAATGGGAGACATTGTTCTGTGTCCATTGAAACCCAAGACACCTCCCCTCCCCTGATGCTTTTGTCTTTGTTGGTGTGAATGACAGACTTTTTAGATCAGTCAGTTCCTCGTGTGTTCAACAATAAAGGGCAAGACTCAAGAAAAACCTGGCCAAGGCTTATATCCTCTCTGTGTCAGTTAACAGCTAACAGTACACAGTTGCACAGAATTATGTTCTCCTCAATGTTTTAGTGCTATACACACCACAAGTATTTATTCAACCAGTTACAGTAAGCTACCATCAAACCATTTCACTTTCATTACCCCTCATCCCTCGACTTCCCCTCAGCACATAAATTTCAGTCTTTTCTTAATCAATTTACTGCACACAGAACACTTTCATACCCATCTACGATCTAGTTACATCACTGTATAAAACACACAACATCAGAGGATAAAAAAAAGGTTCGCTCTGTTTTGGGTATATTTTTTCATTGGGAAGCACATTGAGGGATTTGCATACCTGGCAATATATTTCTGGTAGAGGTTGATGTCATCGCTGGCGGGTTTATCTGGTGGCAGGCCATTCCTAATGCAACAGCAAACACAAAAGGGACAGGATTAATGGTGAGGTTGGGCTGCCTGTTGTTAATAAAAACAAACTGACACAATATTTACTTACAAGCCGCTCCCAAACTTTGGACTATCAATATACATTTTCTTGTGGCACAACAGCGTTTTCATGTGCCGTATGAATCAGGGATAGAAGGCGCACACTTTGATGCATGGGCTCCCAACCAATGAAAGGCAAAATGCAGGAGCAAAGGGACATTAATCTTTTATGGGGGTATTTTGGAGAGTGCTCATATGCAAAACTGGATAATGGGGATGTGGAAGAAAAGCTCTGAAAAGGTCTTTTCTGATAATCTCTAAGGGCCTTGGCTCTAATACTGATGTCAAGTTGTCTCCAATCAGTCTGGACTCAGTTCCAACAAAGATGTAAGACAACACTGCAGCTTGAAATGCATATAGATCAAGCTAATTGACTTAGTACCAGCTTCAACTCAATCAGATTCAGTTCAAAAAAAGGGAAATCAAGAGGATCTTCATATAACTACATTAGAGAGGCATGCTGAGGGATGCTGTGTACTTTGTGCCACCTGTGATGTGAAGCAGGTAACGGTACTGTCTGTAGAGTGACAGTTATAATACAGTATTGGTTCTGCTTGCTCCCTTTCAGAGATGGCATTTAGCTCCATGTGAGCAGTTCCACACGGGGGATGACCTCAGGTTAATCTGGCCCAGAGGGGAGGATGCACTGCCAGACATTCTCCCGAGCACCCCCTCACCTCCCTGTATACAAGCACCAGACTGGGTCAGTTAGCCAAGCTTGTAGCACCACTGAGCCCCAACCTGACAAAGGCCAAAGCCTGAGGGAGAGGTGCCTGAGGGCTCTTGAACAGTGTCTTTGATAGGTCTTGACTAACTAGAGACAAGGTCAAAACCAATCAAACAGACTCTGGGAGCTGTTTCCTACTGGTAGTGCACACGACTGTAGGCTAGCTCCCCAAACCCCTCGTTTGCTTCCTTTAAAGTGCACTCGTCAGGCAGTGCAGATTCGGCCCCTGTGACTCGCCGGGAGGTTAGTCATGGCTCCAAAGTAATTAAAGGGAGAGTTGTTACACCCTAGCCAAACGAAAGAAGTCAGTCACTTTGCGATGACTGTGCTAAATCAGTCTCCACGGAGTGCTACAGCAAGTAAACACTTCATGTGCCTTCGCAACTCATCATGTCGTGGATCTATTGGGCGCTGTGCGCTATTTCACACTACATTCCTGTTGGCTGCTGTGAAGGTAGCAATTACCTTTGCGTTAGGCTAACTGACTCACAGTAGCAGTTAAGTGTATGTGAGCTTCACATTAGCTCCAAGGTGTTCCACTGGAGTCTTTTTAATCTACCAGTAAACTTTAAAGCAAAATTTTAATGACAAGTTATGCAATTTATTAGCTCATTTCCATGATGTATGCATTGATGTAGTGTAAATAACTAATGCGGTAACACACAATATTATTGTCAATAAGCACAAATCATATAGTTATCAAAAAGAGAGGGATTTCTCTTATAATCAAGTTCTGTATAAGTTATTACCTTATTTTCAACGGCCAAGAAAGATATGTTTTCTGCACCATGTGTGGTTTTTCATTCTGTTTCTTCGAACATATCAAAATATACTCAAGTGATTTCCATTACATTTAGTGAGAAGTTTGGTCATGGACAACGGAATTAGTTTTGGTGCGTATACTACTTCAATCAATAATACTTCAATCCTGCTGAACTGAAATGTACGAACATTTTGTTTTTCTTGATTCTCTGATCAAAGACATATTTTTTCATAAAGGCCACGCCCATTTGTGGCTGCACCATTTTGAATTTTTTGCATAGCACTTCCAGTATTTCACAGCTCCACCTTAAAAACTGAATACAATCTGCACCAAATCTAAGAAAATCTAACATACGTTTAACTCTAAAATCTGATGTACTTTTTCCTTCCTGTGTAACTATAACCACAGGATAAATTGAGTGAATTGCTTTTAAGTTTACACAATTCCTTTTGGTATAAAACTAATATATATAAATCTATCTGTATTTGTATTTTGTTGCAGATTAAAAACTTGGAAGACTTACTTAACAGAGGAAACAGTGCCCGTGGTGATGGAGTCAGTCTTGGAAAAGCTGGACTTCAGGTAGTCAGAGGTATTGAAGCTTAAGTGTCCCGCCTGGTCCATTGTGAGCCCTGGAGCGATGCTGGCCCCAGCTGCGCCTACGGTGGGGACACCAGGAGCTCCTGGGTTCCCTGGTGCTGTTGCGAGGACATTGGGCATCAGTGAGGCCTCAGGAGTTCCTGGCATTAGCTTCTGAATTGTTCTGATGTCATACTTCGAAGGGCGGCCCACTTTGCCAGTCTTAAAGGCGATGGCACCGCCCATGTCAGGGTTGCCCTCACCAGGCTTGAAGAGGTGCAGAAACTTGACGTTTTCCAAGTCGTATTTGGAGGGTCGCTTGTAAGCATTACCATTCTGCTGCTGTAGACTTTCACCCATCTTCAGCTTTTGTATAAAGAAGTCGTACTTGGAGGCTCGAGATGCCATGTTCTGCATGTGAGAGGGATTTGGTGGCTGGGAAGTGCCCAGCTGAGGTCCTCCTGGTGGTTTGTGGTCCAGGCTGGAAGGGTAGATCTGTGCCTCGGCCCCTGGGAGGCATGCAGAGGTCTGGAGCATGGTAGCGCTCTTTTCTTGGGCCAGTTTTGAGTTGAGGTCGTCTGGTTTGGGTGGGGAAGCATGCATGGGCCAAGGTAAGGTCTCACCGGCTTTTAGCTTGCGAATGTACTCTTCGTACTTGGAGAAGCGGGCACGCCGTGAGGCCTCCTCACTGCTGAGGGATGAGGGGTCTGAGGTAGCGGCTTTGAGCTTCTCAAAGCTGATCTTCTTGGTCAGCTCATCCCTTACCTGCTGGTCGTCATAACCGAACATTCCCAAAAATTCATTCATGGTGTTGGCTGCATAGTCTCGCAGGGCAGATGCTTCTCCTGCAAAGAGAAAAAGAATGGGTGAGCTTCTGTGCAAGATGCTTTCAGATTTTTCTATTCAAAGCTGCTACCAGCTGAAAACGTATTGAGTTCAGAGTCACTCTTTGGTGGTGCCTGGCATTGCTGTAACTCTTGACTTAAAACAACATATGTTAGTATAATTGTTGAGCGGTGAAATTGAACCCAACTTAACCCAAGGTTCAAGACGTGTTAATCAGTGGCCAAACTCACCCACTGAGTCTACCAAATGGCTCTCTCTCATTACATGTTGACTGATGCTTGCTTGACCAGTGTTACACTGTCACCATGCTTTTGTAGCTGAATTGGGCAATATAGACTATATTTGACAAATTATTTCATTGAATACATTAGATACAAATGAACTAATCTGGCAAAGAAGTTTGTTTTACAAGTGGAGAATATGCTTTATCCAATTAATTTTTGTCCAATGCTCTCTCGCTTAACATTTTAGGCAAATATGCTGTTACGTTACGGCTACATTATTATTATTATATCTATTTTTCTGAAAAGAAAAATATATATATGTGTATAATTGATTTGATTATGTTGTTCTTGTTATTTCAGAGCTGCAGTAAATTTAACAACAGGAAAAGTGATTCTGCAGTGCAAGCTACAACAGCCTCCGTACATGTCTGTGTACAAGTGTCTACAAACAAGCAGTCTGAGGCATTGCTCTTCCTGTTTTGGTTGCACTTTAAGTCGGTCCTGCAGAATTTGCGGGTGATTGTGCTAAAAGACACACTGAACAAACAAACTATTCTGATTTTTGATTTTGATAATGTTATACTGTCATAACAATAGTAATTCTTTAATTATAAATTAATCAGAGAATAACTTTCGAATAAATTAAACATTCTACATCTAAAAGTGTGACATTTTAGTGACCACATTAAGGGACCTTATGTGAGAAAAAAATATACAGGGGAGGCTCTAGAAAAAAAACTGCTGATATAACTTCTTGGAATGAATAAAACTATCAGCACATTTACCCGCAAAAAATGTTTACATGATGACTAATGCTAGACAATCACAGAAAATTAAAATGACAGAATTTTAACTATCTGAGAAATTACTACATGTAAAATGCAACTCATAAAATCTCCCATTAATCTTGTTGAAAATAAGATGATTATTGTGTCACCTTCAAGAGTGAAAAGAACAAATCCTTCCCTCCTTTCCTCTTTTTACACATTTGTGAACTGAAACATCACTTTCATTTTAAGAGTCCATTAAATTGGACAACTTCCCCAAGGACATAGGCGAAATATAGTCAATGTATAGTTTAATTGCATTATGTGGAGATTAATTCTGGCCCATTAACTTTCATCCAGGTTAGTGCAAGGGGTCAGAGAGTGGGGGAAAGGGAAAAATGATGGGGCCTGAAAGCAGTGGAGGGACAAAGTTCTGCATAAAGAAGAAGAGCGTGGAAAGAGAGGAAAAAGGTACAGAGTGTGTGAGAGTGTGTGAGAGAGGAACAATAAATAGAGAGGGAGGACTTGTGAGGCAGCTTCTCAAGCAGTTTTTGTGTGCTGAGCTCCAAAAATCTCCTGTTGTGTCGGTCTGCATGTTAGGCAGGATACCAGAACACAGACATGCTAGTAATGCAGCAGATGATAATTTCACCTGGGTCATGTAAAAGCTTTGGCCCTCTTGACTCGTCCTTGGCGCCGCTACAGGACCAGGGTCCAAAACCTTTTTTTAAAAATTAGTTTTATTGCTTTTTACACCGTCAGAGCACAGATGGGCTGGCGAGAGGTAACACCGCCTACCACCCGGGTAATTAATACACAAATATTTCAGCTCTTGTCTCAGATTTCTCAGTTATTGCTAAATCAGTCGCTGTGCCCTGCCTTTCACATCTCCTGCGCAGCATGTAAAATAATCCCTAAATTTCCATTCACTGTGTTGGGGTTGCTCCTCCGTGCAGTGGATTGGTATGAAAGAGTATCTGGTGGATCGAAAGGGCATGAAAAATTTAAGAGAAATGGATCAGGTATTTGAGAGGAAATACCTGCGTGTTTGCTACAGATCGTTTTATCAAATCTACCACGTTTTCACATGTACTGAAACCACAGAGCGACACATACAAGCATCTACTGCTGGGTACAGAACAGCTGAACTTACTCTATACTGATGTTTCTGTTGTTCCTTAAGCTGTTTTACTGATAATAGTATATGTCATGAAAGATCACTTGAAAGACATCTGAACACGCCACTTCAAAGTGCAACTTGGCAGAACATTCTTCTCATTTGATTTAGGTGCTGATAAGCTTGGTACTTGGTTGGATTTTATTGCTACTGTATTTATAAGGGTGTCTCAGGTCATAGCATATCATATAGCTCTAAAGTTAGGCCAGACCTGCCCAGTCAGAAAATGCAACTACACTTTACTGTGTGAGGAATTATATCTACAAAGAGCAAAGGTAAAGGTAAAATAAACACTAATTTCAAAACTGTCACCGTTGATTATGTATCGACTGTAAATAACTTCATTGCTAATGCCTGTCGTATTGCAGTAGGTATTAAATTAAAGAAAATACCTGTAATTTCTGTTGGTCAGTTGGGTCAATTGCTAATTATTGCAGAGAGACTAGTGGTTTGTGTCATGGGAGCATGCCTTTTCCATATTCTATTTGCTGAGGGTATTATCATCACCTTCTCCAAAAATTAGTCGAGTCTCTTTATTCATCAGCAGAGCCGTGTGACGAGCTATCAACGAAAGGCAAATGATTGGACTTGAAAGGATTATGACTGGGACTGACAGGAGATAACCTTTCTAAAACACCATGTAAATGAGTTTTCTACTCAAGCCCTATCTGGCTGCCTCTTAATGATGCAATGTGACACCATGTGGGAAACTATGTATGGGTGCATGGGTTAAGGTGAGATTGGCCCCACCACTAATGCTACCGCACACCCATTTAAAAAGAAATAAATAAACCTCCTTTTTCTCTTCTGTTCGGTAACGCAGTTGACAAGTCCCTCTGCACTCTCTCTGGTGTCACGGGAAAATCTACAAAGAAGTGGTGCCTAATCTTGACACTTCAGGCAAGCAAAATCCAACACACGACAGACACCGGCCTCGTCTATATTTGAGGCAATTAGGCCACATTTTCCCTCCCAGATATGATAACAGATGGGTATTATATCTCTTTTGGCTGACCAAACATGGCCATCAGTGTGGCATAGCTTCCCTGCTCACAGGAATGAGAGGCAGAGGTGTCGCTGATGATAAAGGTGCATGCTAGTGGCTATATATGGACTAACCCGCGTTTGAATACCCTCTAAAGGATGTCAGTTTTGAACCACTCAAGCACAATGTAAACGATTTGGTGAAAAATATTTTTTTAATAACATGCAGTGTTTTTCAGCCGGGGAGTTCAGTCGGGGAAAGTTTTGAATAGTGGGATTCTTTTATATGGAACAATCATTTAAATGGAAATTTAAAAAGCAATTTGTGTTCATGTTAGTGAATTAGTTTAAGTGTGTTTTGTTTAAATGGACAGTGGTATCCTAATGAAGAGTTGCTTTGAATAAATGACATTATGTGCATTTGTTCGGACTAATCTGACACACAAAACTGTACGGAGCTTCAAACTTGCTCGCTGTTTGGTTAGTTAATTAACAGGCAGTAAATAGAGAGTGCTTTGAAACAGCTTGGAATGAACAATAACCTTTTACAGTGAACCCAGAATTGCAAATGGAAGTCATGGTCAAGCCTGTTTGATCCATCGCTATGAGCATCTCTGTCATTGCTTTCATAGTTTTTTTTATTCATTGGTTATTTCCATTGACTGGCTTATGAGGGCTCTAATGCGACATCTAAATTATCTAGGAAAAGTATTCTGGGGTTTTGCACTGATAGGAAATCCGCACGATGCCTCAATGTGAGGAGTTAAATGTTTTGAAGGTCGCAGTTTCTCTCATTGATCTTGCAATGTTTGTTAATTACATTGTCACTGATGTTATGAGAGATAATTAAGCCACTATGTTTATATGCATAATTACGTGCACTCCGCATCAGCCTTTGAAAGACAGCGGCGAGAGAGAGAGAGAGAGAGGGAAAAAAAATGTTTTAATTGTGAGCTGAGCAGAAACGTGGCAATATAGATGCCCTAGTTACAATCAACAAAGAGCAACTCTGAAAAAAAAAAAAAAACACTCTAAAGACAAGATTTGCAACTGATGCAGTGTGCTCTCCCCGCAGTCTTCAAACACTTTGGCTTTGTTGTGAGATGTAAAGTAGTGAGGCAACCAGTGAAGGGAAAGGTGTAGGCCTGCTACACAACAGTAATACATATTTACAGACAGGCTTTTTTACGGCCATGAAATAAACACAAAATGACTAATTAAAACCACAAAGCCTTTTTCATTTGCCTCTGAAATGAAACCTGCTTCATTTTCTGAGAAGCCCCTGCCCCCAATTCTGTATGTGGCCAGAGCTACTGCCGTGCACTTAGTGAAAACAAAAAGAAATGTAGACAAAAAGAGCATGTGTACATGACTCTGAGGTAGATACCTAAACCTAGATGAAAGACCAAAAAACTGTTAAACTGAGGTGAGCAAGCACAAAACAAAACTTGTTTTTGTACCGCAACAACCGGTCTCGCCTGCAAATTGCTGTTTTTTTTCTCTGGGTGTCTGTGAACCAGGCTTTATCTATTCATATAACCGAGCTCTGTTTTTTTTCTGCCCCTTTTTACAGCTCTGTTTTAACTTCTGCTACACAAAGGCCACTCTCTCATATAGTGCATATGCGTCTAGTTTCAAGGGTCACAGAGTATATAACCGTAAAAGGTACTTTCTTAAAAGATTGTTTGTGCTGTTGACACACACTATTGCTACTTCAGAATGACTGTTGGAAGTCTCTGCCAGCTTTATCTATTTGATAATCAGTGAATTATACCTAGGGAACATCATGTCATGATTAAACAGGGGTTATTATGAGTCATTTACAAGAGCATATAGCATTAAGGAATATATTAAAACATGCCCATGTCTGCTAACAATAAAAACATGAAGCCCCTGTTGTTTGTGAAAGATAATAACATACTTGACTGTGATATGGCATTGCAATATAACTTCCCTGTTTCTGACTGTATCTGACAATTCATCTCTTGGATTTGACAACTGTGAAAAAAACCCAGAACTTCTCCACGGCAAGACTACAACTCCATGTAATAGAGGAGCTTGAAGCAGTGGCTAAGTTTAGTGAGCTTAGGGAAAATCAAAGACTCAATATGTAATCCTGGGTGTAATATGAAGCTTAGCCTGGTCCTGCCATGCGCTCTTGGCCCACAGCTGCTGAGAGAGTGCATAAACGGCCTTACGTTGTAAGCCTACTCCATTTATGAATTTACAGTGAACCACACACTGACAAGTTCCTGTTTTCCCCTCTGGCCTGCCAGTTGTATCTGTCTTTAGGGTAATAATGTCACTGGCTATTCATAATGTAACTCTAGAGTGTCTCTTTCCAATAATGGGCACACTTAAGCTTATGTGGATGTGGCAATGTCACCCACTCTCTATCTGAGCCTTTGCCCTGTAATACTATGGAGTGGAATGATTTGAAGGGCAAAGGTAGTGTTGGTTTAAGATGTATGAAAAGGGTTGAGTTTAAATCAGAGTGTGGCACACTGATTGGAGGACAGAGAGTCAAAATGTACCTGGAGAGGCGAAAGGTGCTTGGCGACTCTGGGCCTCGCTGGGTGGCATGTAGGTGTCATCTTTTGAAGCCTTGTCTTCAGGTTCTTTGTTGTCATGGAAACTGCCATCCTGAGACCCCGCCGCAGGCTCGGCCTCCTCTTCGTCATCACTGCAACCTTTGGGCTGGACCATGTACACACCCTCTGGAGGGCCGTCTTCGTCAGTGCTGACTTTGAGTTCATGCTCCTGCTCATCGTCAGGAGCTGGCGGCTCATCACCGTACTCGCCGTTGACCCACTTCTCGATGGCCTCACGTCTCTTCTGGTCTTCCTCTAGGCTCTGACTTAGGTTCAGGCTCTCGGGGAAGTTGGTCTCATTGTCATCGTAGTGGGAACTGCCACGCTCGCTGTTGTCTGCTACACTCTGGTCTCCCTCTGCATTCTGGGAGCTGCTGTCGAACACCACCTGGCGGCTCAGCTTGGCACAGATAGCGTTGAGTTTTAGGCCACCTTTCCTTTTGGCGGCCATCTTGGATTTTCCTGAGGTCGTTTCAGTGCATAAACTCCTTTCAGCTGATGGAAACAAAAACAGAAAAAAAAGATATGCGATTACTTAAACTTCAAATACCACATTATCTGTGTCACAGTTTAACAAAACATAACTCCACTTTTCACCCAATAAGCAGGTGTTTTAAATGCGTGCCCGGCAGGCTTTCATGACGACCAGAAACAAAGTTTGAACCAGCTTTTTACATGTCATCAACTTGTACTGATTTTAGACATCACAATGGAAAAATGAGTGATGGCTGCTATTAATAACATCCAAAAGCACTTAACAATAACGGCACAAGACTGGAAGGACACACAGAGATACTGTACATATCTTTCTAAGTCACACCTCTTTGGCCAGCTCAGAGTTTAACACAGTGGTGGAAAAAAAGGGAAGGAAAAAAAAACACAGGCAGCTGAAAATCACTGGCAGATAGGTATCAGACCCCCTACGGTACTACAAGCAGCAAAGACACGGCTACATAATCCTTCACATGACAGCGCTATAGAGACACTGTGAAATGTTATCTTCACTCTCACCTCAAGAGGCTGTGGTCCTGCCACTGAGTGGGGGGCTGCTCAGCATTACAGCTGTCAGGATGTGGAGTGAATGCGCTGAGCACTTTTGGGCTTTTTGGAGCCGTGTTCTCATGTTGGCTATTCAGTAGGATTAGACTCAATATCTGTTTCTGTGGAGGTTGCTGGTTTCACTTTATTAAAGCAAAAATAATAAGCCGTGTACATAAGCTCTTTCTACCCTCTGCTGTCTTTAACTGTTGATCTAACCAAGACAGTAACATGGACACATCGAGCAAAAAATGTTGTAGTTGTTGTGTTTTACATATCTTTGCTTAACAAGACATGCTGCACAGTCTCAACATTTTTTTTCCCCTCAGCGCGGCCTCTCTGAACAATAGACCATGATAGAGTGTGCTTTGGGGCAGGAATGGGTGGCATTATTTCAACCCAAGTGGGGCTATCTTTATAACATGTCCTCTGATGAGGCAGGAACAGCTGCCTGTGGCATTCCGTATCCAGAGCTGCCTTTTTAGGGCAGAAAATGCACTCTGGTACCTTTCACTTTATTTCCAGAGCCACCAAAGTTCACCCTCCAACAGCAATTTTCCAGACTCAAAATCAAGGCCAGATCTTTATCAAGTTGTAAATAACTTTCAAAAAGTGAGCAGGAGGTGACCGTGAGTAACACAGTATTTATGATATATAAAAAAAAAAGCAGTGGAATCGCCAGGGATCAGACGAGCATTTTAACTTGTATTCTGTTTTTATTTTAAAGCTTTGTCAGTTGAGGAGTTAAAGAGCAGATATATTTCTTCTGTGTGTGTGAAGTTGTATTGAATCTTAACTGAGCCACACTGTGGTTAAGATAATACACCATACTGAGCTACGGACATACCATTTCAGCAGACAAAAAATTTGATATCAGACGTAACAAAGTTCTATCTTAAAGACTCAATTCGCTCTCTGTAACAATGAGTGCGAGCCACTTCATTTTCCCTCAGCCATAAAGCCAAGCACAATCATGTGTGAGCCATTGCCAGCATTATGTAAATCACATCGGTGCGACATAAAATCCTGTTTTCATTTTCTTTTGCAAAGCTGTGGAATCATTAGAGGATATACAATTTGAAGGAGTTTACAGATCACCCCGTCACCAGCAGACAATGCACCCCTGTGCTCGCCACACATGCTTTCTCAGTTACTGTATTTACATTGCTGACTTCCTCCCTGAAACAATGACTTCAGGAATTATGTAGTTTTGAGTGGGCCGTATATCAGCGGCACATTACTGTACAATTTAGTGTTGGACAATTGCAGGCGGGGGTGAAAGGGTCACCTTTCAGGAGACAGCAATTTTAGAAAAAAAGGAATCAGCTGGAAAAACTATTAGGAAGTGGAAGACATAAATTTTCAAGTTTTTTTTTTTTTTTTTCAGAAAGGAAGATTGAGGTCATTTGGGTGTTGCAGTGAAGGTCATTTTTTCTGTTTACTGCGTTCAGTATTTCATGCTTTAACTACCGATTTCCTTTGCATCGCAATCTCAGGCTCCTTGTAGGAAATGACCCCTACACAGTTGTTTCTTTCCATTAGTGAGTATTTATGTATGACTTTCTGTTAACAATACAGAGCGTGAGTAGAGGACCAAGTGCTACTGGTTGAGTATCTAAGCAGACCTCTAACTGAATTATCAGACATATTCATTGTTTTCTTTTTAAAGGTAGGGCGTGATTTAAAACAAATGTAATATTGTGAGCCTCCTGTGAGGAAGAACATGCTATGGTTCAATGGTTTATGGAAGCTGTCTAAACTATTATTTATGCTGAGGGTTTCTGTCCACAGCAGCTTTTTGCCATTGCTTACAATAGGGATTGCTATGGTAACACTAAGCTGTTTACCTCAAGTCGTTTGTGTGCATGATAGCGTACAATGAGATAAAATCTGCGGGGACCTACATGAAAGAACAACTTTTCCCTCTGGGACCTACTCCCCCACCTCCCTGAGAGTCCAGTAAGCATTCTGCCTTATTAATGAATATCAGAAAGAAAAACAACACTGTCACATGCATTGGACATTATTTACAGTCTGTTTTAGCCTGGTGTGCTAATTGTCAAGGAGGAGACACCTCAGTAAGCACTGGGAGCTGGAAAAAAAATAGACAGGTCTGAATTTGAACAGCTGAAACTAATTTTTCCAACTGCTTATGTTAACTGTGACACTATTTTTACTGGAAACAGTGCAGGGCCGCAAAGGAGCGCCATTTACTGTCTGTATAAGGCCAAAACCTGAGGAAAAAGTCAAGAAACTATTTTGAATACATTTGGGAGAGGTCAGCTTCTTTTTCATCTTCAGTCAAAAATAAGTGCATCAAAGTTCTTTCGGGTCCTGTTTCTTCTCAGCGCCGGATGACACAGCTTGTGTTCAAGTCTAGCCCTCCGCACTTACTTTTCCACAGCTCTAAGCCCCACAGGTCTTGTTGGTTTTTGATGCAGAGTCTCTGTTTGTGTGCCAGAATGATATCATGCCCAATCAAGTGGTGTTTCAAATCCTAATAACGCTGTTGGAAGTGCATTATTTGTGTGAACGTGCACAGACTGTAATCAAGGCTGCTACGGGTAAAGGATGTGGGAGTTAACAATGGCTGTGAGTGGCAGGGTCACGCCTTTACCTCTCTCTGACATACAAGAAGAGGCAGCTTATGTCCAAAATGCAGGCGTAATCATCTCATGGAAGATGTAAAGTCACATATACAACATATAGAAAATTGAATAACTTGACTTTATTGTTCATTCAAAGTGCAGAGCTGCACCATAAACATACTGACTCCCTGCAGTGTTGTCAGTTTGTATGGAGCGAGCACACAGGAGGGTCTGTATATAAGCAGGGTGGATATTACCTGTTTAAACTGAAGCTTATGTCTTCACCTAATCAAACACAGGTACAGGGCTTGTTGTAGATTCCTGCTGAGTTCCAACATGACTGACACAGGGACAAACCCCCCGCAATATCAGGAGTTAATTAATACAAACAGGGTCTGGGAGATGTCTGTTTAGCTCAGGATTATTTTACAATATGCAACGGAGAGTTGCTGTAGCTCTTTAAAAAAGCCCAGTTATAACTTTATGAACCTTTGGCAGATTAATCGACAAGGCTGCAGCTCCCTGCGCGTAGCTCACTGAACCTTTTGTGTCTCTGGCTCTCAAGGGAGATGTATGTGTGAGAGAGAGTGTGTCTGCATGTGTGTTTCAGAAAAATCACTGAGCCACACAGGCAAACATACACAGACACACTTGAAAATTACCATGTTTTTATTTTTGTAAATTTACGGCTTGCAGGAAGAGAATGTTTTCCTCTTCTCCCTCTCCCCCCTGCATGGTAGAGAGGCTGCGGCAGCCGCAAGGAAGTCAAGCGGAAAGCCACTGATGGACAACTACGCCACGACACCCAGACCCCAGCATCTGGCCCCTCTCTCATTTTTATTACACAAGAATAACAATAAGCAGGTCGCCGACCCCGCCGTGAGATTTTGCCACAGTTTTCCAACAGTCGGTGCAGCCGATGCTGAGAAATTTCCATTTTTCCGCATGCATATTTAATTGAGTTTTGTCCCAGTGGTGCGGAAATGATTTGTTTTTTGCTCTCTGTTCACTTGACTCCTCTTCGGAGTCGCTAACCCTGATTAAGACGTTCCCGTTAATTTCCCAGCGCACACCTTTTTTTTGTGCATTAATGGTTCTGATCGTCTAATTAAAACTTCTCAGCTCGGCTGCTGATCACCGCTCGTTGTGCCTCTGACCTGAAGTTTTAATTGCCGCATCAGAAGCGATAATAATAATTTTGAGGTTCTGATGATTAAAAACAATGCCACTGCCAACTAGTTGATAGATGGGGGTTTAGGGGTGGGTACATCTGAGGAGAAGTTTATGTAGAGAAGGGATTTAGAAAGCGTGCTGTAAAAGCGGGTATACACTTCCAAGGAGCAAGAAGGGAGGGGTGGGTACTATTGTAGGTGATCACTGAGGGGAAGGGGGTGGCAGAGCATATGGAAATCTCGCAGCTCTCATGTCCCTCAGAGTCGTACTGAAGAAACAGGTTTGGCTGGGACTGGGACTTAGCTTTCCCCACCTCAAATCTAAATCTGCCACTAACCTATCCACTTTGGAGCTCTACTCACTTGGCAGGTTTGCCAGGTTTGGGAACGGAGAGAACAAGAGACAGAGAGAGCACGAGAGAAAGAGTGATAAAGGCACATAAAAGATGACGACAGTCCAATACCGTCTGCTTATTTTCATAAAAAGATAATAGCGCAGTAGGCGCGGTACAAAAGGCACATTGTTCATAAAGTGACTGAATGGAAAAAAGGAACCTACAGTGACTGTTGTCTCTGTCATAAAACATGATACTGATGAGATAGGTAGATTACTGTCAAAACAGGAGAAGTGAGTTGTTTGTGATCTTCTTTTAAACTGTACTTTCACACTGTACTTTACAAATCACTCACACTGCAGTAATGGTAGGAAATGATTCGGGCGTGAAGAGAAAGGGAGAGACTGTGCACCCGGGAAACTGCCACCAGCACCAATCTGTCACATTTTGTTCTTTTTTTAACCACTAATAGATTTTTTAGGTTCCACTACAGGATCAATGTTTGGCTGCAAAACACACTGTACAGTACACACACACAGGGACATACAGTCAGGAGGTAGCTGTCTTCTCTTCTCTGCCCTCTACCCTCCCCCCTGTCCCTCTCTCTCACAAATGTATTTTATTATTAATCAGTTGGTTGCACATCTGCCTGCTTGTTGTTTTTTTCTCTATCAATAAAGCACTTATTGCTTTTAGTCTAGAATGTGACCTTGCACATTGTGTGCTGTCTTTCTGGGGGTGCTGACCTTGAAGGACCCGTTTGGACTACTACACTGCAGCTCAGTCCACGGGCTGTTATCAAACACAAGCCCTCAGCCAAGTGCCACGCTCTCGTCACACCGCCGCAAAAACACAAAGAAGACGCTGCAGGACAAAGACAGACGCAAACGGCCCCTGTTACACACAAACACACACACACACACTGACTGCACGGGACAATGGCTGAAGAAAACAATGTATATTTCAAGTGCAGACGGAAGAGGAAAGACGTTGAACTTGAGGGCAATCAGGCAGGAAAGTTGAAATCTGAGGACAAATACGCCCTCCAGCTTCATCACAAACAGGGTAATTATGGTGTTTTCCAGAACAGAGGACAAGCAGCCTAAAATGGTCTTAGGGAGAAAAAAAAAAACAATCTGACATGAGTGACAAGAACCATTCTGACAGCCACGTACTAAAACAGCCAACTTTTATTGAGTTTGCTGCTTAGGGTAATTCATGGGACACACGGCTAACTTGTTAAAATTGTACATCAAATCTGGACTCACAGCTGGCACCAGATGATTACTTAATTTAGAAGTGTTTGTGTTGCGGGAGGTGAAAAAAATAACTTTGCTTTAAAAATAAACAATCGCACTCAGTCTCATGCTTACACAGACTGAAACAAGGGAAATTTATTCTTGCAGCTTTATTTTGACGCTCAGCTCCCATGTTCAGTTTCAAGACACCACAAGTGCAATTTGATAAGCCAACCGCCATGGTAAATGAGCAGACGACCCTGTGTCCCTCCCTCATGGTTGCTGCGCTCGGCGCGGCAGCAAGGCGGTGTGGGTAGTACAGTGGAGAAGGGGCTCAGCGGTGCACCTCTCAAGGGCCCTTGAGCTAATATCTGTACAGATTAACTGCTTCAGTTGTATTTTGGTCACGGGGATCTCTCTTCGCCTTTGTGGCTTGTTGGGAGGGAGAAGGGGAGATGTGTGGGAGTGTGTGTATTGTGCTCAAATGTGTGTGTCAGTAACACACTTTCTTCTACTGCGAAGTGAACGGCCTGCTCGCCTAAGAGGTCAGGAGCCGCCAGACTGGTGTGTGTCACTCCATGTCATTATCTTTGGGGCCATATTTAATTTAGCAGAATCTGGAGCTGCTGAGTAAGTCATCCCCATCCTTTTACCATCACCTACCCCCTCTATCTCTCCACAGGACACGCACACACAAACACACACAGTGTCAATCCTCCAGGGTAAACTCAGCACACGCCGCTCCATTAGTTATCAATTAAGTCTGGAAATCTCCACCTGGCTGACACACACACACGAAGCCAACACACATACGTAGCACCCTTCTCAACAGGAAGTTGAGGAGAGCGTGCCTTATTTGACTACGAGTGTGGGTGAGAGAGTGTGTTTGTGTGTCCGTGCGGGTGGCACTTTTGTCCATGAGGTTAACCTTGATATGAGGCCCTGTCAGGCCAGATAATGTCAATCAATGACAAGCCCTCACAGATAACCCCTAATGTGAAGCCTAAAAAGCAAAGCTGTTTAGATCTTTAGACATGCCCCCTTTCACCAGCATATGAATTGCATTACAAGGAAATGAGCTGTGGCATTTCTTTAATAAGACTCTTAAGACATTTTGACAGCATATAAGGCACTCTGCCGTTAAAAAAAATTAAATAAAGCCCCTGCTGACAAAGCCTCCTCACACAAGGCAGCACTCTGATGGGCAGATCCAAGTCCCTGTTAAGTGGAGGAAAGGAAAAGACATGTAGGGAGGGGGGAAAAAGGAAAAAGAAGGGTGGACCTTTCCCTTCTTTTTTCTCCAGCTCCCGGGGACTTCTTAATTGATTTCCAAGGTTACGTTTCAAATTTGTTTTTCAGATACGGGGGCCTTGTGAATGAGAGTGCGAGTCAATGTTTTTCAAGCAATTTCCCTAAATTCGGCCTAGTTTGGAATGTTTGCATCAGATCTCACTGACCTCCTTCCCACTCTTACCTCCTCCCTCTGTCGTTGCTCTTTTTCTCCTCTCTCTCTCTCCTTGAAAAGAAAGAAGGAGGTGACATTTACCCCCAAAAAAGCATGTATTTCCAGACAGGATGCCTGTGCTGACAACATCGATCCCTGGCTACCATTAAAACATTTGCTCTGCCTGACAGACTTTTCCTCTTTTGGACTTTATATGTGGTAGAATGAATCACAGGTGCCCGTTAAAATGTCATCCCGGGCAGGTTCTCTACCTGTCCAAAAATGACCCGTCACTCGCTTAAAACTGGAGGCTTTTTCAAACACTTTCACACATTCAGTGTTCAATGTGTTCTTCTAATGAAACACAATTAAATTTTGATCAAAACACTTTCTTTGTAGGGCTAAGAGAGGAAGTGATGAGAACGAGCCTTCCTGCTCCCGGGATTTGCATTTTTTACACCCTGTGGCTGTAACTCGGCTGCCAAAACTTTAGTTATACTTTTCTGATAAGCAGGATGAACGCGACACTGGGGTTGAAATGATACATGATTTTTTTAAAGGTTGTGTGTGTCTGTGTGCAGAATACACTGGACACACATATGTTAAGTGGATGTAACCGATATAAAGTGTGTGTGTGTGTGCGTTGCTTGTAGACAGCAGAGCATCGTGGTGTGTGCTCTCCTTCTGCTCCGCTCTGTCTAGTGGCTGCAGGTCACGTCACTTGCTCTGAGACACACACTGTTAAATACGTGCCCTGGCATTTCTACACTATCAGGAAAAACTGATCCACAGTGAGGACAAACACAGGAGTGTGTCAGTGACAGCACTAAAACAGTGTGCTTTACCGAAAAGTTCAATCTCAAGTGGAGGCGGAACTAGACGTGGCAGATTTCAGCTAAAACAGGAACATTCTTGTTTCTGGGAGTTCAGTAGATGGAGGAATGTGCTGTGACTGAATTTGAAGGTGTGATAAAACAACACTCACAATAAGGGAGAAAAAAAAAGAAGAAAAAAAAAAGAAAAATGACTGTGAAAGGATGAAACAAGCAAAGCTGCTTTACAGGAAAAAAGAATGCTGTCTATTTTGGGTCTCAGTATACAAAAGGAAGTGCTGCTAAGTTGACTCAAACAAATAAAATTTGCTTTTGATAAAACCACAGCAACTACTTTTGCATTCTACACCAAACCCACTTTGTTTCCTGCATCTTTATCTTCATGACTTGCCACATTTGTGAGAAGCCGCTCACTAAATTGTCAAGCACAAACAACTGAAGGTTTTCAAACAGCGCAGTGTTGGCGGCTTAAAATGTAATTTTATTTGCAAAGTGACAGGTTAAAGTAAAGCCTCAGAAGTGAACATGTAGTGCTTGCCGCTGTATCCAGCTGCCCGTTTTACATTTCTCCAACATTAATATTCCTCTTATTATTATTTTAAAGTGAAAACGGATACTCTGTTGAAGTGCAAATCTGATGAATTACGGGAGCAGATTGCTGCTATTAATTATTAAAACCTATTTTATAAATATTCAGGTCTGTCATGCATCTAATAATGAACGCTTTAGAGGAGGTTACTTCCCGTGCGCATCCTAATGTGTCAGAAATATCACTTTTAATCACGCTCGTGTCAGCGAGTGCTGGGTTTGAACCTGCCGAAAAAATCTAGCAAATCAAGGAAACTCAGCTGGCCCACTACTGTGCTCATCACAGCTCTTCCGTTCCTGCTGTTTCGCATGATCCGGGTTCTTCTCCTGCCCCGTCTAAAAAGGTGGTGAACACCTCACAGCTCCCCGCTGTACTCTTACTGTGGTAATTTGAATGGAGAATAATGCATCGGCAGCACTCTACCCTTCTGGACACACCTAGTCCCAGCGCTACTGCTGCCATATGCTGTGTTGATACATATTCATAACACTTTCTTGTGTGTTGAGCGTTGGTGTGCAATGAGGCTTAAATGAGTGTCTCACAACTTCAAATAGGAAGAGGAAAAAAGAAAAGAAAAAGCCTGGCACAAAGAAAGTTGGACTGCTCTTCCCCTTTTTCCGCTTTCCTCTTTTCTTCCTCTCTCCTCTGAAGAAAGCAGACAAGTTTGGGTGCTGATAGGTGATCCCAGTGCTTCATGAGGGTGAGCGAGAGGCTGTGGAGTTTCAGGATTGTCTTCAAGAAGCTGTGCGAGGCGCCAACTGTCAACGTGGTTGGATAATCTGTGCTGTCAGGTGGGCCCGATGGTCTCACTGGTAGGGTGAGAGTCAATGGCACTCTACCACGACCTTCGTACACCTCGGCAGTATATACATATGCTGCACAGAGCATACACACAACCTGATAGAGACACACACACATTGTGAAGCACTCTAAGATTAACGCTGTCAGAGCTGCAATGATACCCCTTCATTATCTGCACACGGGGCCTCCTTCGTGCGCTTGCTTGCCTCACTGTCCTCTCCACTGCTTCTCTATGGAGGTAGTAATTACTAAAGCTAACATTTCTCGCTCTCTGCGCCTCCAACTTCCCTCCACTTCCCAATTATTTTATTCTCTTTTTGCAGTGCAGTTTCAAGTGCCTTGCCAGCCTTTTGCCAACTGGTGACACAGTTGAAGGTATGCCAATGTTGATGGCAGCACCAGTGTGAGTCACTGTGCATGTGTGAGTGCTGTATTATGAGATTATTTGGTGCCCAGCTGATGTGCAATAAATGCACAGTGTGTTAGCCCCGATTCAGATCAGTCCTTTGGGTCAAACACTCTTTGTTGGAGAGATGCTTGATGTACCACTGCAGTATCTGTTGTACTATACATTGTTGGTTTAACAGGCTGGGATCAGAGAGATGCTCCCTCTTGCATGGCATTTTTCATTACCAACAATGCTCTTACTCTTTGGCTTTCTTCTTCCTCTCCCACTGGAACTATGGCTTTATCAAAGGTGATAGCTTGCTCAGGCGCATTTTCTCAAACGTCTTCTTCAGCCAGCCATTTCCCAAGCCGCTCTCGGGTAAACGTCACTCATAAAAACCAGGGAAGATTTGATGGTGAGATCAAAAAGAGAGGAAGGACAGCAAGGAGAGCTGGGAGATGGGGGGAAAAAGAGGAAAGATACCCTCCTCCCCCATCCGACACCACCGAGTGCTCAGGGTAATTCCTCCGAGCGGGGCCTGTGTTTTCAGACGCAAATACAACAAAACGCCGGGTGCTGCCACGAGACATCAAAATGGGCGATTTTGACTTCAGAGGGTCTTCAGATGCTTGAGGAGTTGAGAGAACAGAAGGTACCAGCAGGCTGTTAACAACCAATACGGGAACCACGCCAGAAAGACAGTCTCCTCCCAAAATGCCAATCGGCACCAGATCAGTAAAGGCTTCCACCATACTGTAATACCCCACCTGAGCACTTTCATCTGCTCAAAGTGAAATAGCTTTAAAGTTTATCAGCTGCTGTGTGTTTGTTATTTATGGTGCTGTCGGAATAACACGCTAAAAGGTAAAAATTCCACAGGTAGGTGTCATAAAGGCAGAACGACAAAAACAAATGATACAAAGACTTTCCTAACAAGACTGAAGGCTTCAACAGGTGCCTTGAAAGCAGGAATTTTATGTAATTTGGCTTACAGAAAGATTTTCATCAGCGAATCAAAGACTTGCTTCGCTCTGTCGAGACCTGAGTTGTGTTGTGACACGCTGAGAGGGATGTCCGCATTTTCTCCAGTGTTGTTCTCGCTCATTCTTGGAGCATTAGGCTCACTCTAAATAGCCTCAAGGAGATTAGGCTGGCTCATATTCAAATGCACATTTCTTCTAAAACCCACTCCACGAGTGGGCCAAGGAGATCAGTGCAGGAGTTGGGTGAGACGGTAGTCAGAGAAGATTCTGTCATGTATAAATCAGCTGAGAGGAGGCAAAAGAGACAGAGAGGAAGAGTGGGAGAGAAAGGCTGAGGTAAAAGACAAACAAGTGTTGGCTCTGCTATATGAGTTTAGTTAGCTAGAGAGTTAGTGCATGAGTTATGGCTAGCGAAGGGCTGAGGGACGCTGTATTTATGAGGGGACTGAGTGAGTGTTAAATCCCTGGTAAGAAATAAAGTCGTCCCTGAACGAACAGGGGAAACATTTCACTCAGTCTAAGAGGTGCCTTGAAAAAAATTGAAAGCCATCCCTCTTCCAGGGGAAGCACTATTCTGTATTCCCCAAAATTGCTTTATTCCTTAAAAATGCTATAGATCAAATCCAAGTGGATTGACTCTCATATTTGAATAGAGAGGAGGATTCTCCGTGTGCATAATATCAAGGGAGTTCATGAGCCAAGGAAAGGGAACGAATCTGATTCTTCTAAAATTGCATGCGGATTTTCTGAGGGATCTTTGGCTAAAGGGGGGCTGCCAAAACACACAGTGCACTTGTTGCAGTGCAAAGGTTCATCCAAGAGAAGTTTTCCACTGTGGTTTACCCAGGAAAAAGTAATTTTTCAATTCAAATATTTGAATTTAGCTATCTTAATAAAAGTAAATATCAATCCTTCTATCTATCCATCTAAATGCACATATAACATATTTCCTATAAATTCATTTTTCCTTGCAAAAAAAACTTGCAATGTTGAATGGAGTCAAGAAACAAGCCAGAAACAAAGGAGGGCACATGGCCAAAGGAAAAGGAAAAGCTTCACATTGCACTTTGTGCACATCCAACTCTAACTCAGACCTCTCTCCAAACCCTGCAGTGGTAATAACAATTATTACTTAAAAAGGATATATTTTTGCATTAACTTAAAAGGCTATATCTTTTTCTTCCCCTCCAGCCTGTGCGGCCTCACTTACCCTAAGTATCTTCATAAATCACCAGTTACTGTTAACATGTACTCCACAATTCAGTCATCAATCTCCTACCAGGTCAGAGTGAAAACAGAGGGGGAAATGTCTGCTTAGTAAAATGTCTCTCTCGTGAATGCTGCTACCACCACCCACTACTCAAACACACACACACACACACACGCACACAGACACAGAGCAGTAGCACAGACACACACCAGTTAAATAACAAACACACGCGCCCGGCACACAGCAACCAAAGCAGTCCTATGGGACACGGGAGCGGTTGCCAGATCACCACGGTAAAGCAAGCCAAATTCAATTCTGAATTCACCTTTCACTCGGGAAGCTGGTTCCATTTGTTATAAAAACAAATAAACAGCAAGCGTGAAGTTAAAGCCGGCCAACTTCTTCCTCCTTTTTTCTTTTCTTTTTTTCTTCCTCTAGGCCTCAACAAGAAATATCAGGCCCGGGCTGTAGCAGTAGACTGTCTGAGAGGCAGACACCCACAGGGCTGCATGTAAATCTGTGTTTATGTTCACAGACACAGTATTTATTTAACCAAAAGGAGAAAATCTAATTGTGCACGAGGAGGATTATTCCTCTCAGTACTGTGTCTCCACGAGGGAGAAAAGGACTCTTTAGCGTTGTTCAACAGACACTGTTTACATCAGCAGAGTGGAAAATCCCTGCGATGACAAACCTCTCCATCACAACATCTGTATCTAAACAGCCGAATCAATCTCGACCAACACCGCAAATTACCTCATGTTGCATCCGAAAACATCTGCACGTGACGTTATCGAGGGGGTTTTAGGTGCTTTTTAACAATTTCTATTTTTAGTCTGCGGAACGGTGTATTTACATCATATTTCCCTTTAAAGTCAAATAAAGTGTATTTGTGTAGCCTATGATCACTTTAACAGCCTTAAATGGCTTTATAATAAATAAAAAGTATTTGTAATAAAGTTAAGTGATGTGTAATTAGTGGTTGGATAAAGTAGTCAGATCCGTTGCTGGTAGAAGAAGAAGAAAAAAAACCCAAATTTGAGTAAAAGTTCTGCCTTCAATTAAAAAAATAATACTTAAAAAGCAGTGTTATTTGGAAAAAGATCAAAAGTCAAAGTACTCCTAACAAATGGGCCAATTGAAGTATTATTATAAATACAATTATTACTGGATTATTATTAACATGGAAGTAAAATTTGTGCTGCAGCTTGTCAAGTTAGAGCTCATTTAAAATAACTTAACACACTATTAGGTAGTTTAATCTGTCACTATGCATCATATTTTATAAACTGATCATGTTTTTTATTTGTATTTGTAAAATATTAATCTGTTCATAACTGGTAACTATAAATGTCAAATAAATGTATTGTAAAAACTATAATATTTCCCTTATTTCCCCATTTTCCTGAAATGAGTGAAAGTAAAAGTATAAAGAAGCAAACAATATGAAGTAAAAGTACCTAAAAATTGTACAGTGTAGTATTTGATTAAATGTACTTAGTTGCATTCCAGCACTGAATGTCATAAACTTAACTGAAACATATACAAAGTGGAACTGAGGAGTATAACTATACTGTATACTATAAGGCACAGCACAAAAAGTCAACAACAGAACTTTTGAGGAAGCAGCACACCATTAAAACTAATTAAACACACCACTGACATCCAGTGCACTATAAGTACAAATATGCATCTGTAATTAAAAACTACACGTTTTTTCCAGAAAGCAAACATTACACCTGCTCTGTTTCCACTCTCTCTCTCTCTCTCTCACACACACACACACACACACACACACACACACACAGTCCCTCTCTCTCTCACACACACACTTTGACACCACCCACCTCATTACTACACATGCGTGCCTGACTCATGCCAACTGCAACTAGTAGCAGACCCGTTCACCTCGAGGTAGCACTCAACTCCTGCGAGTGTGTGTGTGTGTGTGTGTGTGAAGGGGGGGGGGGGGGGGGGGGGGGGGGAGAGAGAGAGAGAGAGAGAGAGAGAGAGAGAGAGAGAGAGAGAGAGGGTGGGGGGTGGTGGGTTGGGTATGAGAGAGGAAGGTGTGTGTGAGTCTTACCTGGCAGCAGACCGCCCTCTGCGCTCTGTCTCACCTCTCCCTCCTGCCCTGGAAGAATTCTCTCCACAAAGCAAGGCATTTTCTCCTCAACTGCTCTCTGCCAAGGCTCTGCTCTCTCTCTCTCTCTCCCCCTCTCCCTCTGTCTCTCTCTCCCTCCTTTCCTCTCTCCCACTCTGTCCTCCTCTCTCGCTGTCTATCTCTCCTCCCTCCTTACCCTCCCCCTCTCTCCTTCTCTCTCCACTCCCCCCCACCCCTCCTTCCTTCTCCGAGCACAGATGTCGAGGCTGTGCGAGTTTACCCACTTTACCAGTAGGGGTCCTTCATCGCCCTTCTCCACCCCACAGTCACATGGGGGAACAAAACACACACACACACACACACACACACACACGCACACACAGGCCCCAGGAAGAGAGAGCCACTTAACGGGCGCCCTCCTGTCACTGCTACAATGAGAGCCCTGTGCCGAGCAGCACGGCTGTATGAGCTGTTCGTGTGTGTGTGTGTGCGCGTGTCTGTGTGTGTGTGAGAGAGAGAGACAGGTGTGAAGTGGGTGGTGTGCACAGGGAGCTGGCCCTCGGCCCTTTTCAGCCCTGTTCAGCCCTGTTCGGCTAGGCTCGGTCCTGGCTCCTGGCCCCTGAAGTGTAGTACAGTAGTGGCTCACACACACACACACACACACACACACACACACACACACACACACACACACACACACACACACTCACGGGTATATGAACACACAGATTGACTTACAGTGGGTCCCTTAGAGCCAGCAGCCAGAGAGAGATTGTGGGCACGCACAAGCATACACACTTTCACTCATACACAACACAGACACACGGAACAACTGCTGCTGTTTGCTACTGCTGCTGGTGACAGTGATAACATGTGCTTTGTGCCCTATGTGTGCGTGTCAGTGTGCATGTGCATGTGCACACAAACACATGCATTCATACACAAACACACAGCGGATGCCTGCCAGCTCTCATATTTCAGGTCTCCGTTTTATCCCTTTACTTTTCTGGTTTTTTTTCATTTATAAAAAAGAAAACAAACAGTTTTCATTGACACTGGCATGTTAGATTTGAAGGCTCTTAGCGAGTGTACAGTGGGGAATTTCTAGTTTCTCTCCTACTTGTGGGGCACTTTTCACATTGTAATATCAGTACTGGAGACTATTAGCTGTCCTACCAAAGAATGTCAGATCTCTGTTTACCTTTGAATATGGGCTGATTCCCCTGAGTAAAAGAAAGGACAATCTATCAGTCTCAATTAGCCTGTAATTATCTTCTGTGTCATTTTAACAACTGAATTAAAGGTGGGAAAAGGCTTTTGAAAAATCAAGTAAGAATAGGAATTAAACCATTGTTGAAAAGTAGACAGAAGAGTGTGTGGACTCAATGCAAACTGAGTTTTTACACCTTTACTGTGTATTAAGCAACACACTAATTCCAGGAAAGAGGAAGGACTAAGATTAACAATATGTGGAACTTGATCTCATATTTTTATCAAATATTGCCTAACTTTTATGATGGTTTATATTGCAGGAAATCAGCTATCCTGATCAGGATCCTATGCTATTAAAATATCAAAACAGTAATTATCAAGCCAAGCTTTGTGCGTGGACTTGTTTTTCCATTTATTGCTCCCTGGAACAGGATAAGGGTATCTGCACTCAAGACGTGACATCCCGGACCTGCTGTTGTATCATTTGAACAGAGGGTGGATCACCTTTATTTAAGTTAAACAAAGCCTTCTAATGACACAAAAATGGTAGTCACCACTTGACAGACAAGCGTCCAACGCCCAACCAGACTGGCTCTAAACCGTTGACTAAGAGTAATAAAGAAAATAGGATGTAAAAGAGCAGGACACGGATGTTGAATAAAGCCACCAGAAAGTGTACATACTAAAAGTCGTGATAAGCTAATGAGGGCAACAGAGGCTGTGCTTTTGGTTTTGACTCTTATCACTGTTTGCATCAGTAGCAAATCTCCCTTGACAGCAAGACTGAAATCAAATACAGGTTTTTAGGCAGATGAAGGAAAGTCATTTGTATTTACAGGAAATAAGAACGATGCACTCAATCATTATTCCCTTGCTGTGCTAACTAGAACGCAGCCCCTGTATTAGATGTTGGAGGAGCGGCACAAGGACAAGTAAAACATACCTTAAATAGACTACAAATGAAGTCACTTAACACCCACTCGCTTCCCTCGCCACCCCCTGCTCTGTCTGTCTTCAAAAAAAAAAAAGCCTGTGTTTGACTATCTCCCTCTCAGGTTCATAGTTGTCTTTTGCTTTTTAAACAGGCACCTCGCCTGTCACAGTGCAGGAACGGGCGCATTCCCCTTAAATGGCTCCTTTTGACAACTGATCTGTAAATACAGCCGGATCTGCAACTTCCCCCTTTCTCTTCTCCCTTCATGTCTTTTTGCCCTCCCTCCCTCTGCCCAAACTCCTGCCAGACCCCCCCCACCCCCCCCCCACACACAGAACATGAAGGTCTCACTATGACCCCCCCACCCCACCCCAATCTCACGGAGCCACGCACACACACGACCATACACACACATTTACCCCCACATCCCCCTCCCAACTTCCCCAACTCCATTCCCCCTGCCTCTATAAAAACACAAATATGCCATAACTCAGGCAGTGCTGCCACATAGCCTCCATCTTGCCCTGTACCGGGGAGGGGGGAGGCCTCTCAGGAAGGTCACCAACAAATGGTTTTCCGATTCACTGCCCCTGAAATAATTTTGTGTATTAAAACCTGAATCTGCACTTTCTGGCCTGAAAGCTTTTCTAATTATTCCGGTGTCCTTGGGACAGACACAGATCCTTCACACGCCGGGGGAAACAAGCTATAGAGCAACCACTACAGCCACAAACACCCCTCCACCTCCACTCCTACCCTCCCTCTATCCCTCCATCTCCCCACCTCCTCTCTCTCTCCTCTGCTCTGCTTTCCTCTCCTCTCCCCGCTTTACAGCCACCCCCCTCCCCAATCTGTTTTCAAAGCGTGTCTGTCCTTTATTAAATTGTTTTCTTTTCCACATTATCAGTTGCCATGGAGACCTCATCTCTCGGATTATTTGAATTTCATTATATCTATTGATTTGGGAGCATTTCATCTTTTTTATTGTTTTTCTGTCAATTTTCGAAACGAATAACCATCTAATTTGCGTCAGCGCTGATTACGTTCGTCCCTCAATAGAGGTCGGCAGCTGCGCCGGGGAAACAAATCAATGGAAAAACATCATAAAACTCGAAAGTACAATCAACCAGGATATGGGTGACATTCCGTGGTTGCTGAAACGAAGTCATCAAAAAATATATACTTTTTTTCCCTGCGCCTCTGCATGTGTGGGGGTGCAGTGAGGAGGACACATATGTGTCTGGGCAGATATATTACTATATTTCAGCAGATAATATACTATGGTAAATTTCCATACTGATAACAGCCCCTCCCTGCCTGACCAAAACAAAAAAAATGCTTACTGTATCTAAATAATTTATGCAATTTTAGCATTTATATATAAATTTTTTAATAAGCTGCTTGGAGCAAAGTGGCCATTAACAAAACACACAGCTGTCCAATGGGCTAAGCCCAGCAGATCAATTGCGCTTTTTTATGACATGATAAAATGCTTTTAAAGCAATTTACACAAATATGGAAAAAATGACTTCATGGGCTTCATTTATTCATAAGGATGTATTAGGAAAAAAAAGTCTTACAAAAGCCAGACAGGAGAGATCGTCCCGGTCCTAACTGGAACGGACTTGCTGCCCTCTCCACAAGGACATAAAGTTTCATTACTGATGCACGCAGTCAAAGGCAATTTAGCAAACACAGTGTGCAAAAGAAAACATCAGCATATTGCAAGTGTTCCTGTATTAGGCGGACCTTGCATGTTGTTTTCCAATTTTGATTCATTTTTGTGGGGGCAGGGTGTTGGGTGATGGATTTTTTTTCCTCCCCCTGCCCAGTGTCACCCTGACCCAAAGCCAAGGGGAGGTAGCCTCAGTGACAGGGACGTGTGCTTTCTGGCCCCACGAAACCGAGCCAAACCATGTGCCAGACAATGGGGCCTTGCAGCAGGACTAATGTGTACACACACCTTCAGCTGTACAGTGAAATACAGTAAATGACACCCAGACTCATTCTGTGAGAAAACAGGCCCACAAATATTTTGGTGGATCCGATCATTTAGCATCTTAGTACAGACGCACACACACACATTATGCACAGGGGTATGGGTGGGGGGTGGGGGGCCAGGCAGGGCCATTTGGAGGCTAATCTTGTTTCAAAGCATCCTCTCTTCATGTGCCGACAATGTGCCTCAGCCGCTCTACAAAACGCTGCTGCTGCTGCTGCTGCTGCTGCTGCTGAAGGCCCCATGTTTGCAACACATGTCAACATTTGACAAAGCATTACTTTTCCCCCAACAATATTCTCCTGCTCAGGCCTCTGAAATGAGGGCGCTAACAAATTAGCTTTTTATGTTTATTTGTGTGTGGGTGTGTCAGAGAAGGGGGGGAGGGAGATCTCATTTTCTAAGGCACCAGTTCTCAACCAGAAAAAGAGAGAAAGAAAGAGAGCGACAAGAGAGAAAAGAAAGAAAGGCAGAATGTTTTAGAGTCACGATTCTTCTCCTGATTGCCCTAGCTGTCTCAGTTGTGCAAAACATGACCCTCCCCTCCCTCAGCCACGACAGAAACACGGGCGACTGGATAAACACTATTTTATGCAGTGACTAGATGAATCGTCAGACAGTAATTACAGTCTTCCTCTCGCCCCAACAAAACTCTACTGTACAGGCTCTTTCTTTGACACCAAACTGCAGTAGCACGTACTATAAAACTGCAGGTGTGTGACATGTTTGTCAATGCCTCTCCCAACTAGATAAATATAAATATTAGACCCTGTGACAACAGCGAATTGCTCTCTGCCGCCTTCAGCGATGTGTTAATAATCTGTGGCTGAAAGAGGACTTGTTGTGTGGACGGACGATGTTATCATGTGCAGTCAAACGTTGCAGGGGCTGGCTTTGTAGAGAAAGTTTGGTGATTTTTTCTGCTACCCTTGCAGATTGTGCTTTCCTCTCCTCGATGTAACAAAAATAACACGGTTGCGTCCCAAACTAAACATTCCCACACAGTGGCTGGTAGTTGAAACGGTCTCTGACACCAACAAGCGCAACACCTACAACTCAGTCCTGACGCCTGTTTAAAGAGATCCAAACTTGATGACAAAATTGCTCAGCAAATTGTGCATTTGTTGTTGACACATATTGCAATTTCATAAACGAAGACCATTTCATACTTCATATCAGTTGCGAGTTGAGAGCAGTGAAACACTCTCACACACTCTTTCTCTTTCTCTTACACTGATTCATCCGGTCAGGCCGTGCCCCAAACGTGGTGCAGTAAACCATGCTGTCAATGTCCGAGCTCTAAAAAGCACAATTACAGAGGACCTCGACTGAATAATTTAAAGAGCATAATTATTGACCTCTATCCGAATTCCTCTGAAAGGTACATTAAGATATAGAAAAGCGCTGGAGGTGGAAGTGGAACTGAGGGAGTGTGTCTCCCCAGGCCTCCCTAATGCACTCTCCTGCTGTACTCTAACTTCCTGTGGACCCCTAATGTGCCCGCTGCTCGCCGGCCTGATGAAGACTACGGTTAATGAGGCCCCTGTTTCTGAAATGAAGTATCTCTGAAACCATCAACATGCATTACTATCAAGCCGCCACCCCCCGCCAAACAAACCGCACGTATATACACAAACACACCGTCACTGTCCCACACACACACACGCACATACACACCAGTCTTCAATCCCCCCCCCGCCCCACCTTTTAGTGCCACCATGGGTTCTGCTAGGCTGGACGAGTCTGGGGGAAGGGTGGAAGTAGGGAGGTGGGGGGGGGGGGGGGGGGGGTGTTTGAGGGTTAACTGTCCCTCAGGGGGCTATCAGTGAACTGGGCAGCCGTCACTGCTGGTGTCCCTGGTTCTCAATTGACAACCAGGCTCTGACAGATTAGCAGCTAGTCAAGAGGAATCCATGGCCCTGGACACAATTAAAATAATCACTTTTCTCAAATTTGGCTGTATGTATGTGACTGTGAGTGCAAGTGGATTTGAATCAAGCATCACAGGAGTGTGTATGTGTGTGTCCGTGTGTGTGTGTGTGTGTGTCCAATGGGGGGTCGTTTCATAGCTGGCAGCAGGCTTGGGGGAGGATACAGGGAGATGAGGCCTTTTTAATTAAAAGAAAATATTTGTGTTTGCATACTATCGTGGTTGGAACCTGGGACAATTCCGAGAATTCTAGTTGTTTAACGGCTCGCTCTTTAAAGTGATTTGAGGTATTTCAGATCCTCTTTGCATACATGCATATTTAAAATTTCAATTAGGCTATACATTTTTTTAAGAAAGATTCAGAAGTTTTTCCTCCAGAGTTAAATAACCACTTTTTTCCTTTAAGAACAATTCAAAGAAGAAAATTCTTTTCGGATGGACTCATTTACCAACAGAAGGGTGCTGCTGTCTCAACTAGGAAGGATAGAGGGCACTGAAATAATTAGGCGACTTCTGCAACATCCTGAATGCCAAGGACAGGTGGATTAAAGTATTAAAACAATCGCATTTCAGTCTTGAAATAGTCCTGTGCACGACTCAGCACCATGCGCATCCGTTCAAGTTCAGCTGCCAGCTCCATAACGCCACAGGAGAGGGATAGAAAAAAAAGCCCAATCCCATTAGCTACGTACATGCATCTCAGCAGACCTGCTGGAAACGTGAGCAAATCTCTGAGATGATTATCCCCCAAAGCTCTCAGATGATAATACATAATCGAACAGTACAGAAGATTTCTCTGAAATCTCATAGCCAGCGAGCACTAATTTGTGTTTCCCCGTTTGTGTGCGTTAGAATCTGGTGCTTTCCAAATGAAACAGCAGAGACTGCTCCAATCAGTCGCCTCTGCACCCGAGGAGACATTTAACTGCTGTCCTCCAATTACAGACCCGAGCTCCCTACATTAGGGGAAGGAAATTATTTAAGACAAAGGTTGAGACACGAGTTCACATTTGATTCTATTTACAGTGCAAAATTAATAAGAAAGCAGAGTGCTTCGTACTGCCGGTTCGCTCAAATATTTGGGTGAGCGATCTTCAGTTTAATCAGGGGTGTTTAACACAACTCTGTGCTTCAATTAGAGACTATAAATGATAGAATAAAAGAACTTTCACATTCTTCTGCAAAATCTGAAAAATTCAACTTGAGTGTGAACTGCAGTCACTTTTTACTGTGAAAGAAAAGGGTTAAGGGTACTTAAATAATTTTTAAAACTCCATTAGTGAGCTCATTACTATCATGGGGATTTTATCTTATCAGAGCCAGAACCACTTTCTTTAGAGATAGCAGATTTATTTCATCAGCATCAACTGTTCAGCTCTCCAAACTAAAGCGTCCACTCACACAGATGCCTGTGAGGACAACCAAAAAAAGATAAGTGAAATATATTTCTAAATCAGTCAAAAAAAGTTATGTTTGTATAAAATAAGTGATGATGTGTGATGTTTTTAATTTAAATTTAAATGTAATTATAGCGAACGGGTTACACAACCAGTGAAAAGACCCTCTTTTCTTACAATTGACAATAATTAAGGTGAGCTGTTCAATGAAATCTAAGCCTCTTAGCCCACCTCCTGCCATCTGTGGCTCCAATATTAGAGCTCGGGGAGGTTCTCTCTTTCGCCTTCTGGAAGGAACAGAGGAGAAATACAGTAAGTGCCGTCTGTACTACGAGTCAGAGTACCACGGTCAACCTGTTTTCACAGCCGCGGCGTGGAGGTGGAATGAAGTGTCTGTGACAGAAAACAAACAGGAAGTCGAACGACGAGAGAGAGAGAGAGAGAGAGAGAGAGAGAGAGAGAGAGAGAGAGAGAGAGAGAAACCTGTGCCCTTCAGTCTCTCCCAGTAAAGACGCTCTTAACCAGGTCTGACAGCTGACAGCTCCTTGGCAATTGGGGTCAGTTAAAGGAAAAGTAGCTCAAGTTTTGTTGGGGCTTTGGCTTCAGAGATGTTCAGGAGCCACTGCCCACCGCAGCATCAAAGGGGATTATAGGGACAGGGCCATCTGTTGCCAGAATAAGCGTGAGCCCTTTTATGTCTCTGCCTGTATGGTTGTGTGTGTGTGAGTGTGTGTGTGTGTGTGTTTATCACTGTGTATGTGTTTATTAGAGAAGGACAGCGAGAGAGAAAGACACAGAATCCCTCATGTCTCTGTACTTTTAACTTAAAGGGCAGCGGAGGAGAGGGGTGCAGCCTACACTGGGGCGGACAACTGGTTTTAATCTGGGCTGGGGACACTAAAGGTTAGAACCAGGGCACGCAGGGCATCACCATCACATGGTGGAGTCCCTTAAAGGTTAAATACACCCGTTAAGTATGAGGTTATAACACTTTCAGTCCATACAATCAGTGGCAATGTTAGGATTCAAGGTTTGTATTTATGTTCAGCGCTGGTTTACTAAAAACAGGATCCTACTTTAATCATGAATAGTGTGTCTTTTGTCATCCAGGCAAAACACAGAACTTCTTTTTGTTGTGGGTTTATTGGAACACAGCGCCAACCTTGTTCCCCCTTCACCTTTCTAATTTGTTTTGGGTCCTGTTCCTGGCCTCAGCCTGGGAATGTTTTCTCCTCGATAGTCTGCTACCTTTTAGCTGAGCCGCCCAGTGCTTGACCTACTGCCGACACTTATTTTCAGCACTCTAATTGTCGTTTAATCACATATCAACCTGTCACTTAAAGACCCCCTTTTTTCAAGGGGGAACATTTGCATATGTTGTAAAACTAATTCCTATCGAAAGCTCCAGTGGCTGTGAAAGCGGGCGCTCCGTCTCTCTTTTACTTTCACACCCGTGTAGACACAGTTAAGCACAAGAGAGACAGAGAGAGTAAGACACTCACACACATGAACACACGCACAGGAACGTCTACTGTATCTCACCTTAACAGACAAAAACACACATAGGCAGACGCAATACCTGATATTCTCAATTCAGGTGGTTTTATCACATTTGTTAACAGTGTGTGGTGACACGTAACGTGTTAGAATAGGGACAGCGACAGGAGTGATTCAGAGCGCATGTACTCGTGCGAGCCAAAGCGAAGGTGACAGTGGATGTATAGTGTTATAAAGGAATCAATTAGAGTTAATAATGTATCACTCTTCCAAATGTTACATTCATTTGTTCACACTTAGATAAAGCCACTGCAAAATAGGTTGTGCTGGGTTTGCCTGGCAGACTACACTACATTTACATTATCACCCTTATACATCGAGGAGCCATGTTCCGCTTGAGTGGTGGCGGCAGAGTAGAGGGGGGGAGTGAGAATCATGTTTTTCGGGCCCAAGGAATGCCAGTCCTCTGGAGATCTCCCCCTCTAATTACAGAGCAGGGGAAAGAAAGCTCTTTGTTCCACCTTTTATTACATTAATTGATAAAATGGAGCTCGGGTGGAGCCGTCTTATAAGGGGGGAGGAGGGCTGGGGGTGAATTGAGGGGGATCCTTTGGGCAAATGAAGGTGGGTGAGAGGCTTTTGGAGCTAAGGTCCTATTTTCAGAGGACTCCTAATCCCGTTAGGGGCCCCGATGGTGGCGCAGCCCCGGCGCTCTGCTTTCCCACAGGCCCCGGCGGCTGCAGAGTTGAGGAGGGGAGTGGTGGCGGCAGGGGCAGATGATGGTGTGATGGGTGAGAGTCCCGGCAGCGTTGTCTGGGCCCAGGCCTTAATTAACTGTCTCTTCAGGGGGTACTGAGGGCCACACTGAGACCCTATGTCACAAACGCCAGCAAGCAATGAGAAGCTTTAAGAGGAAGTGGCATCTCACCCTGCCTGGAATGGCAGGAAACCCTGTGGATCTTTAATATGGACCCCATACTGCTCCAAGCCATATAGATGTCGCAGGACATTAGCAGGGCAATTTTATGACTAGTTATTAGCTTAGCACAAATTGCACAGGTGGTTGATATTTTTAACAACTCTACAGCCATTAAATTGTCAGCTTATGATGAAAGTTTGTTTTATTCTGAAATCAGCACTGACTTTAAATAAGACTAAGATGTTGCTGTTTTTCTAAACTAAAAGGACAATAAGTTCCATTTCTATTTGTGCAGGATTGGCCAATCTTATTTGTCAGTGGTTAAGTAGCTGTAACAGGCTTTGTCATGGCTGTAATCTGCTTCTGCTCGTTTAGGCTACCTGCAGACAACAGAGGCTGAGAAGTGCTGCTACAGCGTCCAAACGGAGTCTGAATATGTTACAGAGGCAATTAAACATGTTGGTGTGTGTGCACGCACACAACAGTGTCAGAGGTGCTAAGCCGGGCCAAACACGCCTCATTGAAATGTCCATCTTAAAGCCACCCAAGTTCCTCATCTCCCCCGCCCTCCGACAACCAAGATGCTTCAAGACTGTCAAGAGCATTTTCCACAAAGCTGAGGAGAGGGCAAGGGGAAAAAAAAGGACCTGCCACTGTCACATGCATGCCTGCGCGTGCACACACACTTGCGAGGCTGTCAGGTAAATTAGATCTGAAAGCTGACAATTTCTGACCATATTTCCTTGATTATTTCGAACAAATGCACACCAGCCGCTCTAAGGAGATTAAAGTGACATAAAAGTCCCGAGTGGGAGGAGGGAGGGCAGAGAATCCAGGTCACCCCCATTTGTCCCCCTGCCTGACAGCAGCTATATCGCTATCCAATCCAATAAAAGTCCCCCCCTCCTTTTGCTTTAATTAATTTTACAGCTAGCTTGCTTAATTACTTTCAATCAAAATCCTCTTGCCATCACAAAATTAGAAATGGTTCAACTCCATTAGTCTAAATTCTTCATTTACATACACAAAGACTGTCAGCTCTTGCTAAGCAAACGGCCTCCTGCTTGATGAGATTGTTTTTTTTCACACACTCTATCACTCTCTCGCTTACACACACGCGTGCGACTGTGGTGTTAATTTTTTTGAAAGGAGAAAAGTAGCATAAAATTATTTGATCCCTTTACTTAAGACATTTTCTCCCTAATCAGGGTTCAGGTAAGCTGTGGTGCACATCATCCTGGGTAATGGAGAGTTGAGTGTGCGTCTACAACTGTCGAAATTGATTACATCCACAACTCTGTGTCAAAGGAAAACTGCTCGACCCTAAACAATGCAGCACATGATATATGCTGCATATAGGGGATAAACAGAATTACTAAGGCACTGGCCAAGATCATGTAAATTAAGCTAACTAGTTCTTCCTCAGGATTAGCTTTTGTTTCAAAAGTAATAGAGGAGCTGCAGATTATCCAGTGACACATTCAGTAGTGCTCCATAAATCTGGCTACTTTGTGGCGGCTGTCACCAGTCCGACTGTGGAAACCAGCGACGCACTACCGCTGGTCGGCCGCTGTGAGCAAACCAACGGGATTTTTCAGAGGGGTGAGGGCCCATGCCCTGCCGCCTGATCGCTTCAACTTGGCACACAGACATCCTCTCCATCACACACACTGCCTGAGGCCTACACATCATCAAGAATTAAGGACATGCAGATAGGGTTTGTGCACTGACCAAAGTGAAAACCCAGGCACACAAGCACACCACTGCATGTGCGTGCACACACATACACTTCACACACACTACTAGTGCCATAATTAGGTCCCGAGATGAGGGCATTAAACTGGTATAATGCACTCACTGCTGCAGTACACTACCGCAAAATATATCGACACTAAACCTACACGCTCATCAGTGACACCCTCCTATCGCTTCTTTTATTTCCTTATTCACATGCATGCTCCCGAGCAGGCCCTGCGCTAAACCACACAACACAACAGCCTTTGATCTGCTGTGTTCAGATCATCTTACAGCCGCTGCCCTTTCATAAAGGTGGAGTTGTGGGGAGAAAAAAGAACACCTTGAAAAGAAAAAAGAGGCGAGGGAGGTTTGTAGCATTTCTCAACATTGTGACACAGTCTGGAAACGCTTACAAAATAATCCCCAACAAGTAACCAAGGTGCAGGAAAAAAAAGAAAAAAAAATCCCTTATGGGCTGCCGGACTGACTACAATGCAGGTCTGACCTGGCCCCTTTACTCTGCATCTGCAATCACCGGTTTCCTTTGCCCTCTTTAACCAGTCCCCATTAACACTGTTAATTATCCAAATCCATCATTCTTGGGGTAAATGAAGACTGCCTCTTTAATTCAATTTAATAGGATCATTTTCCAACTCACGTTCACTTTAGCCCCAGCTGCCCGCCCACTTGTCCCCCACTGTGTCTCCCCCCTACTGTATCTTGACTCCCTTGGCTGTATCTTCTATGGTCTGGCTCTCTCCCATTGGTGGAAGGGGAGGGTGATGAGGGCTAAGGCTTGATGGCAGCGATGGGCTGACACACTGTTGATCTCTCATGTCTTGTCTTGGCTCGGCTGGTGGCAAGCAGCAGTTCTGGGTTCCCAGTCTGCTGTGCACACTGCCTGCCTGCCGCACACACACACACACACACACACACACGGACTCACAGTACCAGCCATGCTCACCGGGGCTTAGCTAATCCTGTCACATCAGGCCACGTTGGCTGAGTTGAGGCCTTTAGCAGCAACCCCCGCCCCCCCACCTCCATGCACCTCCACACTTTGCCACCACTCCTTCACTGACTCCTCTCACTCACTTTCTCTCTGTCTCTTACTCCTTTGTTCATTTCACAAGGTCATGGGTGGCCGACTACAGCACGCGAGTGGTGAGACGGGACAGCTGACGAATCACTGTGTGTTCCAGCCGTGCCCGTAGACCTCATCTTATGGCTAACAAGTAAATACTGCGGTATGGAAAAAATACAAAATAAATACATAAAGAATTGCACATTTACTGCAACTTTATAGCATGTTTTTGTAAAGTTGCATTTAAGTCTCCAAAGTGATTGTATATTTTTCTCTGTTTTCTCTATTTTAAAGAAAAGCCTTTAAGAGGTCATTTTAATTATTACTGTTACTGTAAGAGGCTGGAATGCATCCACCGCTATGAAGGCACGACACCAAAATGTGTTTATAAAATACACAGGTGTCATTTTGTTTTTTCTTGCCTGTAGCGTGTCATAGTGGTATCAGTATCAAAACACATTTTCCATGCAACATACTCTGGGTGTGGGAACTGGACACTCATGCCCTTTAATCTGACTTTCAATCTATAAAAGTACAGCTATATCAAGACTGACTTAGGCCGTGTTTTATATGCCTTCTGAGATTTTTTCCATGCTGAAGCCGTTGAGATTTTTCCATAAGTTCAACTACAATTACAAATCACAGAAAAATTAAATACAGGAAATAAAAACTTTATTCTGAATGATTAAATACTTTTAATAAAAACAGCCATGAGTGCACAGTACTGCGTCACAATCCAGTCATTTAAATTCTCTTAAGAATGTGCTAAATATTGGCTTTCCTTATCCCATTATTCAGTGTGAGGGTTAATTTGCCCCCATTTCCACAGTGCCCCCCCTCCCATCCCCCACGACTAAACTCACTCAAACCCACACATGCACACGCACACAGCGCTCCCTTTAAATTTTTCCCAGACTTTCATTGTTTAGCCATTTGAGACAGACTCTGGGAGAGTTTCAAATGATTTTAGCCATGATTTAATTTGGTTGGTTAAAGGGTGATGTCAGCACAAAGGGAGACGAGCCTCTAAATCCACTACATTCACCCAAAATGCCCAGATGAGATAATCATTGGTGACGTCTACGAAAACACTTATTATATTTGCCCATCGCCTGGCTGAAGCTGTTAAAACTCATCAGCGTTATTCCCATTTTTTTTTCTCTGGGAAAGAGAAAAAAAGAATTAGCTCAACTTATAGTCAACTGTCACCCCTTTTAAAGAGACAGTGCTACATTGTTGAGGCTGTGAGTTTATAAATGGAAAAAGACAGGGCAGAGGGCTATCGGGTGTCTATTCAATACTCATTTTGTTTGCACCCAATACTAATTAAATAAAACACGCACAACTTTATAATTGGTTTTACAGAGATCAACAGTTTCAAAGAAGTTGGAAAAGTAGTGCCAACTGTGGTTATACATATAATACATTTTTTATTAGTAAGTAGTAATCACAGGCTATTCTTACATGCTAGAAACTGTGAATGAGCACTGCTTGTCCCTTTGCTTGTCCACACTATCTAAAAGGGCTTGGGGCTGACAAGGCAGCAAAGGAGATAAGAAATGGATCAACGTGAGCCTTTCTCATAGCTTAATTTATTTTAAATCCAAGCCCTATTTACACACTGCACACCGGCAGGCCTTGTCAGCTCCAACTAGCATTGAGATATTTAAAACCATTAATGCTGTACAGCGGCAGCCTGAGCGTGTATGACACAAGCTGTCGCTGTGTGAAACAAAGCCAGATCTCTAACTGCCACAGCTTCCACTTTTGAACACAGCACGGCTACAAAAACGGTAGCCGTGCAGACAGACATTACAATAACACAACTGCCAGACCTTTCAAATTTAAGAAAAGGGTAAAAAAAAAAAAAATACAATGGCGATAAATAAAGAAAAAGAGTGCTGTATTTCTCATGCAGTGAATGCACAGGCCAGATGCAGTGTATCTTTAGTACAGGGGCTAGCCCCATAGAGGCAGGGGTCAGGATATGAAACACACAGGCTATCCGCCTCCCGACAGGATATCCTCGTGGATCAGCAGCAGTAGCCATGTTGACCCGCCCCGTTATTAAAGAGGCTAATCTGTTCAACATGTCAATGTTAGCACTTTTAGCTGCGATTAATAAAAGAAGACCCCAAGAGTGCTGTGTGTGCTTTTTCAGTGCCCCAGGTTGTTTTCATTTGGTTTGTATTTTTAGTGGTTTTCGCTGTTTGGTAATTCAACAGACCTCTTTTCCCCTATTAGCATAAACAGTGTAAATTATTAACTTTGTTAAAAGAATTATAATCAGCCCTGAATCCTAAGCTCTGTAGAAGCTTTGTGTGTTTTTTCCCTTTCTGCCACTGGCAAAGAGGCACTATGGCATTGCAGATATCATTAAAGCAAATGTAACTTTATATTTTATAGATACGGAACAATGTGCATGTGATGCCTGACTTTGTGGCCATTTATGTGATGCTTAAAATGTATGGCCCAGTGGCTTTCACAGGCTGGTAGTAATAGAACTGCTCTCTAACAGACTTGCTTTCTAAGTGCCTGGTGCTGTGTCTTAATTTGTAATCTAGTCAAACCAATTGTCCGCTAGCTAAAAAGGTCACCGAGACAATAGACTACACAGCCTCCCGCAATGTAGAGAAAGCCCAGGGTGTCTTTTGTAGCTTTTTAACCAAAGATGTAATTAAGACACCTTCATCTTCAGGGGTGAGAAGGGCACCAACAAGAGTCTGCTGGAAACACAAGAGGAACTTCACATTACTGGAAACAGAAGTGAGACGCACACTAAGGCAGAGCATTTGGTTAGAGGTGAAAAGCACCTGTCTCCGCAGCGAAATGTCACAGCTGAGGACATTTTCTAAGTTTACCTGCTCGTGCAGTCATCTTGTGATTTTATACATTGTGACCAACGACTGCGGCGAAGAAAGCTTGTTGGGAAAAACTGAGTGATGCAAAGCAACACAGGAGAGGCAGAGGGGGGGACTTAAAGGACGTGATTTATCTGGGCTTGATTGCGTGTTAATCGAGGTTACGTGTATTAAGTGGAATCTAATTGGAACAGACACTGGCAGTCTGACAGATCGACATGATGCAGATGGATTGAGGGGGGGGAGAAAGGGGGAGTGAGGGAGACAGGGAAAGAAAGAGGGGATGGTAGAGAGAAGGGTAGTGCAGTCGAGGAGAAGCAGAACAGAGGCAAATGAAATGCTTCTTTCTGCTACTGTACGTGGCCAAATAGAAAGAGTTTTGTGACGGCAAACTTTAATATAAACCAACAGAGCTTTTTAAGCAGTTGAATAACGAAAAAGAGAACTCTGTGGTTCAGCTCGTCTCACGTGCGCCTCATGATTGGCGGCTGATGAGACATGTAACCCTTCTAGAGGAGGACACACACGGGCGAGATTGTGAGTGACAGGGCACAGCACTGGAGTTCGCCCTCCCCCTCCAGTTGCCACAAACAGTCATTTCTTCTTTATTGGAAATGAGAGAAAAAAAAAAAACACCCCTCTAAAAACACATGAGGTAAAGAGGCCGAGTGACAGCTGCTGGAACATTCTCACCTCGATGAGGGGACGAGCAAGTGTTCGACTGGTCCTTCTGACTCTCTACTCCTCCTGACAGGCGACAACTGTTTCGAAGGCCCTGTCCTCTCCCCAAATCTGAGGTATTTAGCTAGTGGGCTGAATGACCCTTTCAAATGTTACAGACCGTAAAAGATGACCACCTGTTAAGGCTGGGCAACTGCTAACTCATAACTAATACACCACAGACTCTATGGACAAATAGGGAGCTCAAGAAAATGGTTTCAAAGCATAAATTAAGATTTGACGTTGAAGATATGGTGTCGCATGGACATAATTTCTGTCGTAGCTTTGGCTCTGAATTGGTCAGTGTTGCTATAATTGGTAACGGGGGGGATACAAAGTGTGAGTGACATGAATGGCCTCAAAGCAGTGAATAGCCCAGGAGCAAAAATGACTGTCACAGTGCCATTATCTAAATCTAGGTTAAAAATACAGTGGTTCCCAACGAAAGGGTCACTTCTACTGATGGCCGGCCAAAATGAAGGGTGGCAACAGCAAACAAATGTTCAAAAGGTACTTAAAAATGAGTGATAAAATAAGTACAAAGAGCAGGAGAGAAAAGCAGAGAAAGAAGTAAAAAAGAAAGGGATAAAAACTATGGGCATAATTTAGAGGCGGTTTGCAGGATACTACAACACTTGAAACTTCACCCATCAACATAAAATGCCCAAATTGTTCCCGACATAATCCCGTCATAGCGCAGAGACAGAGGAGTTGCTTCGGTCATCCGTTGATTTGATCCATTATGACTGTTACACTAATGGCATTAATAAGGGCAAAATTGCTATTTTGAAACGCAGAATTTTTCATCCTCTTCAATTGGCCAACCTTATCGCCTTTCTCCTCTTCCTACACCACTGTGTGTGTGTGCATGTGTGTGTGTGTGTGTGTGTGTGTGTGGTTGTATTTGAGTGTGTCTGTGCCCCCACCATGTAATGGTTATAAGGTCATCTCTATTTTCCAGGCTTGGTGTACAATGTCGTCGGATTGCAACATTTTGCACGGTTTAAAAACAACATGAGCTTTGAAATTTGACTCCCTGCTATTTTCGATAGATTGACTACTATTTTGTAGTCACCAGCTGGCCCTGATAAAACGTCCCAACCTCATTTAGCACTGCTTCAGAACATTTTAAACTGTTTGTATATTCATTCAGCTTTGAAACTGAAAAAATACAGTAAAATATTTTTTTTTTAAAAGAGGTTATTTAAAATCCAGGTAATAAATATGTGTGTCCTTGTCCTGTACGTTTCATTTACTCTGAACTCACACTACACTGACACTGAATGTGTCTGCAAGTTTCCTGTATGTTTGTGTGAGTATACGTGTGTGTATGTTGAGCCCTCATCAGCCTCTAACATTGAGAGGAATGACACTGTGTGATCAAGGACATGAATTGCTCATTGATTTTTAGGGGCCAGCTTAACTATCCATTCCAATTGATTTTTAGCTTTGCTGGGTGTGCGAGTTATGGCAGTTTTAATGTATCATCTGTATGTGTACTCATCACCCACTGCATCAGGATTTACAATAGTCTGTGGAAAAAGCATACACAACACCGTGTGCAAAAGTGAGACAGGGACTTTCCTTTTCTGCTCTTTTTCTATTATATAATCCATGAAGTGGAAAAAACAGGTGAAAAGAAATCACCTTTTTTATACCTTACCCATTATCTGCCTCTGAACCTGGTAAATGATCTATTGGCAATAACATTGTCTTTTATCTTGATACAGTCATGGAAAATAAAACCAAAGCGTGTGAATGACCTGTAACTCCCTTTAATGCTAACCAGTGTTGTTTAGAGCATGCATTTCAGCGTGCAGTATCATGTAGCCACGCTAACCAGAAAAGAGTAGAAATTTCAAGAGGGCTCAGGCCCCCGTGCAGCACAAACAGACATACCACGGCTTTGCCACAAACATTCACCATGGAGGGAAAAAGCAGTTACATTTGAGACTCTTTCAAGACTTAGTTTCAGATCAAACAGTTATCTTTTCACATTTAGGAGAATGTCGCCATCATAACTCATGTTACCCATCAATTAACAATTCATACAAACTATTAATAATCAATGGTTTGATGATGTAAGAGACAAAGTCAGAGCAATGTGATCCAAAAGGCGGTCTAAAGTCATCTGTCAGGTAGAAAGTCATTAAAATAGGGGCTCGTTTTCCTGCGCCAAGCTTAGGTTTCACTGAGGCAGGGATACATTTCTATTCTTCAGCAAAAGACTGCGCTCTCATATGATATCATCTCTTTCAGAACATTACTCTCAATGGCTTGTCTTTTTTGTCTTTTGTGTTTTTCTCCAATTTAAATGGCCCCTTTTTTTCCAAATGGTTTGGGTGAAGCGGTCCTCTATGTGAGGTAACTGCCTTTTGTTCAGTGAAAAGGACTGCATAAAGCACACTTTACTCTATCCTTTAAAAAAACAAGTCTGCTTAATTAATGTTTTACAAGTGCTGCTGTATTCTTAGTAAAAAAAAAAGCCTCTATCAAAGCCGGCAGGTTCAGATTACGTACGCTAATTGAAATTCTGAATTTCTAAGCCAACTTCTTTTTTTTCCCTGCTCCCGCTCTTTCTCCCTGCGCACACAATAAAGCCTAGTGTTTTGTAGTCCACAAATGACATCAAATCATCTAAGTAATATGGGCTTTTCTTTTTTTCCTGTATTCTCATGTTCTGCTAGTGGGTTCATGAGACAGCTTAATAAAGCAGTAAATGCTTGGGGAAGCCTGAGAGCCTATTGTGTGTGTGTGTGTGTGTGTGTGTGTGTGTGTGTGTGTGTGTGTGTGTGTGTGTGTGTGTGTGTGCACGTATGTGCACACACATGCTCTCGCGTTTTACCTCCACCAGGGACCTCAAAGCAGAAGGCAAAGCCTGGTTCCATACTTGAGCAGATTTTCCAAAAGAATAAAGCAGGAATAAAGGCAATGAACAAAGGAGAATGACTAATACCTAAACCAAAGCCAAAACTAAGACACTTATCTCATGGGTTGACATTGATAGAGTCCATATTAATGCAGTCTGAGCTAAATGAATACAGCATAATTTACAGGTTGTACATGCGTTAGGAGCTGGAGGAAGGCAGGCTGTGTGAACAGCTGCAGGTGTGGGAGCAACGAGGCCGAGTTTGGACAACCATCACAGACACCACACTGCACAATAGAGGAAACACAGGTTTCTACGCTCTGGTGGCAATGATCTGAGACATAGTGGGAGATTGGATCAACTAGGATATGGAAAGAAATCTTTTTTAGCTCGGCTCCTAGTCTGCGCATACTTGCTTGTTTGTTTTCTAGGGGAAGGTTTCAACCTTTCCTACCGTCATTGTTTATCTGGCAAGGTAGCTGTAGCGGGCAATTACATAAATTACAGAGTTTAAAAAAATGTCATCCCTGATAACCTTTGTTCTGAGTTAATCATTGCAGGGAAAGAAAACTGCTTCTCTTCTCATCTCTTTTATATTTACCCAAACTCCCTCCTTTCAATGGGGTATTATTTTATTGGCTTGTTTTGCAAGCGTTATAACTTTGCATTCTTCTCTCAAGGTCAGTTTCTAGTGTGTCACGAGGAGTATTTACACATGGGGCTTTTTCAGGTCAGTTCCATTGTATTTACATCAAATAATTTTTGATAAGGGATGTAAAAGACCTATAAACCCAACATCATAAACGGGAGGTGTAGTTGAAATAAGGACAAAAGATCAACGGCTGAATTTTTCCTTATCTTAGACACGTTGATATTTTTCAGTCAACTCTCGTCACCTCCTCCCCCCTCCCTTGCTTTTCTCCCTCCCTCTCACACGGAGCTGAGTAGAAGCGCGGACTTGTTAGATTTAGTCCAATGGCTTCCCAGTGCGGCCAGCAAGCAAGCTCTTGTTTCATAGAGAAGTACCTCCCCTGTTATCTCCCCAGCACTATAATCACTTAACAAAGACTTGGGCATTTGCACAAATTAAAACATCAATAATGCATAAGTGCTTTTCAGTTTTGAGCAGTAGCGTCCCTGTATTGGGATGAAATACCCCGTCTACCAGTGGAAAAACTCTGCTTGCCATCTTCTGTCCCACAAACGACTTAAAGAAGCCACGGCTCTGCTTTGAGCAACAACCCTCCTTCCTTTAAAGTTGAGGCTAAAGCTGTGGTGAACATTTGGGATCTGTCTTGGTAACGGGACAAAATGGCTGGGCTGAGTGGGATGCGGAAGTTGTTTTAAAGCAAGAGGCGGTAAGTGGTGGTGGTGCATCAATGCAAACAGGCAACACCCTTGAGTGGCGCAGCGTGGCATCCTTCCATAAACAACACCACCGCCGTGTCCCCGACATTTATGATTTGTGGTCAGAATGGCAACACAGGCCTGATTCCAGTCCAAGTCTGCATGTTTGCCCTATCGTTACATGGCTAAATCTGCCCGACCTAGTCTCTTATTTTCCCAGATGAAAACACCAGACGGTTCATATGGTTGTCAGAGAGCTTTGCTTAAAACAAGTCATATGAGAACATTACACTTGGAGAAGGAAGGGAAGGGCGGAGGAATCATGGGAACGAAACTTAGTGACACTTTGAGACCAGGACGCTGTTCAGGCTACTGTTTAATTTAAGGAAAAAAAAAAACTCCTTTATATTTATTACTGCAGATGTGACTATGAACTGTGTTGCGCTGACTATGGAGGTTGGAGGAGTTAAGTATTATTATTGGACTAGTAAATCCATGACCAGTCCTGTTCCAACACCAATAGAGGACAAGCCATTCCATACAGATGGCCTCAAGGACAATTAGCAGTAATGATTGGTTGCCACATAAATGAGGGAAATTCTATTTGCTACTGCACTTGCTGATGATCACACACCAAATGCCTATGACAATAATATGGATGGCTGCTTTAAACTTAAATGTTACTTATAAATGGTGCTTAAATATACAGAACACTGGAAAAGAACATTTCTAAAGTCTCATTATTTAAGGAATACATAAATAAGATAAGGTAGAACTTGAAATGTTGTACAAACATCCCATTATCATGAAGAATAAAGAGATGAGACAAACAGCATAGTGATCTAAAATATTATCTCTTCAATCATATCCTTTTTCCCCAGATATCTTCATTTCCCCCTCCCTTCTCTGTCAGTTAGTCTGGCAAACAATCCCCTTGTTAGCAAACTGTTAAGACAGCCGCTTGGTACACAAATTGCGCTCGACCAAGCGAATTTGTTTTGCAAGGGTGACCTGTTTAATCATCTCATTTTCTTTGGCGGACATTTATTCATCTGGTTTCCACGGTTACAGAGAACATTAAGGGGCTACAGTAATAAGGCTGGAGAGTCAAACAGGTAATAAAAAAATTAACGCCATTTTCCAGCAGCCGAGGACAGTGGGTGAAATGAATCAAGGGAGAGGGGAGAGAAGCAGCGGGGGGAGGCAGGGGCTGGGGTGTGTGTGGGGTGGGGGGGCTCCAATATTGTCCAAACAATAAGGCTTAGCGGTTATTTTACTCTGTAGATCAGCTGGTGCTGTTATGGACATGACACTTTGGGCACAGAGCAGGAGAGATAAAGCTTTTAAAGTGGCCCTGCTCCTTTTATTGTCATTTAGCGATTACATATCAGAACAATTAAAAGTTAGCCTGGCATATCTATTAACTTTGCTCTCTTTTTTTATTTCTCTCGTGCTTCAGAAGGAAGATAATTTGCACTCCTGGCAATGCAACGTGTCAATAACATACAAGGGACGGCATGACATTTAGATGCCCTGGTGAGAAATGTTTCGTAGTCCTCCCAAGTTGAATCATGTTTTCTAATATTGTCATTTGAACAACTGAGCAACAGCAGACGCAAAACAAGAAAAATAATGTTGGAGAGTATAGTTTGTCTCTCTCAAACTACTAGAAACATTGACCTGCACACCAACTGAGAGAGTCCAACTTCTTGCCAAATATAGAAAATTCCGGCACAATAGGGGGAACAGGTGCTGAGGGCCCATAGAAAGTGACGAAGCCAAAGAGCTGGGTTGCTGCTGAATGCCAAATAAGGCAGTGAGACACGTCGCACCAAGGCACAAAACAACCTATGATCACCGATTCCCCCACAAACTGTCTTCTACACAATATTTCCCTGTGTTCAGACTACATTCAGAGCTGTTTTCCACTTTAATAATAGCTGAACAAGAGAAAACAGGCAACAAATTTTACGCATTACTCATTTCTCCACTCCTTCCAAAAGTATTTCTAATTGACAGCAGGGCTTTGGCACTCCTAAAATACGCACAAACGTTCTCAACCCAACCCTTAATCATTTAAATCGTCTGGTTTAACCTGTATTTGGGCATTTTACAACTCTGCCAACACCTGTCCCCCACCCCGTGAAAAACAAACCAAATTGAATTCTTTCTTTGTCTGCTGTCGTGTTGCTTGTATATACGTTGTTCCGGGGAGGGGGGGCTCCGGTGTGACTGAGGTCGGAGAGGGAGGCACAACTGATGGCAGACAACGGCTCTCAGGAGAGGGAGGGGAAAAAGAGATGTCAGCCGACCCGGCCTCACACACACACACGCACACACACACACATACGCACACACACACAAACACACACACACACACACACAGAATCGTAGGGAACGTACTCTAACATCAAACACACACCGCTCGCGTGTCACAAGGAGCGCTCTCCCCTCCTCGCCCCTGACTGAGCCAGGAACCCAGAGAAACAAACTCCCGTCATACATGCGGGGTGAAATCCCCAAAAGGGGGATAGAGAATGGACAGCAGCGAGAGAAGAAAAAGGCTAAGCTGTGGCTATGGGACTGCCAACTGTTCTGCTAACAGCCTCTTAACAGGTGTGGGCTCTAGAACCATGTAATCCTATCAAGTTACCAAGTAAAAAAAAAAGAAAGAAAGAAATCCGGCAAACTGCAAACTCCTGGGCTCTCTTCTCCCCTCTCTCCCCCTGTCTTCTCTATCTTTCTCACTCTCTTTCTGTCTCTGCTGGCAGTGACAGAAATGAACAGCTGGGCTTCAGATTTATCATGTACAGACAGTAATTATTGCTGGTGCTGCCTGCTACTGACCCAAGTGAATAGAATGTCACATGAAAAAACACACGGCAGAAGGGGGAACCTGAAGTCGAGGGGTGCCGGGCTGGGGGACTGTGTGGAAGATGTGTGTGTGACACAGAAGAGAGAGGAGGGCAGTGTTTAAACGTCACCACGTTCCTGTTTGCAGTCAATTACGGACGAGGACAGGGGTATTGGCTCTGTAACTCGGCAGAGCAAACATTTTCTCGCTCGCAGTGAAGGTGACAGAAAAAAGAGGTTCTGTGTTTGTTTGTGTTGATTATTTTTTTTCTTTCCTCCTATCAAAAAATAAAGCCGGTGACAGTACACTGAATTCCTGTCAAAGAAAACGGTGACAGAGAAGTGAAACTCAAAGCGAGAAAACAGATTTGCTCTTCATCTTTTTTTTGCCTTACATATATGACTAACTAAACTCACAAACAATTATTGATTAAAAAACAAGGCAAACTCACTGATGTTGGACCACACAAAGTGTTTCCGTCATTTTATCAACCCAGCCTGACCCCACCTGATGTGTTTGTTCCAGAGATAAGAGGGTCAGGAGATATACTATCAATTTATTACCCGTTGTCAATCACTGTCCTTGTCATTAAATAGTTAACCCCGCATCTGCTGCTTCCTTTTCCTCTACTCAGTTATATGAAAGTTGTAGTCTGTCACATTCCATAGCCACTAACCTACAGTACGGACTGGTTCACACCTTAAAGACCCCCTGCCACATTTAAAAGGATTAGTCACCACATTTTGTGCCGGCTTAATCTCTCTTTCAGCTGGCCTAATAAGTGTGCTTCGATAAGCGAAGCATGCAAATTCATTCATGGCCAGTGGAGACCACGCTTTCAGACAAATGCGCCAAAGTCTTCCACTCTGCTAATTACCTCTTCATTTTCCCCTTTTCCCTTCTTATATAGCATATCAACGACTAGAGATTATTCTTCTCCCTTACTTTGCATGAAATTATAATTTCATATGTAAGATTAAGAAATCGAGTCGGGGAAAAAAAAAGTTGCCGGAAGCTTCTCCTCTTGACTCTGCACAGAAGAATACATGACACGGCATATTCAGCTGTGAGATTAAAAGCAGGATTTCTTTTCGGCTGGTTACGCCGAGACAAATGAGTAAGATTATGGGGGGAAAAAGACATTTTTTCCATAAAATAATGCATGATTAAACTTTTTTCCCCCTAATTAATGTTATAATTTATAATTCACTGCCATCCTTTTTGAGATAGTTTAATTAAACAGGACAATTCACCATTTCCATTTCCCTTAATTTTAGTAGAGCAGTTTAACAAACATGCATTATCTGTGATAATAAAAAACTTGGCCTGTTATATTTTAGATAATAAAGGCAATGAAGACCCAAGGTGCAACCTGTTTATCATTCTGGAATATTTCTTCACTGAGTATTAATTAGGCCATTACTCCAGATTGGTGACGGGGAGCTTTGAGGTTTTAATTAGGTGCTGGCCACTGCATGAGTGCACAGGATTGAAGAAAGGGGGTGGTGATGCCACTTGCCTTGCTCCTGGCCCATATCAAGTAGCCCTGAACACTTTGGCTACTGCGGCAAGATGCATGGCAGCCCACGTGCATCTGGAGTTTATTTGATCGTTTGATCTCTAATGTTTCCTCTTTCTACCGGTAAAAAAAAAAAAGGGCCAGTTGGTGTGATTTGGGTATTAAAAGACGGGGGTTAAGGTAATTATGGTGTTGGGTGGCTTGTGTCTGATGACTGGGCACATGCTCAATCAGGACTCAGCTGTCCCTCTCTTTCTGTCTACCCCCCCCAATACACACATACACACACACACGTGCATACACACAGGCACACGCACACACACACACCTCCCTCCCCTTGTCTGCTGTCTATGTTCCCCCTTCTCTCCCCCTGCCACTCTGCTAAAACCAGGCATAACAGACACAGCCTCGCGCAACATCAATCAAATACTGAGAGCGGACCATAAAACTACACAAACATATACGCTGCCATTAACTACTGTATTTGACACTTATTTAATAGTTTTTTCTCTGATGTAGGTGTGAAATCAGAAAACTAAATTTAAAGACCGAAAGGGAATTAATTTAGACGTAGGATTTAAAGCAACAATGAATTGGTGAGGTGCGGTTTTTAAATATACATTTAAATTACAATGCGATAAATTTGTTTTTGACTTTTTAAAAAATAACAGAACATAGCAAAATAAAATATGAATATAGGCATTTTTGCTTTAAACACGTAATTCAAACTTACCCAAGAGAGGGATGTAAATTGTGTCAGTTTATTCTATTGCATATGTAAGAGGTAACAAAAATCATATATTTTGATATCATTTGTAAACGGTATTTAAAAAATAAATCTTGAGAATGTGAGTGTTTTTCCTCGGTTGACAAGGCGATACTAATCACCTCGTTGCTGAGAAGCACTCTTCCCTGACAAGGCTCCTTAGAATACAAGGATCCCCCAGGAGAAATCGGCATGAAAGAGGTTAAAGACAATGACTCGCATTTTTTTTCCTCCAAATGTCTCCCTGTTAAATTTATTTCAAAACTCTGTTAATCTGCTGTACACAACATTCCCATTAGCATAGCCCAGCCCCCTAATAAAAATTCCGGCTAGTTTAATTAAAAAATGTAAATTTACTGTCATCCAAGGAGCAGCAGAAATAGGAGTGCAACAGCATATTTTATTGCTTAAGACATCAAATTGATTCAGGTTATTGCCAAATTGTGATAAAAGGTTATTGAGGGCCTTCAGAACTGGGCTTGTTTTTCTCCCTCATTTCATCCTGGTTTTGTGGAAGGCCGTAAAAGATGGAGAGGGCCACAAAGGGTTAATGAGACAACTCAGTGAGGGAGAAGGTAATCAACATTATGACTCATAAGAGGGTAGAAAAACATTTTCCGAGCTGACGAAAAGTTTGAAATTAGGGTGTGTCACAATAACAGTTGTACTTGTTTGTTGCTATTTCAAACTATAATACAGGACACCTTAAATAACCACCCATAATAAGCAAGCCCTCATGTATGTCTGAAACCCTGTGGTCACAGTGGTCTACTCTACAGTCTGTCAGAGTTTTTGTTAATTAAAATCATCATATTTAGATTTCATTTTCATTTTTCAGGAAGGCTGCCATATACATTATTAAAGGGCATAGAGCTTATGTAGTGTCAGGAGTGCTGAACGGCAAGAAAAATAAATAACTGTAAGAGGACAGAGAGTACCAGAGAGAGTACATAACTGGCAAAAAAACCTATTAAAAACAACAGCCTGGAGCAAAACATGCTTGAATTAAGTTGGAATTACAGAATTTTTTTTAAAAAAATATAACAGACAAATAAAGAAAAGAATAATTCTGGATATGAATATTTTCCTGTTCATCCTTTCTGCTATTTAAAACACTGATACTATTTTAAAAGTAACTCCCTCTTTAAAAATATCTCTACAACCTTTACTAAATATTTATACACTGAGTTTAAAATAATGCGGTACAAAAATAGGGCAGATAAGATCTATCAGAGTCTATGAAAAGTTATCATTTAGTTATTGAGCAGTAATATTTATGTATGGTGCAAATAATGAAATACAGAGAGACTAATAATACACACACACACACACACACACACACACACGTATATATGAAGGGAAGTCACTACTCAGAGCATGCAAACAGAGAACGCATACGTATATACAGTACACGCAAAACAGAAAGAACTAAATGTGAACATGGCAGAGGACTTATTTTAAAACACACACAAAACCCCCTATTTCAAGTAAAGTGGTGAGGAGAGTGAGGCTCATAAGTGTAAGGTGTAATCCAGTTACAACAGGACAAGTTTACCCTCCTAAAAGTACGCACCGAATGACTGTTGTTAACCTGACAGTTACAGGTCTGAGACTGTTTTAAATTATCTGCCCCACAGGTGCATTTGCACAAAAATGCTGATCAATGAGAACAATCTTAATAAATATTTTAAATTAATGTGGGTTTTTTGCTACATTTTACCTAAAATTGAATGCATTTAATTTATCATAATGTTTACATTTTACTGTCGCGTACACCAATGCACTGTATATGCACTAATTAGAAGTACCTGGAAAGGTGTTCTTTGCTCTGCTCATGTTCCCTTTACATGTGTGACAACATAAGCAACACAACAGTTTGTTTGCTTTGTCCCCTTGGCAACAAACCCTTGGGCCATTCAGTGTACCCTAATGGCATCGGCAGTGCCTCTGTGGGTAAAACCAATACCTGTATTTCTACAGTACCACATGCTGGCTTATTCAAAAACATGTAATTAAATGAAAGAACTAAACAAGCAGGACAACACGAATGAAGAAGAAAAAATAAGCCTGTCAGGGAGTTGTGTTGCTCTCATGTCCTGTAAGAGAAATACACTCTGACAAGAGAAAATGAAACTGGCTTTGAGAACTTTCTTCACATGTGTGCTGCATTTAACACAGCGTCATGAGTCGTAAGCTGGTAAAACGGGCAATCATATTTGATATTGCAGTCACCTTTGGGCACTGTCAAAGAGCTATAAATAAGGGTGTCGCAACACTTGGGTATACGTACGCGCTGGCACATAGTTTAATCATGAACAACTTCCCCTCAGTGTATTTAGTCCGAGATAAAGGCACACCTTTAACTGTCAGCTAATAAAACATATCTGGCAAAGACAGAAAAAGAAGAAGAGTACTCACCATATTCAGGGAAGTCGAAGTTAAATCCTCTCAGACATGTAACTTTCATAATATTACTCAACTCTGTTAGAAAGTCATTCGAATGTTGGTTGGTGGAGGGGGGAAATAAAGCGGAAAAGTAACTAGATAAAAAAAAGGCTTCCTTCAATCATGCACTAAACTCCTTGACATGTAATCTGTCAATAGTTTGTTGCTGAGATAATGCCGGCTGCCACGAGCGGATTTGATTGGCAGCTTAGGGTCTGGCCCCTCCTTCCTGTGGTTTGACGGGGGGTAGGTGAAAGAATATGGAGCCTCCCCCTTCTCTGCTCTCTCTCTGTGTCGCTCTCTCTCTGCCTCTCGTGCGCTGCCTCTCTCGCTCTCTCTCTCTCACTCTCTGCTTTGCCCCCATACACACACACACGCACAGACCAAGCTGTTGGTGATGTTGTCTGAATAGGCTGATAGGAAATTATGGCAGAGGAACCAGAGCAGTTTTTTTCTCCCTCCCTCAGTGGGCTGGCCTTTTCCATCTTTGTGGTCTTCTAGCCTTTCAACTCTCTTGGGGTGGAGCCTCCACTGCCTCTATTTAAATGAGGGGAGCACAACACTTTAAAAAAAAAGGTTTTGGGGAGGAAGAGATTACACGTTTATTAAAATATATTATACGTTTATTACACGCAAGTATTTGAGGCTTTTAGACTAATTATTTTAATTGAAAACAGTGTTACTATGTGTAAAAGCTTTTTTTTATTCATTATATATTTAATTCTTGTTTCATATAAAGTATAACCAGTCACTGAATGTCGCACATTAAATGTACGCAGTTATATCAAGTAGATTTCAAACTGAGGTAAGATAAAAAATGCCTGTCTACTTATGTCTCTTGGTGAGTTTTTATGATATTTGACAAAAAATATTACTGAGCTTAAAGCAAATAACTCTTTCACAAAAAAGAGATCCTCTCTATGTCAGTGCCGTGTAGAACACTTTCTTTGCCTCTCTCCCTCAGAGCACTCTCTTTCTCCTTCCCTCCCTGTGATAAGCTATCAGTTTTCATTGTAATTTCAGGTGAAATGATAAACGACAGCCGTTACCAGGTGACAATGAATACTTTATAAGACAAACCCCTTATTTGCCTGGCAGTTTCTTCCGCAGTGGCATGCAAAGTGCCTCTGGACCATTTGTACACAATGTCCATATACTGTAAACAACACTGAATGTCAAGAATGTGGAATTTACAAAGTGACAGAAAATTACAAAAAAACTGTGTGAACTTCGAAAGGACACTGGATATTCCTGTTTTCTCACAGTGGTTTTATTTTGCGTAAAGGTGGTGTATAACAAACATTTACTGGTTATAGAAAAAGAGGAAATGAATAACTTTATGGCTGTGAACTATAATGCAATGATACACAGTCCTGGCTTCAGTTCCTGAGTGCTGACAGCAGAGTCCAAAGTATGTACATAAAACAGGTTTAGGTTGATTTTGAAATGATGATGACTCATCCTGGTTAATAACAGGAGAAAAAAAACCTTTGTCTCGTTCTTCCTCACCCACATAAAGGAAAATGTCCTTAAAAGAGTTTCTATCAAAAGGTTCCACCCTTGATCTCACAGTGTACTGTAAACATTACTTCAGTTTTTCTTAGCCATGATAAAAAATATAATAGTTTCACATGACCTGATCTGGCACCCGGACTTCTTTTTTTGTTGTTGCAAAGGTGTTGGTTGAACTCTTTTGTCAAATATCAGTCCTGTTCTTCATTAATCACATATTGTACAAATAAAACACATTTTGTTGGTGAATTAGTGAGACCTGGTACGGTCTGACGCCCATGTAGATCATTACTGAACAAACTTTGAGCTAAATACTCCCTGACCACAGTGAAAACATGATTATAAATCTCTCTCATTGACTGTGATATTGTGCTAAAGATATGATATATTGTCAGTTAAGCTAAAATATAATGGTCACATACATGTATTGAGGTCACTGGTGTGACGATGTATAACATTTCAAAAGTGGTGAGCTCTTGTGAGAAGCTTAATACCAACCCCACTGTGATAAAGAACAGTACCTGTAGTTCATTTGAATTTTATGCTTTACAAAAACTTTAAAATTAAACTGTGTGTTTAGTTTTTTTGTTGTTTTTGTTGTTGTTTCTTTGGTCTTTGGTTCTTATTCACATATCCATATTCTATTAAATTCATATGTAGAACTATATAAAAGAATGCAGAGATGTTTATTTACTAAACAATGGACTGTATGAATTTTGTGGTAAACATACAAAGTTTAAAAAACACTAAAATGTATATTTCTAGCGGGTTTACATGATTGTGACTGCAAACAAGATATGAAAACATCTGCCTGGCTGTGACTCTGTGATGCTTTGCTCCCCATAGGTACAGCATGTCAACAGAGAGGAAAACTAAAACTTTTACAGTATCTTCAAACTTGATATTGGGGACATTTCAGTTTGCAGCGTGGATGCTATTCATGTCCACGGGAGGGAGGGTTTGTCGTCCATGCATTACAGCCCTCTGGCCCTCGAACTGCCATCTTTGGGGGCGAAACCATTACTTTTCAAAAGGAGCTGTGGGGCTTTTCGTTTGATGTGGTCTGAGGGTATTGTATGGTGCATGCGGGAGAATGTTGAGGGCAAGGTGGATTGTGTATGCGAGTGAGTATGCGTGTGCGCGCCGCCGTGCATGTGACATGGCAGGGGTACATCAGTCAAAGGGCCGCCGGGCCAGACGTTTGGCTGCCCCTGACAGTGCACTCCAGGAGGGGCTGGTCTGGTGAAGGGCCCACTCCGAGTCCTCCATTCCCCAGGACAAAAGCTAGGGCCCAGTTGATAGATGTGAATTCAGTGGCTTTTGTGCCCAAAGCCCAGAGACATGCCGAGTGAGAAATCTGACCTTTGCCGAGAGTCAGATTGTGTTTTTGAACCCCTCTTGCTGTCTCTGGCAGGTCGGGGCAAAGAGTGAGCGAGCGAATGAGAGGCAAAGGAGTGGGTGCGAGATAGCGTGGGGTGGAGGTCTGTCCTGACTGGTGGAGTGTACAGGTGGGTGGGGGTGGGGGGTTTACACAGGAGGAGCGGCATGAAGCACTTCTGCTGCATCTAACTTTGAACACAACAAATTAAAATAGTTTGTGTTTTCCAGCAGACAACGGATCAAGTTTATTTTTGATATTCACTGTCATGTTGTTGTCAAATTGGCAGGAAATTGAACGTGTAAAAGCTTAATTCTGAAGCAGGGGCTTTTAAAGTGGGATTCAACAAGAGTTCACCCCAGTGTTATTCGAGGTTGTCTGTGATGTGAGATATTATTCCCTCTCACGTCTGTTTATATTGCATTATATATTTATTTTTAAGCAGAGAAGGAGCTGAATATTAAACTTACACACAAACACAGCCAGAACAATGATGACGGCTATACACCACTTCTTGATGATCATCATTTGCATTACTCATGACAATGATTCTTCAGAATCTCATTTGATTTTCATAATTGCTGTATAGCTGTATATACAGCTACATACATACACTCATAGACAAAATCATGGCAAAATCTCATTATAGGTGCACACTTGAAAGAAATTAACATAGAGTTCGTATGAGGTATACGGTATATTCGTGTGTCAACATGCTGCAATGTCTTTCTTATGTTTGTGCACTGTTTATGATATTACATGAATTATGATATATCATGTTGCTTGGCAGCAGCGTGCTGAGAGCAGAGATTTTGTAGATAGAAAAGGCCTATGTTTTTGAGTCATACATTTTTCTTGACACTGCTTTCATCCCCCGGCCGTAATCATCATATCTCCCCCATTGCTCTCCCGGATGCAGACATCCATAATGCAATCTTCCTAATTTTGATCCCTCGCAATCTGGTTTTTAAAAGGGAGGGGAAAAAAGGGACATATTTCTGAAGGCTTGCTCCGTAATCATTTTAGACAGATAGCCTTTCCCATCGCAGATGAGCAAATATTTGTAAACCAGCTATCTAATGGAAAATTAGAGTGAAATTAGAGTGAAATTCATGACAGTGAAATCCGATTATCTGTAATTCTATTATGCCATCTTAGCCCACACAGCATATTTTTGTAGAGTTTTTTCCATAAATACCTATGCCAGGGGTCCTGCTAATCAAATAAAGCTGAAATTCATCTTCCCATTAAATTCAATTAGCTGCAATTTCTAAAGCCTAACAAAGATTTTAATTACTAAATTATAAAATTCTCCCTAGCCAAATTGGGGAGAGAAAAAGTGCATACCCTGCTTCTGAAAAACAAACCCATGAAAGGAAATTGTTGATCAAAAAAGATATCCAGGGGAAAATAACATTAGGGAGAGCACTGGGGCCTTTATTCTGCGAGCCTGGGTGGGGAGTGACGTGTGCCAAGCGCTAGGCTCCTGGGCCGGAGGAAATGAACTTAGCCGAGGTTCTCTCTGTCTCTAAATGTCTGCCCTCAGAGTTATTATGCTATAATTGACTAATTGACACCTTAATTTCATTTATGGGGCTCCTGTGTTCATAAAGCAACCTCTGGGTGGGGCAGTGGTCTTGAGCGGAAGCAAGGAAGTCAACATCCAGGACAACAGGTAGGGCCTGAGGCCTTCAGTTCTGTCCTCGGCAGATGACGATTATGCATTTGATAATGAAATGGTCAGGAAGAGAACATACTGACTTAGCAGAGGCTTAAGGAGCATCTTACTCATATGTTTAAATCCCTCTGATGAATGCTGATGGGTAATAATCATGCATGTCCAGTCGCACAATCTGGCACCGCAGACACAAATGACCTCCTTCAGGGTCAAAGGGGTTTATTTTTGGCGAGTAAGGTTCTTACACTAACAAATAGGGATTCAAGCATTGTTTTTGGCTGCTTTAACTTCTCAGGTGCCTGTGGGTGAATTCTGTGTGGTTGTATCTCTGTTTCATTTTGGAGTTTAACCATTGCTGGTAATGTTTGGTGGAGAGCACACTGCTAATAGGACAGCTCTGGGGTCTCAGGTCAGCCACCAGGTCCATTTCCCAGCCACCCCCTGCTCCTCACCAGTGGGCCACTAAAATAACAGCTCAGCACCCTCTGCAGACTACAAAGCTCCATCTGAAAAGGCACCTGCTGCTGTTATTCACTTTAGCCCCTTTGGCAGCTCACTCTGTCTGTTTAAAGGACACGTAGAAGAGAAAGACTGACTGGGAAATGATGAATTATTTAAGTATGATGTCTAATTGTTTCAAGGCAGACATCTTGTTTCTGGAAGGTAAAGGCTTGGGGGTGGGGGTGGGTGTACATGTGCGGGGAGGAATCTTTGTGAAGAGGTCTGTCTACTGCGTAATGCAGGCAGTCTCGTACTTGAAGTGGCTGGGTAAATATGACCAAACTGAAACTTTAATCTGCTTTTTCCACACCCAAGCTGGCTGGGTATTAAAGATAATCTTTTTTGTGTGTCATATGGTGGGAGATATAGATGGAGCTAATTTTTTAGAGACAAATCTGATATTTGTCAACTGGTTGAAAAAAACCAGGGGATTTTCTCCTAATCCTCCCTTGGATGTGAAGGCGCGTTAACAGCAAAATGCAGATGGTGTTCTGTGCAAGGAGAGTACCCAGCACTCAGCGCAGTGCATACGGAAAGACGCAGCTAGCCTCGCTAGGGCTCAACACAACCTGCAGATAGCAAACTCCCCCCCCCACATTCAATTAACGAGTCACTTGTGAAAGCAGAGGCATAAGAGTTTATTCTAAAGCGCAAACTTTGCAAAATGCATTTCTTGGTTGTTTTTACTTTTTGTTTCCTTGCTGACATAACATCCTTACTTCTAGGCTGTGTTCATCAAATATTCAGTTGCAACTCAATTCCAATAAGGAAAAGAAAACAAATTATAAATAAAATGGAGGCATAAATCTTTCAGGATCCTAATTCTAACTTTCCCTTGGAGTGTTTCTGTCTTTATTTTGTCACATTAAGCAGTTTTGCTTTCCGTTCCCACTGCTAGGCGTGGCTGATTTTATACTGGTGGAAAGAGCCCTTTATTCTTCTGCTCTCTTGTTTTGGAACACTGCATTTTGTGGTGTCACTTCTTTTATGCCCAATTATCACTTGTGTAACTTCTGGTTTTGTTTTTATGAGCGACAGAACAATAAAACGTATGTGATGTTCTTTTTTTGGTTGCAGTGGGACTGTTGTAAGGAAGCCTGCACGTCACCCTGTCAAGCATAGCTGTAGTATGACTACAACCAATCACCACAGTGATGCGAAGCTGCCCTGACCGCTTTATCCTATCCAGTATTTTGTGAGGATACTTTCTCTGGTAATTTTAGCACCAGAATGCAACATGGCAGAGCTCTTTGGATGCATTCCTAAACCACTTTGAAGCTCTGCATTACATTTGACATTGTATTGATAGTCATAATGTGGCCTTTCAAAGACATTAGGTCAAATGTATTCAGTACCACATCCTAGCTTCAAAAAGAGGAAACAACTCCGAAAACATATGTGAGATGAACATGTGGTGTATGTATTGAAATACGGTAGACTGTATTATTGTGTAGATGGGCTTAAGGGGGAGTACTTCTAAACCAATTATTGAATATATAGCTAGTAAGGTTGACAGTATGGGACAGAGCAGATTAATGTCAAGAGGACAGGGAAGACGCTGACAGCATAAAATCTAGAATAGTTGCAGAGGGATAAACTGTAAAACCTGCCAACTCGAGACAAACTTATCTGCCTTCACTCACACAGTATCTCATATAGTCACTTGGTTGTTTTTGTCATTTCTATATGTTGTACTCCAAGCAATTGAAGCAGAAAATAAATCAGAATGACATGTATTTACAGAATTTTTAAATATTAAAATAAAATACCACAAATCCCTCACGGATCCAAAAGATTTTATCAAGTTGCAGTGTGTCCTTTTCTGCATTTAAGTGGTAATAGCATTAAGAAAGACTCAATTGAAATGCAACAGGCGAGGAAGCTATATTAGTCTGCAGCGTGTATATTTGTTCTGCACAAGATAGAGCTGACTTCTATTGATCAGTCCTGCGATAGAAAAAAAAAGTTGACATTATATGCACTATGAAATTCAGCATTTTTTTAACCTTCAGCAATGCTTGTCATTCGCTTGTAAAATAAATATATAAATATACACAAGGAGGAAGAGAAGGGAAGGGAAAAAAAATCACTAAAGCTCTTTTGCTGTAATTGGCTGAATAGCAAGGGCAGCAGAAAATTTACAGGCAGACAACAGTGTGAAGGGGACTCGGTCACAGTGCAAAACTAAGCCCTCAGCACCAGCAAGGGAGTAAGCAAGCCAGAGCAGCGAGTGAGCGTCGAGGTGCCTGTCTGGCATATCTTAACCAGCATGAGGCACTTGTCTCTCCCTAGCTTTGGCGGTAAGCTGCAGATCACAGTCCATTTTCTGGACAAGTTAAGTAAATAACCCAAGCAAGCATGCATAAGACAGTGACAGGGAAAGAGAAATCCCCCAAAGTCACAGTGGTGACACTCTACTAAATCCAATCAAACTGAGGAGGGAGAGGGAGAGAGACATAGAGAGAGGGAAGGAAGGAGGGAGGAAGATATCCTCTTTGCTGCCTGTGTGTGTGTCCAACAGCATTGATGCAATAACACCTCATTCAGTGTTTAGCCCTTCTCAAAGGACAGGCAGGGATAACACTTTAAACCCTGTGGCTTTATCTCCTGCAGATTTTCCATAAAATGCCAAGCCAGGGAGCCGGGGCCATGTGACTACCATGTAGGTCAGGGCAGATGGGGGGTAGAAAGTGTGGGAGGTGAAGGGAGAGAGACAGAGTGGGGGAGGATGGGAGTTTTCTAATGGAACTGTTGAAAATAGCAAGCAGTAACCAGATTAGATCAATTAAGATTCTGTCTGTATCTGTTGCTGACTAGAGCAAGCCTAAGAACTCAATCGTAAACACAGACACAGCTATCAGAAAGAAAATGTCCACACACAATACCCACTTTTGGTTAAATGTAAAGTTTTTGTGATTGAGAAAAGTTAAAGTATGTCAAGCCAATTCTATTGTTGTGTCTGGAAATTGTTGCCTCATTTTGCAAATACTGCATGCATATATTTTGTGTTTTTTTTTTGTTGTTGTTGTTTGTTAATATTCAATTAATATTTTAAAAGATAAGCAACAGAATGCAACATGGTGAATACATTTATATGTTGGCTTGGTCAGCTCACGGAATATCTGCATGTCAGTCAAACAAATAAAACCTAAAAAAAATTGATGCTCTCTGTATCAAGGTTCCTGAGTAACATATCTCTATTGTCAGTTCTGATATGGCTACATGCCTTGTGGATCTGCCAACTACACAGCTAACACCATCTTTGACAACATGGTAAAGCAGGTGTTAGCCTAAATGTCAAATTCCTCAAATGGACACTAATTTCTGTCGGGGCAGCTGAGCAGCTTGTCTTGTAGTTTAAAGTAAAACACATCCCTCTATATGACCTACGTAAGGAAACAAGAACATGAGCTAGGAGATTGGCCATTTCTTTATGTTTATTAGAGTTATTCTAAATTCCTGTGATCAGGTCAGAAAATAAAATTACATTTTTCTTTTTTTATGGCAGAGTGCTGAGGATGAACTGAGTCTCAGTGCCTGAGGTGAGAAGTCTGTTCTATAGTCACAAGATATGGCACAAAAACAAACTTTGTTTAACCATGGTCGTCAGTTTTCAATCTTAATAGACACATTACTTCATTGCTGGGTTTAAAAGTAAAATAGTGTTAAAAATGTGTTGCCTCTTTCTTTCACTTGCTCCAAAACAAATGCACAAGCTCGCCAGATCAAGAGCTTTACAAAAGGAGGCGGTAGTGCTCATACCGCTTTTGTCCACAGGGGCCGCAAGAATCAACAGAAATTAAAGTTCATTGTAGCAGCTTCAAGTCATAACTTTCTCCACCTTATGATAGTCAATAATTAGACAGCTTTGTAGAGCCAATGAAGTATGATATGTATCCTAAGTCTTACAATTTATCTACGGGTAAAGTATACCTCTGTGCACCCAGGCGGTGATAATGGAAATTAATAGTGATCACTGAACATAACTAGATCTGTTATGTAACCTCTGCATACCACTCAACCCACCTTTCACAACCTTGGCAAAACACCTCATTTACAGTATGATATGCAATTATTTTTGTGGGCACTGTATATGGCGATGGATGTGTGAGAACCATTGATTTGGAAAAAACAAATGCTTGTGCATATCAAACCTACCTGTAAATAGGTAAATCCTGACCTTCTAGCTACAGTCCACAAATTCAATGCACTCCATATCTAGCCTCCAGATCTGGGTTTGTATGAAAGCATTTTCTGGTGACCTGGTTGATCATTATCCATGACATTTTCAGAGTACTGAGATATGTCAATATTCTGAAGCTGAATGAGCTTGTATAATTGAACTAAGGGCCCTTAGTTTCCATATGCTGAAGGCACAGCTTCCCAGTGGAATACCAGTGACGCTTGATGGAATACAAAAGATGGACAGGATTAGGCTTTGTGCTGTTGACTGACCTTGACCTATATTTTGACCCACATCCTCACTCAATCACATGATTCTACTCTGATCAATAAAACTCAGGTGTATGTGCCAAAAGATGAACCCAAATAGTGACTGTGCCTCCCTCTGAAAATCTACATTTTCTATTAGTCCTGAGCACCACTGGCTAGCTTTGTATAACCTGGCCTCAATCAAACTCGAAGGCACCATCCCTGTGAAAATAGTATTGATCAAAACTAGCATCTATCCATGCATAAGAGCTTGTTTCAATTGATTTTTCCTCTTTGAGCTGAAAAATATGATAGAGTTGATATGAATTACAGGGTGTTTTGCTTCAATTCATCAACGCAATCCAGATAATACTTGCTGTTGCCAGGGAAACATGATAACAGATTTTGTCTGTTTTTCAACAATCAATTACTTTAATGCACTTACGCTAGTGTTTACAGACAAACACACGACAGTCTGTAGAAGTCACCAATACTGTAACTAGGTGGTTTATAGCAGAAATATACAGTGTATGTGGCTGTAAGTGGGGGCTCGTTCCATTGCAAATAAACTATATCTTAGCTTTCCACTGCAGGGGTAACAAAACTAGCATGTTGTCAGGCTACATGGTGGTCTTTTCTGATACAATATAAAAAAAAACTATAATTCTGTAATCAGCACTAACATATATCAGTTGTTCAGCTAAAGTTGCAGCCCACTTGTACCCCTCCAAACTATCCCAGTTGTCACGTTATGCTCAAAGATTTGCTGTCTCTAATTCCCAAGCTCAAGGCTGATCAGTGTTATTCCAGTGACAGTTCCCCTAAAGCCTTCTGACATTAAGCCTTTATAAGACAGTTATTGGTGTTACATTGGTCTTGCAACATAATATGTTTTTTATGCCTTTACCGTAATGTTTAAATAAAAGAGCTACAGCAGCAGATTAGACTCAATAGGCCAACATTCTACCACCTGCCTTGTTAACAGGCTATTATGGTACTGTTATCCTTGGAGTGTCTTCTGTAGATTTTAGGCTTGGGGCCTTAATATTATTGATGTAGCGGTGGTGCTGTGTTATAAAATAAACTTGTAATGCTTGTTTCACTGTCCCTGCCTAAATCTCCATTCATATCATCTTGGGCTAATAAGACAGATAATAATAAACCAGTATGAGCGGACTTACGCTCGGGCAAAGACTCTTAAGAGAACAGGAGAAAATCAACTTACACTTCCCCCCAAACTTAAACAGGCGATTGTAAAGGAGGTAAAGAGATTTAAGTACATGCCACGGTAAATCGAGGGCTTACCTTGCAACTGAAGCTTGTCTATCCTGAACCCTCAACTTAAAACTATCTGCAGTTAACAAATAAAATTACCTTAAAGTCATATTCCACTTTAATAAATATTCGCATTTTAATGTGCCATCACTTCACTTTCACAAACATCCTGACTTAAGTTGAGAGCTACAACTCATGAATGTTTGTAATTACAAATACAAAATGAATTATTAAAAAGTATGGCAATACATACAAACTTTTAAGTCAGAGGTAGTGGGATAAAAAGAGTAGGAATTGAGATATTGCCACAACTAGACAAACTACAATAGGTACAGAAATAATATATGTAATAAACATGTCACTACTTCAGTCTCAGTCTGACTGACCATGTGCAGATTAACACGATGTGGTGACTACGTCTGTGATATTTTGTGAGCAAATGTTACACGATATGTGCTATACTGTTAGTGATTAGGTTGGGTAACCAGTATACTTTACATTATCGTGAGTAAAATAAAATATAAACTTTATACCATGTTTTTTAAGAATATTGGTGACTATGGGTTATTTTTAGTAATGCCAGCAGCGGGGCTGTAGACATGGTAATGTTGGTTTGTTGGTCGCTCTGTCAATTTGGACCACAAATAACACCATTGTCATCGTCTCCACACCTATTTGACAGATTGCTATTAAATCTGGAACAGACATCCATTCATTTATAGGATAAATCCTAATTACTGTGGTGACACTGTTAATTTGCATCTTGGTTCATCAACAGGTCAAAGTTTTCACTTATCCAGTGAAATATCTCAACATCTTCTACATAGACTGGCACAAGATTTTGCACAGACATGCATGGTTTCCAGAGGATGAATCCTAATGACTTTGTTGATCTTCTCACGGGTCTCTAGCGCCACCATGAGGTTAACATGTGGTTTTGAAAAGTCTCAGCAACTATTAGATGACTATTAGCTATTAAATTGGTGGACATTTTTGGCCCCGCAGGATACATTGTTTAAGGAGCTTATTACTTTCTAAATAGACATTGCCTGGTGGCTGTGGTGCTTGCAGCTTGGCTTGTCACCTAGGATGTCAGTGTTGATTGGTGAGAGCATGGTGCGGAATCACATTATTGGAATCACTAATGACTTCTTGTGTTTGGTTGAGGCACTTGAGATCTTGAAGGGACAACAGGAACCTTTATGTGCATTGCATCTTCCTTGTAAAGCTCTCTGTGGTCGGATATAAAAAAAAAGCAGTACCGTCGTAATTTAACTTACCTTACAAATGCTCATTATACAGTCTCAGACATCAAAGTAGGTCATTCCAGCAATAGGTAATGATTGGAACATGGATCGACTTGTCAAGAGAACTCAGCAGCTTTTTTCACCACCATGCCCATATCACCTCAAACACTACACCATCTGCCAGTTAATCTCATGCTCAATTTTACCCACTGGAAAGAGGCTAAGGCTCCGTCCATACATCCACTGGTACCCCGAAAATGTCCACACATTACTCGAACCTGTATGTGTGAATGCAAACATCCGAATCAGTTGGCCTGGATATCAAACAGACTTTAACCCTTGAACAAAGTCCATGTAATGTTGGATTGAGCCCATGTGTTGCGCAAGTCATTCTCCAGAGAATTCACAGCGAGCCAATGGGCATGTTACTGACGTTAATGACGATGGACCGAGTGTAGCTGCTTCCTATTCTTTTCACATGACTGTATATTTTTTTCCACTCTTTCATTGCTGTGGCGGATACGTCCAAAAACACATAGTACTGATACCAATCATTACAGAGGGGTCCTCCTCCTCTTGCATGCTATACTCAGGTGCCACCACTCACCTAAACCAGTTTCCAGTAGGTAAGAACTTCTCCTGTTGTGTGCTACATGTTTAAAACTGCAACTCCGGACAATGTCCAAACCTGATTCTCTGGAGTTCATATGTGAAAATGGCTTCAGAAATACTAATACTGAAATACTCTTTTACTTATTGCAGCACCTGACTCCCACTTGACACAAGCCAACAGAATAACATCATCTGCAAAAAGCAGAGATCCAATCATGTCATCAACAAACACAATGCTCCACTGATCTGGCAGTATGATCTTGGTGAAGAACAAGAATACAGACATAGATCTTACTTTGATTGTACAATGGCATAACAGCATTGCCCCATATTCCCAAAGTGCCCCCCACATGACACTCCGTGGGACATGGTCATAAGTCTATTAGTCCATGAAACACATGTGGACTTGATGGACAAAAATGGCAAAAGCTGGACCAGGAATCTGTAATGCTTGGATCATTATAAGACAACACCCTTCAGTTCCATTGTTTTAACAAAGGGATCCACCACATCTTCTGAGAACAGTCTGGGCTAGGCCAAGGTGTTTTGCTGCAACAAGAAAAGATGCTACAGTACACTTTGCACTCAATTACTGTCCTGCTTGAATGAATCATCAAACATGCAGTCACATAGAAGAACCCCCCATTGTCCGAGGAAAACTTCAAAACACCAACACTCAATAAGGAATTCATTACTATTCAAGCACAGAATGCAAACAACAAAAAAAACAGACTTAAGCCAGTGTCCAGGACTTTGGTTTGATAGCTAGTGATGTGCAGCCAAACTAAAACTAGGTAGTACTGCTGGTTGTGGCCACGTTGCTAAAACTATTTAAGTTGTCATTGTACATGCTGGCTAATTTTGTGGCATAGCATACTGCCATTTAACCAAACTGTGTAAATCATAGTTAGTATTCATTATTGTGAGATATATACCAGTGGGAACGAGATTTTTGGACATTTCTTTTTATTATTACACATGAATTAGTCAACTTTTCTGAAATTGTGTAATGCAATTTGTGCCGTTTTTGAGATAAACTGTTATAATGTTTAAAAATTGCTGGGCTAACTGTTTAATTAATTATGTAATTAATTTTACTGAATCTTTGAAAGATTATAATCATCACAAAAACACAGGCTCAGATAACCAGAAATATTACAATTTTCTCCAAGAATTTGGGATGGTAGATATCCAGTCCAGTCAAAAATGAAAAACACGTGAGACCAATCATGTATGTGTTTGTATAACAGGCTTTTGCATGTCAGTCAATTTCATAAAGATAAGACAATCGCAGAAATTTTAATTTAGTTTCCCAACAAAGGAAACATTAAAAGCAGCTCTCCTGACTTCTGTAACAGATGAAAGAAAACATACATCACTTATTGACAAAGTTTCTTAAAGCTCAACAGTCCTACCCTATCCAGGTCTTTGGACTGAAAATAATATGATGCTCCATCTTTCAAAGATGTACTTTTCCTAAAGCATTGTTGATTGCCCTGTGTCCATTACTTGGAAGGATTATGATAATATTCCACATTGTGCTCGGCGTGATGCACAGGAAATTCAATACTCAAAAGGTTAATGCAATCAATTAGGATGACAAAGGAGTAAAGTAAAACCCTCCTGCTCGTGGAAAAAAGAGACAGGAGAAGAGAGGGGGGAGAAAAGGTATTGAAAGCTTGAATGAATCCACAGAGAGAAAAGAGGCACTTGAAACGACAGAAAAATGGCATTTATTCAACGTGTATCGTCCAAGGCCGACCAAATGAAACACACACTAAGTGTACACACAAAGAAAAAAAGAGCTCTTAGATAGTGAATTGCATCATTCAGCACTCAACCAGTCGTAATTGAACAATACAGGAGCAATATTTTTGTTTGAAGGTAATCAGATACCTCAGCCAAGGAAAAAGTGCCCAGTACTAGAGGCTTGAACATCGATTCATAATTCTCATAATGTTCTATGGACTTTTCCCCCGTTCCGAGTCAAGTTTTGTCTGAGCGCTCCATTCCCATGTGCATTGTTGCATGGGCTGAATATTAACAGCACGACAATTGTGTATGGGAGCGATATCTTTTGTTATTTAGATAGATGTTACAATGCTATACAACACAAAGGAGTCTCATCATTGCAGATAAATGGATAAACTTGGATGGCGGTATTGAGCTCTACAACCATTGTAATAATCCATATTACCTTTTCAGGCTCAGTCTGTCAAAATGGTGATGTATTAATCACATTTCAGCAATCCTCAGTGGCTAATGATAATGTTATGAGAGTCTGGGTGGCAATATTTCGCTAACGTCTGCAACGCCTATTTTCTGCCGATAAGTTGTGCAAGGAGAAAAGCTTAAAACCTTGTAATCCACTTAGGTAAGGCAGTAGACTTACCTAGTTCTGCAAACACACAACCTCATAAATCTACTGCACCTTCACATTCTTAAGGACTGCCGAGCTTGAAAAAAATACAACAGGTTCTTCATCCCTCTTTGTTTGTACCAAATGCAGACATGTTTCACATTTCAAACCATTGCACAAGTCAAAGAATTGTGCATGCACAGGCCCTAACAGATCTGTATGTATCTCTTCCTAAGTCTCATTCAAACTTGCAATAGCAAATAACTTCAAATACAGGACCTCAGCGTAGTCTCCAACTTAATATAATTCATAACAAATCTCAAGCAAGTAAGCTATTTGAGTTATTGTTCCTGAGTGGAGTGTTATGAATAAGAAAAAAAACAACAAAGAAAGGATCAGACTTAAACATTGATTTTTCTGCCAAGCACTTTGAACTGCTGCCTTTTCACTTCCATTCAGCTCTACTATGAAGAAATAAAGAGGTATGAGGACAACAAGCACAAAAGCTAGGGTTAGGCGGTAACCAGGGCTTTATGTTTTGACCGTAAGAATTCCACTTTTTCCAGGGACACAACTGCTGTAATTTGACCTACATCACATTTTTCTGTTTGGGCATTTCGGGTCCAGCAGCCACGTCACAGAAACAATGGGCCAAAATGGGCTTTGAAGTCAGCCCTGAATGAAAGCGGAGGGGCTGACACATGAAATGCCCTCACAGCTGGGCTGCCCCCAGTCAAAAGAAAAACAAATACTTTGAATGAGAGGGGGACACGCCGCTCCTGTCTGAGCTTCCTAAGGCCCTGAGCCACCACCGGGAGGTGGGCTTTCACGATATGCCCGTAATGATGGATGGATTGGGAGGAAAGTCTATTCACATGGAGATGTTACATCATAAATATTTACACAGGGCTGCCGTTTCCATGTAGCCTTTGCTTGTTTTGACACACTGGAAAAATTTAAAAGGACAAAAAGTGTAGGAGAGGAAAGTGCAGGAAATGGGAAGACGGCTTCTCGTTTTTGTTATTATACTATACTGAGTGATACAATAATACTAAATTGAGTTTCATGAGTTGCTGCTCTTTTTTCTCAGTGAGACAAATTATCTTTCCTAAGGCAAACTCTGGGCTTTATTTACCTTTATCCATGACTGAACGAACTGCTGTTTATTAGAGGATCATTGCCCTCCTACACACACTTATTAAATTATAAATCATTATCCAAACCTATTTCTTATCTTACATGAAGAACTTCAAGTGGAAAAGAGCCTTGACAGAGCTGAACTATAAAACACACATTGCCCATTTTTAGCAAACCACCACTTTACTAAAAATCAGTCTGATCTTTCACTGAGACCAAAGAGAAGTAAAGGGAGACACCATTGTTGTTGGTAAGCAGCCCTACAAATTTCTGCTCAGTGAGCTCAATTAAAAGCCTTGAAGCCCCCTGAGATTGTCCCTGGAACCAATGAAAACAAATTTGGCAGTTTAATTTTCTTCCCACTGTCTAAGAGAGGGACTCCGCTCTGGGAGTGTTCTGTAGTCTGTGGGAGCCAAAAGGAGAGGGGGGATGTCATGCCAGCCCCGTGTTAGAGCCAGTTGGCCTTTATGATTAGTTGCATTAACATATATCAAAAGCCAATTAAACTAACTGTACTCAGTTATGTTGTTGTTATGTGGTTTGTTATTCTGCGTAGTCGGCACTACAGTTGACTCATACTTAACTTTGCTTCACGGGACTTCCAAAGCACTCTGTTTAAAGATGTCCAAGCATCCTGCTGTGAGGGGCGGTTGTGGCTGCACAGAATCTGAACTGCAGATGCTGTAAATTATTATATCTATTAAACTAATAGGATAGTGTGGATATTGTGGATAGTGTCATCATCGAGTTGTAGGGAGGTATACTGGGCATGTATCTGGGGCTCTGATTGATGCAAGGAGTGTGTCTTCTCTCTGGTGTGTGAGTGACACCACCAGAAACAAAGGAGTGTGGTGTAGCCCTCCGCCTCAATTCACGGCCATGCCACCCCCCGGTGATAGTGAGGGTCTCTGGTTTGACATGAGACAGCCCACGGTGTCACTTCTGAATGTTTAGATCCCTCTTGACTAGGAGGCCAGGGGCAAGGGCTGTTGTATGCATCCTCATGACAGACTCCCACATCAGCATTGTGCTCATACCAGCTAACATCATTAGCACAGAAGGTTTCATCTCAGGGAGAGAGAGAAAAAAAAAGCAACCCAGTTTCTTCAAGTCACAAGTCATTAGTGTCCTCTCGAGAGTCAAATTGTACAGAGGCAGATTTTTTATCAGCAACAAAAGGTTTTATACTCTTGTTAATTTGGTGGATGTCATCTGTACTTAGATGTCTGTGTCTAATGTCTGCTGCAGTAATAAATGCCATATAGTGGAAAAATTATATTATTTTGTCAAGATGACAATGTGGGATGTTGCCACAACAAGATCTAGACATAAAGCAGACATAAAAGAATATCAAATTATAATTAACGGAGCAGCGTAACAAGACAGATAACCGAATATGACATACATGCTGGCACATTTATGAGAAATTATGGTGTTAAAATAAATGTATTTATTAATGCCAGTGAAAAGCTTATATAATTGAAAATTACAGATGATCATTTGTGTTGTTCTGTGTTCATTAATGTATTTTTGGATTTTAAGTGTCCACTGCTCAACAACGGTTTATGTCTGGAACGTAATAAAATTACATTTCTTATATGTCAAAGTTTTGAGTCATCTCAGCCTGGCAGGGCTTCTAATGCACAGTTAGGGGTGCATTTTATACTGTATAGATGCCCTCATAGCGCGGAAGAGAGAGAGAAAGAGAAGGAGGGAGAGAGAAGCCCTCTTTGGAAAACAGATACATCAGTGTGCCTGTATAGTGTACGACATTGCTGTGAGTTAATCAGTTGGAAAATAAAACGGTGGGATTCTAATAAGTCATTTGTCAATTTTTACAACCCCCAGACACATTGATCCATGGGGATTAATGAAGATGCCTGATATTGTTGTAGATATGAACAGGGGAGATGGTGGGGACAGTAATCAGTCATGTTGGGGATTTGTCCTACCTCGTTTTCTCTTCCTGGGGAGTCACTCCATACGGGGGCTCACTTCATCTGAGAAGGAGAGCAAAGGAGAAACATTAAAAACCAAGACGCTGATTATTCCCACGTATCTGAATGCACATACGTGTTCTCGAGAAATCCATACATTTACCCAGCTCATCTCATCTACAGTGGTTGACATAATGTAACATGCTTCAAGATGATGCAAAAGGAAAATGTGTACTTTTGTTCACTCCTGTCCTTTTGATATATTGTATAAAAATGCACAGATACGCAGGCCCCATTTCACAGCTGGGGGAAAGGGGTTGGCGACTAAGGGAGGGGCAATAGTGAAAATATAGTTTGGAAAGCCCATTTCAGAATTGGAGGAGTAATAGTACAGGGTACAGTTAACTATGTCTTTACTTATGAGCAGCAATCCAAAAATCAGATTTTGTTGGAAATAAGTGATAGTAGCTTTCTGATTCTTAGGTGAGACTGACTCAACACAGTTTTATGGAATAAAAAATAAAACCCTTTCCATGAAACCTCAATGGAAGAAAAATGACATGACAACACTGCTTAGATAAAGAACAAACGTGAAGGGTCAAAGTAGGTAACAGGAGTGAAACATTGTTCCAGCTCCATATTCATACTGTGCTAAAATTATACACATGGTTAAAATATAAAGTTGACAATTACAACTGTCTTTCTCTCATATGCAGAAAAGTGCAGTGTCTTCTATGACATTCATTAACCCAGACATAGAGTTACTTCAGGACAGAAACTGACTTTGGCAGGACCAGTTGAGTCACTCTTAAATCCTCTCAAAAGTTTCCTAACCTTGAGAGCCCATGCATCCCCGAAAAAGTAATAATAATTCTAACCTGATCTTCCTACTTATTTTATATCTCCCCTCAGCAACCTAACTTCTTCTCGGCAACAGTGCAGTTATTAATTCATGAGGCACTAATTAGTTCTTTGTTTAATTTTGTGTTAAACAGACTGACCGGAATGATAACGACTCGCGCTGTAGCGCTTCGGTCCCATGCCACTCCTGTTTGCTACAACAAGGGAGCATCGTGCGACTAGCATGATGAACCCAATTCCCTTCTAAGTTGCACTTCATTAAGTCAAAATGTGACAAGGAGCTTAGAGGAAGAACTGGCAGATCTGATCATACATAACAATGCAGGCCCAGTAAGTTTGAGGGAGGTGGGGGGCTGCTGGTGCGGGAGGTGGTGTGGGGGGGGGGGGGGGGTGTAGTGGATTCCAGCATGCATGTTGATAATTTTCTATTTTTAACCCTTGGGGGCCGTCTTTCATTTTCCTTTAATTGTTTTTGTTCAGAGCTGCAGTGTCCTCTTTTTAAATTGCAGCTCCTATCAACTCCCCTGATCAACCCCCTGTGCAACATTGCAGGCAGACAAGTAAACAACAGGGTTGCCCTTTACCATGATGTAGTGCAGATGCTCCAGTAAAACCAGTGACACTTTTATCACGCCACATACACAAATACTGCATATGCAAATATTCAAAAGGAATTGTTACATGACATGTCAGAGGTGCAGCAGTGACGATCAAAAAGAACTCGAAAATAATCTTTTTGGCCTTGTAAGTAGAAAAACCTGCTCAGTGAAAACTGAAGTAACCGCTCAAATGCTCATTCATAACGTGAGAATGTTTTAACGTGGTTTCATCTGCCCATATTTTACATACCATCAAAATGTTTTTTTAGATACAGATACCATGAGACTCCCAGAGATGTATTATTACCCACAGAGCTGCTGACAAGTTTTCTGTGTGGAGACTTATAATTAATTGTCCCCAAAAAGTTCAGTGTTCTCTCAGTAACCCCTCCCATAGATACTCAGGTATGACATGCAAGAATATACAGTTCTTTCACTTGAAACAATGCCTTGAATCTCAAGAGCAGCCCAGCACACACTAGGTAAACCCCTCAATAAAATACAATCATTGACTGCGTACATGTGCCAGATAGCACTTTCGTTCGCAAACCGAGGGATTTTCTTTTTTTTCCGCTGCAAATCAACAGCTGACAAGCTCCGCTAAGATGTTTAGCCTCTCCAAGTATCTTCCCACTGGCTGAAGATATGATAAAATCAAAAAGCAGACAAGTAATTACACTGTATAATAGGCAAGATTGGCATTTTCAAAATCATTTTCATGTGGATGGAAATGACATTGCATAGACTATTCTGTATTCACTGGTGCAGATAAATAAACAAGGCATGGAGAAGAAGGGGGGCATACAGAACGCACAGTACAATGGCAAGCAGGTCAGTAATTAGAAACTCTGTTTGCACAGTAATAATTTTAATATATTCATCAGGAAACAGAGCATGCCTAGCATGATAAAATCCCATCAAGGAACATATCCCGACTGCCTTAACCTTTTAAACAGGCTGGCAGCACATTGTTGAGAACCTGAAAGAACTAAATAAACAAATAAATGCATACGTACACAGAAGTTATAATAACACGCAGCTACACCCATCCTTATATTTTGAAATTTCAACATAACCAGCTGTCATTATGTCTTGACAGGGATACACAACCCTCTTCTTATGCTGAAATTCTAAAATCAGTCCCTGCAACTGAATGTGCTTCTGACCTCCTTTATCCAAGTGTGAACAGGTTAAAGCCCTCCAACATTAAAACATGTTCAGCTCTGATTGCGTGAGCGTAAAGAGCAACACATGTGTGTAACCTTGTTTGTTATTGAAGGTGGCAGTGATGATGCTATGGAAATTATTGCAAATTGCATAAAGGACTCCTGACACGCAAAAACCTTGACCTCTCAATGCCATTTCCCAAAGACAGAAGAATGCGTAATTGTGAGAGGAATTCAAGGTGGAGCACAAAGGTAATCACTATGAAAATTTTTACAGAAGTGAAAATAGCTCAAAGCCATTCATGTGTGAAATATATGGCTGCATGCATGCATGCATATTTTAATGCGATAAACACACAAACAAGACCTGCATACAGTAAAGTTCTGTTAAACTTAGAGTAAGTAAACAAGTTAAGCTGACACAACACAGAGGAGTGTCTCAATTATTACAAATTTAAATAACAGGAACACACAAACAGGCACTCAACTGAACAGAACAGCTTAAAATAATAACCCTCTTTGCCGTAATGACTGCCAATCTATTGTTTAAGTTTCCTGGTTTCATTTCCCACACATAAACTGAGAAACTTACAAGTTTACGTGACCTCATTCTACATGAAACAACCTCTAATTACATGAAGTGGAAGCCGCAACAAGAATACACTTCTCACTGAATAGGTCTGTACTTTGTGTCTTCTAGTCCGTGTGTCTGACTTTTTGAACACACTGCAGAGTGAGAAGCTGACCATTTACTCATGCATATTTGACAGCACCTAGTAGGCCCCTTTTTATGCTGTCACTTCTGGCTCCTATTCTTCCCTTCCCCTAGGAGAGGACAGAGTCGGGGGCTTGAGGGCAGCTACCTCCACAGTCCCGCTGTCCCCTCCTCGCCTAATTTTTGTTGTCCAGCCCTTTGAAACCTCAATCTCATGCAGAACCAAAGAATGGTGATCCATGTGCAACAAGTGCCAGTGCCATGGAAACCCCCGTTTTCCCCCCAAAATATTCCTTTTTATCCCTTTTGAAGACCTGTCACCGGGCAGAGCAGGCATCACACGACCCCAGGCCAAGCCATGACAAAGCCTATTTTCTGCCTGCTTCTTGATTGATTAAAAAAGACTTTTTAGTAAAACCATGTTAAAGGACACAAAAAGTGACACACAGAAGAAAGAGCCCTAGGGGTTGGCCCAATCAGACGGGTTCCCCGGTAATATCTCAAAGAAAAAGGAACAATATCATAATCGCCACAAAGGAAGGATCAGGGCAAGCATGAAACGTGACAACAATAGTGATTACGATAATGATAGGAAAAGTTTGGGATTTGGAAGGCACTGTAGGTTACATCAGACTAGAGCTGCAATGATTAGTCGATTAATCGATTAGTCGATCAAAAGAAAACTACTTTTATAATCAACTGATTGTTTCAGTCATTGTTCAAGCAAAAAGCCAAACATTTGCTGGTTCCAGCTTCTTAAATGTAAGGGTTTGTTGCTTTTAAATTGTCATTTATGAAAGCAAATGAAGAGTCTTTGGGTTTCTGATTGTTGGTTGGACTAAAGAAGCACTGAGACACGTGCTTTCGCTGAAAATTGGGAAGAGCATTTTTTACAATTTGTTTTGGACATTTTATAGACTGAATGATTAATCAATTAATTATCAAAATAAAGGGCAGACTAATCGATGATGAAAATAATTGTTAGATGTAGCCTTACATTTAACTACATACAGTTTAACTGTATTACTTCACATACAATGTGTACTTTTTTCATCACTGTAAAACTTTGTTTTACAGTTGGTGTGCTTCTGGTGTGCTTCTGGAAATTTTATAAGTCATTAAAAATTGTGTGAACCTAAACATACTGACTTCTCTTCTGATTAACGACGCTGCCCAGCCGATTCAAATGGCAGCACATTATCTCAGCATATTCACTCTATAGTGTACATCAGGATGTTTACAAATGCTTTTTGCATTATGTTTCTGCCACCCGTGAGAAAAATTATACATGTAGTGTTGTGGTTCATGTGTGATACAGGATCAATATTCTATGCATCGGACATTTTACTCCCCCGGTTGACCTAAGTGACGGACCTTTTAAAACAGAGAGAGACCAGCTCAGCTGCTCTGCACGGCAACAAAGGGAGACCACATTATTAATTTATCTCAAAGCACAGGTCGATATGAGAGGCCTATTGCTTACATGTTTTCTTTTTTGTTGGCAGTTTTTGTTTCTTATACAGTTGCTTCAAATATCTGTTCTCTTTCTGTGACGTGATAGTTGAAGTCAAACAGGATAGAATAGTTGTGTTAGGGGAAAATTGTTCTGTAAGATGATGTTTTGTAGTTAAATAAAAACAGATATTTCACCAGCATTAAAAAAAGAAAGCAGCTTCTGTCTCTTTGTTTCTGTGTGGAGATGTGGAGGAGATATTTACCAAGACGATAGGGAGGGGTGGGGGCTGTAGAGAGGAGGAGAGGCATTAGAAGCGTCCACACATGAGCAATTAGTATTCCAGATCCTGATGGTTCTAAACACAAAAAGGCCTCACCAAATCCCCACGGCGGAGGTGTCAGACGGAAAATGACGAAAATCTGCTCCTTGACAGGGAGTCATTTATATTTTAGCTTCGTTCCATTATCTTAACGAATCCATCATCAGCCAATGCAATATTAACAGCAGAAAATCAACTCATTAGATCCAGGGGGATTTAATCAAGATTGCAATCATGTATGCGGTTCCTGGAGAGTTGGCTTCTTCTTTTTTTTTTCTTTTTGGTCCTTTCCACGTAATTGCCGCATCTCAGATCTTAATAAATTATTCTCGATCTGAGATTGATGCCTTTTTTTTCCCTGCCTCTCACGCCATGCACTCACTGTCTCCAACTATAATATTTACCATAAACATTATTATGTCATGGGCACACAGTTTAAAATGGCCTTTAGCTAACTCGCAGAAGTAATTGGCTTCTCCATTTCTCTCTCGTTTCCTTGCTAATTGCCCAGTGATATTGCTAACAGTTCCCTCACAAAGAAAGAAAAGGCCTTTTTTGCACAGGCTGGGATATGTTGCTAGGAGTTTTCCACCTTCATATGTGAATGTAGAAAGAATATCTTGTGTTTGATACTGCTTAACAAGACAAGCAAGCAGATGAAAGAACATTCCACTTTTGATATGTAAAACTTTATGTGAAACCCTGGCTTCAGAGAGAAAATAGAAAGGGCTCAAATTTCAGGTGGGGATATTTTAGTCTTGTTTCTCAGAAAAACGCTTAGCGGAAAAGGAGCTGCAGCAGATAGATAACCGCCAGAATTGTTATTTTTCAAAGTCGACTCTGGATGTTTTACCAGACAAGAGAACAAAGGCTCTGCCCTACCCTGTAACTTTGTACATTTACTTGTGTATGCATTTCCAGAGATACTTAACATTTATTATTAACACCTAGTTTAATATAACAAAAATATAACTAAGCTCACCATATTTGCATAAAAACAAGACTTTAGAGATTACAATCACTTCAGTGTTTCAAACATACATTGTGTCAGCTGATTGCTAGCAGATTCACATTGTGTTGGAATGATTGCAAAAAATTTCCCAAATTTACTGAGAAACCCCACCCTCTCAAGTCAGAACAACAACTCGGAAACAACATGCCTCTGGTTGTAATGTTAGTTGCTTTCCATATAGAGTGACCTTGATCAGTTAGAAAAATTATTTATGGTCATTTACTCTGATAACAAGTCAGGTAAAGCAATATTCTAATGGTTTTAGGGAATGTTCCAGTGCAGCAACAGGTCTGGGACAAAATATAAAATTTTAAACTTCAAACAGCTTTAAACACATTGTTTAAACGCAATGAAATGCACAACTTATGCTCATGAACACAGCTAAGTCAGAAGAACGACTTCCCAGCACGGGAAATGGAATATTGCTACTGATACATCTTAATATTACTGATGTGGACAGTACACACAACATAAACAAAGCAAACAGAACTAACTATCTACACATGTGAAGAGGGATAACAAACATGTAACATCTACATCACATGACATTGCTAAGGGGGCAAACAGGTCATCAGCTTGCAGCCAAAAATTGATACATATTATATATTGTTTTACAGTTTTTCATGATGACTATACTGACTCATATTTGACTGTTTCTACACCTGTAAAAACTGTTAAGAATAATCTTGTTGAATTATATTAGTGATAGAAACAGACCAATATGTTTTTTTTTTCAACTTTAGTTACTAGTTACTTTGAAGATTCAGCTAATTCAGCGTTGATAGGCTATTAGTTGTGACGTGACATTGAGTGAGACTACAGAGTGGTGACTACAATGCCGATAATCTGAAAAATGTTGAATATCTATCCCTAATAAGCGATAAACATTAACTGTGTCCTTCTTAAACCACATCAGGTTGTGAGCAGCTAACTGTCCATAGACCAGACAACCATCTCGCTATCATATAAAAAAAATCACAGATCTACAACTGTTGTTAGTTTTCTCACTTGAAACGGTTATGAAATCAATGTCTGTGAACATGAACAACTTGCCTTGAAACCAGAAAACCAACACTCTTATCAAATCATCTCAGCAAACAGCCTCGAGCTGCTTCATTATCAGTAAATAAGAGACGTCGTGCAAACTCAAGTGTCCCTAAATTATCAGTTTCATATCTGATGTGGAGATTCAACAAGGGAAAATGTTACCTTAACTGTAAAAAAAAAATCTTTGAGATTGTGGTGTAATCATGTGCTGTTGACAGTTTTCTACTATTTTTTTCTAACACAGCCCAAATATAGCAGATACAACATTAACCCCATTAACTCTCACTAGCACACACTGTACTTTGTAAGAAGGTCTTACAACAGTGTGATATGACACGTGCTGATGCCTTCGTTTCACTAATTTATCAATGGGGCAGGGAAAATATGGTCAAAACTAAAAAGAAAAGCAATCACAAACCCCAAAAACAAACATCATCATTGTCAATTAAGTGAAAATTGTTTAGTTATTTTGTGTGCATTTCTATCGATTGGACATAGTAAGCTCACCATTCTCTGCACCTATCTCTCATTTAAGTGGCAACAGGGCTTCTTCCCCTCACAGACAGGATTAACTCCTAACGTGTTCAACATGATCCAAAAGTGTAAAAACTGTCAAAGAGACCTTTAATCTGCCGATGGAACAAAGCCTTTTGTACAAGGACTAACCTGACCTTGTCACTGTGAGTTTAACTTGCTGTCTGTTAGGCAATATAAAGCCCTAGCCAGCCCTTCTCCTCCGCTCCCTCCCTTCTAAATCGTCTTCCCTCCCTCACCACCTCCGCCTCTCTCCCTATGCACAGAATTGGGGGTGTAGCAGCTACAGCACCAAATGCTGTGTTAATCCCTGTTTCTCTGAGATGGCCAATAGTAAATCCGAGCCCTCTGTAAACCAATCTCAGAGTTTTTTATCTTGATTTATTAGATTACGAGTCCCGGGTCCCTGAGCCCATGCTACACATACTAATCCTAATCGGAATAGACAAGTATTAGCCCAGTTCAAGGGGAGCTAAACAGCAGCGGTGGCCAACTTTCAGTAAGAGGGAAACTACAAGCTTAGAGGCTTGATAGGGCTTTTTATCCGTTTTCCTTTTTTCTCCACTTACATTAGTAGAATGAGTGTGTAATTAAATACATAAATCCTGACACACAAACCCTCAAAAGGCCTAAAACCACTGAACCCCGTCCAGTTTGGCTTTCTTTTCCCTGCACAATGAAGTTACTGAGCCAAGCCCAATCATTTGTATTTTCTCAGATTTTTAACAGTGAGCAAGGCAAACATGAAAGTCCCATTGAAAACAACTGCAAGAATTAATTTTACATCTCAGTGAATTCAAGGCAGTGTTGTCAAATTATAAGCAACAGGGCTACGTAACTAATTTCCCTTGGTCCAGAGAGTGTTAAAAAAAAAGCAATAAATCACTTTTCATCTGTGATAATAAATCGCATATAATTAAAAAGGTGTCTCTACTCTGTTTGCCTTCTGTGGGCAAACAGAGGCCACCAAAACGTCAGAACTGGTCACATTATTGTTACAAACCTTAAACCAAAATGAAAGGATAGTCTCCAGCATATTGTAAATTGCTGGTCTCGCACCGCTTTTAACCAGTTCAGCCAATGCGGATGGCAACTGGGTTAGGCTGGATGGAGTCCATGTGACACATGAGGCCAGGGCTGGGGAACATTAAGAAGTGTCTGCTCGTACACTAATGCTGGTGGCAGCTGTTAGTCTGCCAAAAACTGCAGCAGCAGCAGCAAGGATATCCTGAAATACTATTGAAAACCGCTAAACCTCCTCCTCGCTGATGTAAAGCTATACAGCTGCTCGGCGCCAGCACAATCACTGATCAATCTGGGAAAGTTAAAAATGGAGCCAGGATTGTGGACTAATTCTGCTGCTTTTCAGCTTGGAAGGTCGGATCTCTGGTTTTCAAGAGGGATGTTGAGATTTAACAGCAGAGTATTTTTGCTGTATTTTATAAAGTTTGCACAGCAGCCACGGCAGACGCAGGATACACTTGTGCATTTGTGTCTGCGTACTGTAAATGTGTATGTCTGGTCATGTATTTCTGTCCCTGCATGAGTACATTTTCCTGGCATCTCCACAGCGCAGAGGTTGCCCCTGCCCGCTGCCCTCGGGGGTGACAGGGGAGCTAAGGGAGATGTGACAGCCATGTCTGCTCCCTGTATGTGTTTGTTTGCCCCTGAAAATGAGACACCGGTTTCACTCCAGCCCCCTGGGCATGTTTAGCTCTGCCTCTACCGCATCGCCTTCATCTGATACAAAGTGGAAGTCCACCCGATAATAATATGCATGTCCACTGGTGGGGTGAAAGTGGATACATGTACAGTTCAGAGCATGAAAAAAAGTTGATTGATTTAACACTTTTCAAACCTACACTGAAGATTAAAGAGGTTGAAGAATTATTTTTCTACATGTTATTTGGTACTGCAACTCATTAAACTATATATGCACAAAAATATTGTTGAGTCGTTGATATCTGCCGATAAAGGCTTAAAATGAAATAGCAGCTTTGGCCCAAAATGAACATCTCAGCCAATAAGTTGATGCTTGTATGCAAGTATTTTTTATTTTTTGCCCGGTGCCCCAGTTTGTTTTATCCACTACAGAAGAGACTTGATGTTCACTGCAAATAGGTGAAAAAATATGTCCATCAGTAAAGGCATCGTCACTCGACTGAAATGAGTTGGGAAATATTGGCAAAAATCCAATATTGTCCATCCCTACATAGTACAATAAATTGAGTCAGAACAACAAAGCATATTTCGTAGTAATGTCACCATAAAAAGCCTAATACAGCATGTAAGGTATTATATGATGAAAAAAAGAAAAACTATGATCCAGTGCTTTCGTATGCCAAATAAAAGTGAGGAATGGATTTCCTTTGCTCTTGTGTTTTGTCCTTAGACCTAAGTGTCACCAAGTGTACTTTGCAAGGAATATTCATTTCCTTAGGAAGGCCTCGTCAGCCCTGTGACCCAATCCATATCCATTCTGTCCTGTCTGCCCTCTCTAGTCCCTGCCTCTTTTCTGTAAGTGGCAGATATTTCACCTGCCTATCAGTTTCCCTTTAAACGTGCTGGTATATGCAGGAAAGGCGCCCATATAGGGTCACTGAGTGTCCTCTATGAGGCCCTCTTTGAAGCTACTATCTTGCTGGCTCTACCTCCCCCCCTTCTTCTATCACTCAAATTACAGTGTGTAGAGGTCGCTGCTAGAAATGGGTTTAACAGAGCTGATTAACTTTGATCTAGTTTTACATATTATTGGGATGGAAAATGTACAAGTCTTGGGTTGCTCATGACTTAAAAAGCGAATCATAAATTTAGGCCTCTCTAATTTATATTTACAACAGGGAAATAGTAGCCTTCGTTAATTTTTCTTCAGTGCCTGGAACCACGCCTGGAAGATGTTCGTCAATGTAGTGCATGCTCGACTAGACTGTATTTGCAAGAGTACGTTTGTGTATGCAGCCCAGAGCGAAACCCAGTTTACTACCAAATAATGGGAATCAGATCATTTCCATGCAGAAATGTGCAGCGGGAAGGAAAGCAGCTGCTTCGATGTGAGGAAGGTAGGAGGAGGTTAAAAGGAGTCAATGGAGGCTAAAGAGACAGCAGGTCTACCGATGACAGAAAGAGTGGCCAGGGACTGCAGTTCAGGACTTCTGGAAACCACATCAAACAGACTATGGAGCGCTGCCAAGACGAACACACACCAACTGTTGCAAAAAAAAAAGGAGGGGAGAGAGGAAGAGAGGGAAAGGGGGAGGGGAGGGGGGCAAATGGAAAAAAGGAAGGTTTAGTAACAAAATAGAAATGTATGTTAGAGGATCAGAGGGGCCTTTTGGCTGACTGATAGAGAGTGAGACAAAGAAAAAGAGAACTTGGGAAACTGGTGCTTACAGGAAAAACCCATTGATCTCTAATATTATTGGATCCAGTATCATCATTATTTTTTGACAACTGCAACTAACTTACATGAATGTGCTTTCTCTCAGTTTTCCTCACCTACTGCATTTACCAGTTTCCAAGAGCGCTTTTTAACAACCCTCCAAGAACAGGTGTGAACTTGTGAGCTGCTTTACGTCAAAAGTAGGGTATGAGCATATAAAAACAGGCAGCTTATAGGAATGTAATTCAAGTTTATAATTCAAAGCTCCACAAAGACAGACAATGTGCATACATAGGGGTTCATGATTTAATCTACTTATATATATATATATATATACACACACATATATATATTTATAAGTCTAGCAATAAAAATGATCTTTTTTCCTTTGCACACAAAAATAGTAAGTACAACATTGGCACTAGTGATAAAGCTAGATATATATCTCTTCTCCAGTTTATATCATTTATAAATGTTTGGGGTTTTGGACAGTTTGGGACTTTTGGTGGGTTAAATTTACAGGGCTGTGATTCCAGTACTTTCAGTCTCGTAATGTCCCAGTCTGGTGTAGAGCGCACCACATAGGCCCCAAGATGGCACAAAAGTAAAGATGTACCTCTCCACAAATGCAGAAACCCAGATAAAACCTGGCCATATATTTGAGTGGGAGGCCTGCTCGGGATCAAATCCTTGTTGCTGGGATACTGCTGCTGATTGGTTGGCCTGCTCAGATGGGAGTGTCTTGTCTAGTGATAATGAAACATCAGACTCTCCTCACGAACACTGCTTGTAACACAACCTTTTATTGTAGTGGCTTTTTAATGGGCAACAAATAATATTTTTGTGAGTATGCAAGTTAGACATACAGCTAGCCTTGTAGTTGTCTTGAAAGGCCTGAGGATGAAAGCCTGTTGTCTTACATGAAGATTGAGGGTCTGGTTGTCTTTGACAATACAGCTGAAATGATCAGTTAATTGATTTGTTGACTGGCGAAAAACTAATCAGTTTTTTAAAAACTATTTTGATGATAAACATTCACAACATAGAGCTTCTCAATTGCTAAGTATCTGAAGCTTTTCTTTGTCATACAGTATGTGTTGAACATGTCTACGTTTTGCACTGAGGTCTGGATTAAATAAGCAATTGGTACAGGGAAATTGAATTTGACAAAAAAAGTAGTAAATCAGTAAATCTATGGTTGATAAAAATAATCGTTAGTTATAGCTCAGACTACACTTTATCATGGTTATTCCAGGACTGTGGTAACGTCGACCACTGCATTTGTGTTGTCTCTATGCTTGTTTCTGTACAGACAACAATAGAGCAATTCATTGTGAGCCCTCTGTTTTGGCTGAGGCTCCTACATATTTCTGCCAACTCGTACCCAGGAACAAATAGAATAATGACACAGAAAGCAAAACAAAGAATTAACTAATTTACAATGCGTTGGCCTCATATTTTGACACAATGCCATCCAAGCTAATTTGAGATTGATATGGAAATACTGAGGTATTATAAATATTCTACATGATTTTCTTTAAAAAGAGATAAAACTTGATTTAAAACTGCAGTCAGTTTTTCTGCGGTGTGTCTTGAAACCCGGCCCCACAGCCTGCAGTCAGGCCCCATTCTCAGGCCTATCAGGAACCAGCCACTTGTTCAGAGGAGCACCTGACTAATACCCACTATAATGTCACTTCTATATTTGTATCCTGCTAATCTGCTCTCAGGCTCCAATCTTTTCCACTTTCTTGCAAATTTATCACTAGACTGAAAGACCGGTGCCAGATCCTAAGTGCCTCACCCTTTTAAATTAAATAGTGGCATTTGTGATAAAGCCACTAAATTCCTTATCTAACTGCCCCGAAGAGTCTTTCAAGGCAAAGTGTCACTTTTCCTAAACTGGAGCACTTGTGACGCCATACACCCCACCCTATCCGACTGCCTCTCACACAGGCACACATACACACCCACAGACTGTCAGTTTTCTTGTCCTTTTCAAGGACAGAATCAGGTCAAAAATAGAACAAAACACAAGTGAGGCATACAAAGTTTGTATGGTTTTCATTCACAATTTAAGTTAACTTGTTTCTGTATTAACACTTCTGTAGCTATCTATTATATGCAGAGAGCAATTTCAAACCATAATATCCTAATTTAAGAGAGATTTGTGGAGGAATACTGTGCTTCACGACCAATTACATGTGAAGTTATTCAATTTCTCAGACAGGTGATGTGTTTCGATAAGCCTGAGGCAATGACATAAGATGTCTGTGTGTGTCTAACACATTGTGAGCCTCACATCATTTTACTTTATCTAATACAGCCTTAAGTGTGTGAAACCCTTTTTAATGGTTCTCAAAATACAGTCCAACAACACTATCTTAGGTTATGCTGTCCTCTGCCTCAACTCAAAGGAACACTGTCCTGTCAATAAATTTTTTGCTCACTTCCTTCCCATTGTGGATTCATTACCTAATAAGGTACTGTCTGAATTCTGTGGTTATTTTGAGTTTGTGTGATAATGCTCACTCTAACTTTGTCCCTCTTTAGAGATTCTAACAGGAGGCGAGCCAGGAATCTTCAGAGAATGGCAGTTTGATCAGATAAAAGAGAACGCTTAAGGACTGAAATACTGCCACTACAACAATTACAACCACTTCTACGAATATCACTCATTATACAAGCTGTATACATACCATAATTCACCTTGCTTCAGTCTGTGTATGACTAATTTAACAATAGATTCAATAAATGTGTTCTAACCTTTATTTACACATACTGTTCATGTGAAAGCACATTTCCACATATAGTAAGAAGCACAACTAGTACTAAAAACAATTTCTGTCAAACACAAACTGGAAAAAAACATATTGGGTGTGTTGATTTGTGTCATTGCCACTGCTTTTGTCTTCATGTATTCATGTGTTTTGGCCTTTTCTTCATTTTCTAATCTGTTTTTGATATGGTGAGATGTGACTTCCTACCCCAGCGTGTTCCATTGTTTTCCTGCATTTTTAGAGGAATGAGGTTAAAACAAACTGTTCCGATGTAGAAGGTCAAACAACATTGTTATGAAACTAAGAAAATGAGACTAAAGGTAACAGCATGAGACCAACAGGGTATTCCTGTTCCCGAGCAAGGCCCCCGTAAACACCACTCTGTTGATCTATAATTAAGAGGAAAAAATCTTCACTTTGGCACTGCGGGCTCCTTGCAGTGATACTTCCTCTTAATCTCAGTCTCTTGTGTTTATTTATCAGTTTTCACATTTGTACGCTGAAGGACTCCTTGATTATTTAGACAAGACACAGGAGTATTTCCTGGGCCAACAGTGTGAAATCTCTGATGCAGGGATCCAAGCAGGCAGTTTGCTTAATGCTTGACCCTTGACCTCTCCTGGGTAATAATGCCTCCATATCTATCCTCACACACGTAGCAGCACAGTACAATCACATATTCAGGAGCCTTGAGAGGTTTCACAAAGCCGTGAGAAACACCGTTGAATAGACGAGGCGTGTTGGAAAAAGTTTCTGCACTGTTAGCTCTAATGTCAAGAACTCTTTGAAAACTGATCCAACATGTTTAATTTATCAAAATATTTCATTTATACTATGAAAATATGTTGAATCCAACCTGCGAGAAGTTTGAAACATTTACACATTTCCCATGTCCCAGTCCCTGACCTTTGTAAAATGTTTTGCCCTGACTTCCCTTCTCTTCTGAGAGAGCAAAAGGAAATCAACATTTAGCACTTTGAGCAGCGATTCCAGAGATCCAGATTGCCCTCTGGTTAACATCTCTGGCATTTTCCATTTTCTTCCGTTTTTTCCACGCATTCACCCTCTCAGCTGTTCCTTCCTTTAGTCATACTTATTTCACACAATTCATAAAATCTGCCACAAAGTCATGAAAGCAGCAACTGCAAGCTGAGAACTGCTTGCAAAAATAAAGGGCTCTCAGAATAGATAAATAAAATCTCTGTTATCCAGCTGCCCTCCCTAAATCACTCCCAACCCCTTCAACAAGTGGTCACAAGCCGGGGCAAAGCAGACTCTTTCAATAGCACATGACAACCACAAAAGAGGATTCTTTTAGATTCCAAAACTGATTGCTCAAGTTTTACAAGTAAAAACTGGGCTGAATTTGTATCTTTGAACATAATTACAGTATGTCCTTGTATCATCCTTCCTGTTGGTGAAGTAACCGCTCACTGCCCTGCATACATTCCTGGGAATTAAAAGAAAAACATTCTCAAAGAGGGGAAGTGGGAGGTTTTGTCAAGCTTATTTTCAGTCAATATTTCAGGACTTCAGCTTTTCTGGGAGAGGAAGCAGACTGGGAGCACACATAAGCACCAAGTCAGACATTCCCCATATTTCACATATTCATCACAGTATGGGGGTTCACATGTGGAAGGAAGTTTCAATAAACCAAGAGGTTAAGCACTGTAAAAATCTGCTTGTTTTCGTTTTCATGTTTTGTTGAGTGAGACTGAATCCCACAACTACACGGCCTGCCAAAGTGATTAAGTTTTTACTGTGTTGGCACTACTGCCTCAGTTTCTGCAGAGCAGTCCCAAACACTTCATCTCTGAAGGCCCGAACATACAATCGCAGCCACAGCGCACGAGCGAGCATAAGTTGCCAGAGTTACTTAACATGTGCTGCTATGAGCCTGCCAGATTTTCAACCAGCTGCTAATATTGGAGCATTTTAGCGTATTTGGAGTTTGATCAAATAAGATCAGAACAGCCCCAGCAGTTAGATTGAGTGGAATTCAAATGCCTTTCAAATAAGATATGAATTATGGTACAATTGAGGTGATAACATTGTTACGCTCTATCAGTCTTTCAACAAAACAAATAAGGATAACATTTTCTTTAGAAAGGCTTCTCAAATGCAACTTATATGGCTTAAAAAGTGAATAAAGACTTTAACCAAAACATATTTCTTCCATGTAACATTGTCATCCAAAAAAAGCCAAAATAGTCCACTGTTGTTAAGGTGTTTGGGACCAAGCACACAGTACATACAGAAGCCACTGTACACACAGTGGTCCCTTTGCTTTCATGCAGCTAAGAGCGCAGTGGTCAGACTCACCGAGACAATAAATCCACAGCCAGCCCAGGGATGGTCTCTGAAATCCCTACAATCAGGCTGCAGATAAATGGTATTTTGTGCTGACTGCATTGTCTCCTGCCTCTATTCTGGTAATCTAATGTGTGCAACATGCTCTTGGTCACCTTGACTTTGGTTGCCATAGTGCTCAACACAAACATATCCCCACCCAGAAATACACCAAATAAGGCTTGGGGGAAAAATCTCATAATCAGACGGCACAGAGGGAGAGGCAGATATAACCTTAAATATATTGTAAACAGGTCAAAGCTATTCCAGTGTGTACATATACGAGAGGTTACTGGTGACACACACGCACGCAGTCTGGCTAATTAGTATACAACAATAATTGTCCTAAGCTCAGCTATTGTTGACTCAAAGAAAATGATAATTGCATGGGCATCAACAGAAAATAAATTGAAGTTCTTTAGAATAGAGAGGTCTTTCAGGACAAGTCTGTTTGTACTGAAAATGACCTTTAAACACCTTCCTCCAACACAGAGGAATCAGGCTACAAGAAGGCAGCCGTCCTGTCTAGCTGTCGACCCCGGCAGATGTGAGTTCTGAAGAGTTCAAAAGAATTCTGCATGGGGGCACCGCCATTTACATAATCCTCCAGATATATTCCCCTGCAACCTAATCAAATTATTCACAAGTCTAGCCCCTAACTATGTAGACCCCGCGATACACAGCCTTTCCATTAACCAGCCTGTGAGCCTTAATCGTATCGAACCAACCAATGTGACTTTTCCCTTCAGAATGGCCGACAGACACGGCAAACAAAGAATGGTAGTGTCTGACACGCAAAGATTTCAGACAAACAACATCTTTCCCCCCTTGTCCACTTTGTTTGGCATTTCTTATTGTCCTGGGATTTTACTTAGTTTTGAAGAACAGAGCGCACTAAAGAGAAAGAGAATTTTATCACTGGAAGTACACAATCTTAAGACAATAGGACATTATGTTCAAATGATGCTTTCAAGGGAAGTTGGCTGTTGTAGTAATTAGCAGAGCAGAGTTGGAGCTATTGAGAATAACTTTGAAAGACAACTGCAGATGACACAAGGGATTTCGATAATCATGGGGTTGGGTTCCCTCAGGGCCTAATCCGAAAAGAAGATAAACAAAACTGCTGATTCAAATACAAGTATGATTTATGCAATAATAATAATAATAATTTCCAAGCTTGAAAATATGGCATTTTTATGATTTGTGAAATTGCTGATGAGTAATATGTGTAATTTGCATTTATTTCCAGGTTGTATAATGCCAAAGTTGTCTATTTTATTCCACAAATAAAGCTTTATTTCTGCTACTGCTACTTTTTTAATATTTCTCAAGAAATTGTCAATGTTATTGCGTCAAAGTGTTACAAATACTGTGTATAAAACACAAATAACTTCCTTACAATAAGCATTTGATTGCACTGCGTTGTTTGAGTCTGACAAACATCATCTCATTGTTAATCAGCCTGTTGTTGCTTTGTGTTCAATCTGCTGCTGGGGGGGTAAAGGGTTAATGGATCAGCCAAAGTTTACATCCCATATGCGGTCAATTTTCAATGACTTCTTTTCCCACATTGAAATAAACTATTTTATGTCTCCAAATATGCAGATCATTTTGCTTAATGAAAGATGCTTGACGTCTCAGATCCAATTAATATGCAAATGCAAGTGAGGATTTATTTGTGACATTCTGTATGGGTGAGAGAAAACAAAAAGGCTTCTTAACAGTAACACTAATTGCTGTGACTGATTGTCACATATCATCATTCACTCTGAATCTTCTAAATACCAAAATTCAGATAAAATATCTCACACGCAGACATGGTTAGATGTATTTATTTTTGTTTGTTTATTAGTTTGGTTTGTTGCTGTACAGTGCATCATGTCTTTTTTTGGCATGATGCCATCAGTGAAACCCGCTACAGTTTGTCTTGAAAGGTGGATAAAGAAATCCCATCTTTTGCTGTAGTTCAATTTAACGAACATACTGCAGTTGGTTGCAGTATGTTCAAGTGGTCCATCAGATATCTTCGGTGCGTCATACATTGGCGTATTTAACGTATTAAATCTATGAAATTGTGTAAACACTCAGGCTACATATAGTTCCTTCTTCTGATTACCCATTACTGCTTTTTAAAACAATCCCATGAAAAGGCTGCACTAGCACAGTTGTAATGCCCACATTAAGTGTCACATATACACATTTTATGGCTTTCACATGTCCTATCTGTATTTTAACTCATCAAAAAGCCAGACTAATGCAATTTGTCTTCGACGTGAAAAACCTTCAATCAGTGATGTATTTATCACTGTAAAATAAAATCAATAATGTAACTCTACTATTAAAATCCTTTAATGGATGAAGCAATATACTTAGCTGTTTGCATCATCCTCAAGCTTTAATGTCCAAGGCACTATAGAGAATAAGGCTTACATATCAAGAACCGTAAAGCGTGACTGACACATATTGTGACATATCACTTCAACATGCACTATATATTGAACTGACTTAATTGTCTTGGGCAAGATTTAAAAAGAGTGATCACGGCTCCAGCACTTCATAATGCGTGATATGTGAAAATAATTTCCTCTACAATGCTAGAATGCCAGAAACTGACAGAAATTCAGTGTTGTAATACTGAGTTTAAGGCAGGTTAGTATTTAACCTTCAGTGAAAGGAATAGTCAGTGCTTCTGTCAGCACACGACAGCACATGTACTACATTTTCCCCATTGGACAACCTTTAGCCACTTTATATAGCATTGAGCGGAGCAATGATTTAGTGCACCCCAATCGAGAAACACTTCCGGGGTTGTAAAAACAACAATCAGCCTCTTTGGATTAAAAGGCCATATGTCCTTTAACAACAACCAAAAAAAAGATGCTGACTAGCAGTAGGGTGGGCAAAATAAAATGATCCACTGACATCGTCTCTAATGCTTTTAATCTTCTTGTGATATCTTTATAGCTTTTAACCTTGCTTTGTAAGGCAGACAAATCTCCCTGCTTGGCTCAATGTTAGCTCAAAGAACAGCATTTGGATCCGGATTTGGAAGTGTCTAAGGAGTTGTTTTGCCATGGATATGAAACTGTCAAGATTCTGATTTACAAAGTGTAACTGCAATATCTTTGCATTACATGTTATCGATGCCAGACCTGATGGAAACTGCAAGCGCATAGTTTCCTATGAATTTACTGTGAAGTTCATCAGAGATACACTGGCTCCGTGGAAAGGCATACTTAAGTCTCCCTACTTGCTCAAAATCATTAAACAAGCAGTCGGGTTGGTAATTGGTGTTTTGACTGCAATGGCTCACAATAGTAATTTCTACAAAACGAGTATTCACATTGACATCTGTTATATTTGCTGTATCTTGTGGTCTTGGACAGAATTTGAAACAAATTCTATACAAAAGTTTAGTTGTTACTGATATACACAGAACAAAACATATAAAGACATATGTCACTTTTTCATACCATTACAATTTCCGTGGAAAACCATATTTAAGATGTAGCTTTAGCAACCAGCTACAGTTTGATAAGAATAAAATTTATCCACAAAGAAAGAAGACTGAATGGATAAAATATCATGACATTGTGTGTGATCATTTTCAAGAAGTAATTTTGTTTGTTTAGGATTCTCACTTTTGATGGCTACTGTAATTAATTAAATCAGGTTGATCACCCCTGAATCTTTAGCAGTTTAGGTATGCTAGGGCACAAAACACCTGACTCACATCTGGTGACAATGAAGGAAGCTTGTCAAGTTTCCAGTGTGTTAGTGTCACATGATAAGGGTTATTTATGGAGTCTGGTTTTTAATCAATATTCAGTTTTTTTGTTTGTTTGTTTTTGTTTGCTTTTTGATCCAAAATATCCAAGAGTGTAAACTCAGCTTTTGTTGCATTCCAGCTTCAAGGAAGTGTCGAAGTATCAGGGTTCAGGTTTCTTACGCTTCTGAATCAGGGGAAGTAAAATTAGATACTCAGACCAACATGTCAGCAAAATGACTACTGCACAGGACATGTGCAACACTAGATAGGCCAAACATATTCATACCCAAAGCTTAACAAGACTCCACAAAGTCTTGAGCAAACGTATTGCTTGTGTCTGAATCTGTCAGTGTTTGTGTGTGTACTTGATGTCTGTTTGCATGCCGACCTAGCCTCAGATTGCTGTTTGAGGATGTAATTGCTCTGCTCCTCTCCTCCTCGGAGTGGCCCAGGATGGATCTGCGCGGGCTGTTTAGCAGTCAATGGCCGGTGCAGATTGTAAACAGATCTCCCATGAATTGCGGGTTTAGCGGTTTTGTGAGTCTCCAAACAAGGTTCTACCGATAACGCCATTCTCTCCCTGACAAAATCAGCCACTTTGCTGCAAGGGTGTGATTTGAGAGGTGCCAGTCAGCGTGATTGACAGTATTAATCCCCCACAGGAGCAAATAGGAGGAGAAAACAAACCATGCCCTTATAGAAAACATGTCCCTGTTTAAATCCTACTTTGGGTAAATATTTCACCTATCTAACTGCACAGCCAAGAACAGCGGAGGTTATTAAGAACAAAGGCTGCATAATTGACCAAATTAATGTTTAAAAAAAGACACACTTGCTGTCTTGGCATAAATGACAACCACATCTAGGACACACACACACACACACTCACACAATGCTCTATGAGAAAAAGATGACATCTTTTACATTATATACATGCAACCAAATGTAGAGCTGTCATAGACAAACTGTACACAACTCATAATGAGAGGTATATCTATGCATACATGTAGATTTTACCTCTTATAAACATAAAGGCTGACACGATAATTGCTAGTGATGCCATTACTTTCCATTTGCTTTCTAAATTCATCCTTGATTTGTGTGCTGCCATCCTGATTAAGACCTGAGACAGTTGCACAGCTCTGACATACAAAGCACACTGTGACTTTTAAATTAAACATTAAGCTTTGCTGGCCAGTAGGAAAGCAAGTCATCAAGCATTAAGCACACATATTAATTTTCAAAGAACAGGCGGTAATGGGAACATCTTGCAGACAGTGATGCTAACTTACCTGAAGCTGACAGGACATCCATATTTAATACAACACTTAATCAAGGCAAGCCAAAATTCCTGTTTTCTAGACATCTTAAAGATGCATGCACCTATTTATACAAAATGTACAGTTTCACTGAATGAAATATTTGACATGATGTCACGCGCCAATCCATGTCTAAAGACATAACTACTGACAGAGTATTTCAATTTCATGGGGAACAGTGTGGTAGCTGTGATAAGGCTGATGACACAACCAAGACAAACACTGCAGATTTATGGAAACTCTATGGTGCGATTCAGTTTCCATCGTCAGTTTGACAAGAGAAAAGTACAAAAAGAAAATTTCAACATAGAAAATTGGAATTACACACTGAAATCTTGTCCCTTTGATACTAAACTATTTGATGCTATTTGGATTGTTTCCAATTTCATAATTATATTTCAGTAATTAAAGAGTATCTTTACAAAAGCCAAAGTGGCGGAGGGTTATAGTGCTTATAACTAATGCTATGACTGACAATAAACAAACAAAATCTATTCCTTTCTGTTAATTATTCAATTAAGCCAATGATTAACTCAGTGAAACTCCAACTAAAACCCTCACAAACAGCTTTAATTGTTTGCACTGTCTGACCAACAGCTAACATCGTAAACCTAAACTTTGGTAAATTTCCTAAATTGGTAAATTTATGACGATATGAAACAGAGAAAAGATAGCCTCTTATCGTGAAACTGTAATGCGCAAACATGTGGTTATTTAGCGTGACTAAGCATAATCAATAGTTACGTTTTCTACCAATTATTCAACCAATTCTTCCACAGCTACTAAAAATTCTATCACTAAAACTGGTTTATAACAACCTACTGTAGTTCACACTTGTGTATTGTGCTATCAAAGATTAAACAGACAATAAAGTAAATTATACTTTCTCCATCTACAAAGCGGCCTGGGGTCACATGATGTAAATTGCATCAGCAGACTGTGTGCACAAGGGTCTACATAGACTATCCGCATGCAGCCTAAAATTTATGGCTGCGCAGGTTATAAGCACTGATATACACATGTGAACATGTCCACCTCTACAGACACCCAATGCAGTGTAAACAGAACCGCGTGCTAAGTGACACAACTGTGAAACTGTGAATACAAACTTCACAATAATGATTGCTTGAGGTTAAATATCTGCACAATGAATCAATAACAAAAATATGTTTCTTCGAAAAGCAAAAATGTTACTGTAAGCTGAATGCTTGCCCATGCAGCTCATGTCCAAGAGACTTTAAGGATAGCCACCTAATGATAGAGGTATCCTATTAAACACATACAGTAGTTGCACAATTCCAGTGATCAGTGGGAACCCAGCTGGTACAGAAGCACATGTTTTATCATTTTTTTTCCGTACAAATGATGTGAAAATGGCCCATTATGGCAAGGAACAAAGAGGATAGGCCCCATGTTAGAGCCAACCCCTCATTGATGCCCTGGTGACTCGGCCAGCCACTCTCCCAAGGCCTACTCCTTGATTAAATGCATAATCCACTACTCCCCATCCCCAATGATTTAGTGTGCCTTTAAATCAGCTTGCGCACACATAAAAACCTCAAATAAAAATCACCAAGAAAAACCATTGCACTCTAACTGTTCTATTAAAATGATACCCGGCCCAGCCTTTCTTCTCTGCAATACCGTTTATTCCACATGAATGCATATCTTCATTTTTTTCATAGGTATGCATATAAAATATTTAAAGTTTAAAATGTCACCGTTGAAACATCAAATGCGAGAGTCTCTCATTAATCAGCAAGGATGGAGGTTCTCTTTTAAGGTTATAACCCTTTGAAAGAGCAAAAATTACATTTTTGACCTTGAAGATGAGACAAACTCATAAACGTAGAAATAATTTGCAGTTTAAAGGGGAAAGAGATATCGGTTACCTCAGCCAGCAGTGCTCTGGGTTGTCGGGGGGAGACCAAACAAGTCTCATTTTCATATTTACATCCAAGCTGTTGAGATTAATTTGAAATCACATTAAGAAAAAAAAGAAACAAAACTCAGAGAAAACATCAAAAGGGGCAACTGTCAAACTTTCAAATCCATGGGGCCCTAGCTATCTCCCAACGTGTGGAACGCAGACTTTTTTCTTACAGTTTTATTAAATGGTGCATGACATTTTCATTACTCAAGGAAATTAAATTGACTAATTTTCTTACAAGCCCTGTACGTCTGCTATTTTAGGGAGGTGCACAGAAGAGAGCAATTGTTTTAACACCTACACAAAAGAAATGCAAACGTGGCTGTGCTCTCAGAAGAAAAGTGATTTCAAAGCCTTATACTGTAGGACATTTGTTCTTTAATGAGGGAATTTAGGTCTAGATCTTTTTCTTAAAAGTGGCTTTTGATCCTATGCCTAAGTGCTGATTCCTGTTTGTTCACACCAATAGAACAACATAAACATTCATACACAGGATTTACAATAAAAACTATAACCTCCTCCATTCTACAATAGTTTGGAGCATCTGAAACTGATCATGGCAATAAGATGTTGTTTTTACATATACATTTTACCAATGACGTTTAACAGAGACAGCAGGATCTCATGAGACTGAAAGCTCATTATCCAAAATAGAAAGCATTTATTTAGTGACAAACTTCAAAGATTTTTCAGCTTTAGTTGTGTCATTAATCTTAGGAAAACTTAAGATGACAGTCCAACATTTCTCTTCCATATGCTCTTGCATATGAGTCCTAACACATACACGTCTTTCAAAAAGCATCTTGATGCACTAAAGCACAATTAGAAATATGGTCCACATGAGTAAAAGAAAAAAAGAGTGAAGCTTTGCTCAGATGCTGTGAGGACAACTGAGGAAAATATGGAGTCAGCCAGGACCTCGACATTGCCCCTCCTCTGGAGATGAAAAGGCTGATTACCTTCACCTCTCAGGGGTGTAAGCCACATGGCTGACAACATCATTGGAAAATAGACTACTGAGCTCCTTTGGGCCCTATAACAGCTTACATTTAATGTGGGGGGAAAATTCACACTAAAAAGGAGGTGACACCAGAGCCATACTCTCATACTGTTGAATATATGATGAGGGAAACCACTTATTTCTTGTTGTTGGTTTTGAAGCAGTAATGGGTGAAAAAGGATAAGAAAAATAAAAAAAAAACCACTGTGGGAAATGAACTGGCTGGCGTTGTGGGAGTTAAAAAGAATAGTATGAATAACGCAGATGGCCCTCAGTTACTAATGACAACCTGCATCCCTGTTCCACAGTGTATCTGGATGAGTTCCCTATATAGAAACAAAGCAATATATCACATGCTAGAGGATTTCTGTAATATTTTTGTGTAGCCGCTTTTGTTGACTCACAATTCAATTTACAACTCCTACAGTGCACTGGAATTACCTGCGTAATGTACCTCTGATAGCCTCATTTAAAAGGACTTTTGTTTAATTCTGAACACAACAGTTGCTTCTCAGAAATGTAAAGTCAATGCAAAAAAGTTGATGAGAAAAAGTTGAAGCAAAAAAGCAATCTGAACCAAATTAGTAATTATTTTTAAGTCCTCCACAGTGTATCAGTGACAAATTCTGAGTGCCACTGCATAAAAAATAGCAGTTCCAAAATGATATCCCACTAATCCTTTGATGAATAAGCTGGAACCCTCTGTATGACCTCTGTGTTCGTCAACAGCAACCACAATTTACTGGCTGCCTGAACTCTATTTCAAAGGTTACTGAATTAACTTAAAATTACTTACAATGCCATTAAAATGCTGAGCTCTTTTGTTGTGGCTGTAAATTAATTTAAAACCTCAGCGATTTGAAATATTTTGAGACATGTCAAGCAGAGGGGGGTGAAAAGAAAGGCAGAAGTCGGGCTTTCTCAATGCTTTTGGCTTGGCAAATGCTCGTCTTGAATGATGAGAAAAAGAAATTGGGCTTAACTAGAAACATATGGTATTCCACTGGAGAGGAAGCCTTCGTAAGAGGATCATGGCTGTGTAATAAACGGAGACAGGAAAAGGGCACGTGTGGCGGTTTGGGTGGATGAGGAGTTTTTCTAAGGCGAGATGGAGCCAACGTCTTTTTTGAAAGAAGTAGTGGCGGCTCACTGAACCTCTCTTGATCAGGGCACTGAAAGCCAAAGTAGCAACAGACACAGACAGATGAATACACACACATGCTTGCATAGAAAACCAATGGAGTGACAAAAGTAAGTTTCTCACTATGCCATATTTCTTACTTGCCCCTTATGTCTGTAATTAACACTATCAGACTGGCTGCCCTTGTTGCACCCTGTGTAATTTTGTAATTATAATTAGGATTTTTTGATCTTGTCTTTATGCTGTTCTTGATATGATTGCTAGAAGGAAATGTGTCTAACTTTAATAACTGCAACTTCTGATAAAGCATCATACTGAGCCTTTTTTGTAGCGTATATGTTGAGAAGCTTTAATCCTACAAATGATTTTTAAGTAAACAAAGTGTTTGACAGTTTCTCACATTAGATTTTACTTTTAATATTATCTCATAAGAATCATGAAACACTATATAACATGATATTTACAACAAACTTTCATAGGTAGGGCAGTAACCAGGATAATTTTTGGGCTTTTAAAATGCTGGTGTCTAGTTTGTATGTACTCTGCACTGGGGCATATGTCTGTGCTGTAATCATAACAACAATCTTTTACAGATTGCCCATAATTAGAAAAGCTCCTCTCCAAACCAGCTCCATGTTAAGAGCATGATTGCAGCCAAATTGAGCAGTAATTTGTACGATGTGGACGTGGGTGCTGTGTGAGGGGAGAAGTCTGATGGTTTAATGCCACTTTTATCTGGCCTGGTTAGCCCGCCTCACTCAATCTACACACACGGACCTTTGGATCAGACTGGGAAAAGAGCTTCTGTGTTGCATCATGGTGAAACAGACATCAAGCTGATTTAAAAAAGGGGGGGAAAAGGCTGAACCGGTATACAAATTTTCTGTCCTCAGTAACCCCAGGAGACCCATCATGGATGCTAATGGAATCACTTGCCCTGCTATTATACAAAAACCTAAACATCACCTGGCTTTCTGTGTGTGAAGAACAGATGCACTCATTACTATTCCACAAAGCTTATCAAGGCCATGCTACTGAGAGGTCCAATAAAGACTGTCCTGTTACTGTACCACAGACACAGCATTTATTCTCTGATGTGATGTTTAAACTTACTAATGTCTTTCTGAACCTAGACAAGAACTGTGCAACTTTATTTTGACCTCTGATACAGTTAGATACCATCTTTTCACAGTGGCTCATTAGAAAGGACACTGCATAAAGATTTCTTCAAGTAATTCCTGTTTCTCAAATAATTAATTTGTTTTAAGTTAAGACTAATATTTTTCAGCACATCTCAGGGAAAACATTTTTTTTTAATTCAACTATTGTTATGCATTGGTAAAGCTCCTTGTGTATGTGAGCTTGTCAGGCATAAATAAATAAACCATCAGGTTAAACGGCAGGAATTTCCTGACAGTTTTTGTGGCCTGACGATGTTTCAGGTGGTTTTGTACATTTGTAGTTGGGGGTGGGAAAAAAAAAGATTTTTTGGTGCATCGCAATTGTCTTTTAAAAGATTATGTCTCCATGCAGTGAAATTTAAAACCAAATAGCCACATTATCACCGCCTCTAACAATTTTGTTCGACGTGGCTGTACATTCCTTATGGCTGAATTAATTGGGGGGCGAAATGTAACTGATGTTAAGATGTGCGTTGTGTGTTCACTTCCAGGCTAGGCTACTTCTTGAGTTTTGGTGAGGATGGGTAAGCGTGAGCAAAGGCAATGGAGGTAAATTAATCTGTTTATTTTAATAATGGGTCATTACAAATACGCTATGTTTTAAAGTAGAAAGTACTCAGTGAGAACAATTCAAAAGTCAAAAATGTTGAGGCATCAAGATGCATTGATATTCCTTTAAATTGCATCATAGCCCTCTGAATCAGAATTGCATGAAATCATGAGGTGCCCAGAGATTCTCACTCCTATTTGTGGTGCTACCCTGCAGTTTGGCTACATAACTTTGCTAATTAGAGCTTTTTCTCAACTTTATAATTTTTAAAGAGAGCATGACTCTTATTTTTTTGTTGCAAGTACAATGTCCTTGCCTTTTTGGATAATCTTAAATCACCACTTTTCCTTTTAACACTTTTTCCACATCCACAGTTTTCCCCCCAGACTTGTAGTCTTCAGCACCAACCAATGCTGGCTCAAGTGACATCACTTTTTTTTCCAGAGCGAGACTTCCCCTTGAGCAAGGCTTTTGTTTCTGTTAAGAAAAATGATCTTATCATTTAACAAAAAGGTCTACCTCCATAGGAATCTGCAATTTCTGCAATGCTGTCAGACACTTAGAATAACAACCTCAGCCTGTCAGTGACAAAAACAAGTGCCTTTAGTGGACATAACTCTGATGGTCCGAGTTGCCTCAACGGGAATACAATGAAGGCATGCAGCCGTGCCGCAGCTGCCAGCTATTAGGCGATTTACTGGACTGCTTCCAAAACTTTTGGTAAGAATGAATCATTTACACACCAAAACATGTAAATATGGGGCCCAGGTTAAAAAAAATCCCCTTTAATGACACACCTTAAATAACTTCATTTAAAACTACGAAGCTCTTAGTGAAACGTCAGCAAATAAAACTAAGAAGCCCTTTAACAGAGTGTAAAGACTGGGCAGTTGCAAGGCTGTATCAGCAAAGGTATGACAGAATGTCTCTTTCACCCAACATAATTACTGCTGCCAATCCAGAGTGATTTTATAATTCCAAAATCCTGACACTTCACAAAGACTCTATAATTGCATTAGGATGGCCTTTCACACTTCAAAGGTCTATTAATTATTTTTTTCCTGGGACCTTTCCTGAAATGTATCTCTTTTTTTCCTGAAAGCCACCTCATAAGAAGATGTGGAATTTTTCATGAAAACACGAAAAATGTCCACTCGAGATGACAGCCTACTCTCCTCTCTTTTCTGCCCTCAAAAACATCCCAGAATAGAGCAATGATGTGGTGCTAAATACACAGTGAAGCTTAAAGAATTTCAGAAATGGATTGAGAGAGGACAGTTTCAAGTCCAAGAGGCAGATTCAAGAGGGGCGAAGGTCAAAACAATAACTTTCAACTGCAGTATGTAACCTCACGAGCAGGAGTGAAAAACAGATTTGCTTGGCACCAGCTTTAGGTGCCTTTCACTGACAATAATCCTAAATGTAAATCTACTCAAAGGCACACTTTCTTTATAATATATTAGTTAAAGGTTGGCAGGTCAAAATTCAGTCACAATGCTTGCCAAAGTTCTTGAAGTCGTGACATACCACTGAAGATTTTTGGCTCAGATAAGTTCCTTGGCCAAAAAAGTCTTCTCATCACCCTGGAGCATCACTACAGATCAGAACCACATTTCAGACAAACAAACGAGGTACATACACTCATTGGACATTATGGATCACTTCACATTTTAAAACATGTTGTCAGAGTCAGCGGGTGTATATGAGTCAGAACGCACCATTGAGAAAACACAACACAGACAGGCAGGGGCTCAAGCTGAGGCAGATAGTGCTGCTTGCACCTTAGCTGTACAACTGGCTAGTGGCTAGCCAACAGTGGAAACACTGCTTGCCTCGATGATAGAAACACCAGCTGCGGGAAAGCAACAACAACAAAAGCACACTTGTGTTACCTGTGCTCTAATTTCCTACCCAATGCCAACTGAATCACTATGCTGCAAACAAGTCTTGCTGGACAGTTTTTGTTAAATTTGTTGCTGACAAAAGCATAATACTCAAAGAAAATAAACTGGCCTGGTGTGAGGGTTTCCAATGGAGAGCTTTACATTATGGTTATGGCTCATGTAGTGTGGGACCTGTAAAACTAATTATTTGAAAAAAGGGATAACAATTTCTCTTTCAATAGAAATAGCAATGCAGTGGTTATAGTTTTAATACCAGCAGCACAGACTGGATGGCCACACAATTAGTGGCAAGACTTTCCTTAAGACATTAATTTATGAGGTGTATCACATATCTTCTCATGTGTCAGGTATTATATTTCAAACATTATCGTCAGTTATTTGTTTTGAATAATGAGAACTGGCTCAACGAACTACACTCCAGAGAACCATCTCATAAAATGTCTGAGATGGCAAATAAAAAACTTCATCTTGTTTTCCTAAGGCAGGTGCAACAGGTGTGAATCCTTGCCTTAAAATCAACAGATCAAATACAACCACTCAACCATAACGTAATATAATGCTGCGCGTACAAACACAGTCTCCCAGTCCTTTACAAAGTAAACTCCAGTGTTTATCTCTAGACTGAATCTGTTTGCCTCTCAGAGTAAAAGGCTCTCTTGTCATGACTTGACCATTTTAGCTCCTGTGGCAACAGTACATAAATGTCACATCATTCGCCCCGGGTAATAAATAAAAACTGAAATATTGTTTTATCTCTGCTTTTGTGAACTGAGAGTAGTAGTTAAGTGATCGTCATTGACTGTTAAAATCTTTCTTTTGCACGTTCAGACATGGTCGTATTCGTCAACAGTGTAATGCAAATTCTCTTTTCTGATGAATTTTATGCTTCAGGTGTTTATGAACAACTTACAGCACAGGATCCATTCACAGAACTGGAAGACTAATGACATCATTCTGAAATAAAGTTCGTTAGCATATTGCTTTCTAGCCAAGTGACAGCTTCAGATCTGCTCACTTAAGAAAATTGATGAGATCCACTGCCAAAATGGTGCCCTTGACAGACATTGAAATGATGGCAAGCGTTAAGTTTTATGCGATGTAGTTGACTCCAACATAACCAGACGACAAGCTCTGATCAACTAGTCAACCCATATGGCATCCACAGAAACGGCTGGCATCTTTTTCTCTCTCATATACAAAGACACATTCAGTTTTAAATGTAGCCTCTCTGCATCTCAAAGTAAGAGTATTGTGGTAAAACCTGGTTGCCCATATACTCCCAATAATAGGGCTGCCTAAATCTAACTAAACCGTTAGATAAGAAGATACCCCTTGATTCCTCTGGGCACGACTTTGTTACCATGCGTGTGCAATGCCGTTTTGTTCCGTCCTCCACGCGACCTCATATTCCACTGGGAGCCTTGCAGGAGCGGAGCGTCAGGCCTGCCTGATGTTGCCTTGCTCAGATTGCGTTTATTTCCTCATTTCTTCTTGATTTTTGTGCCTAAATTGTGGTTGAGTAGGCTACCTAGTTAATCGTTTCATTATTTGTCTGTTTTAAGTGTGTTCATTGTCAATATTTCCAACTTTGTTGTGCTGTCAATGCCAAAAAACTGATTTTACTGAAATTACTTCATCACTATGCATCCTGCAAAGAGCTATGTTTAAAATGAAAAATTGTATTTTAAATATGTCGTCAATTTCTTTCACTTGCTTTTAAAACAAATGCACGTTAGCCAAATCACTATCTTTAGACACAGGGCAGTGGTGCTTATAGACGTGAAAATATTTTAAGCCTGTGTTAACCACGGACCTTATTTCAGGCATTTAACCGAATACCCACTCAAAAACCTCTTGACTTTGAGACGAGGGAACCGGAAGTGCAAAAAGGCTAACTTGTTTTCAGGTTTTAGGACTCATTCCTGCAGCACTCTATACTCCCAAGAAGCATCACAAACACAAAAAGAAAACTAACAGAGAAAACACTTGTTTATTTGGTTCAAAACTTCGGCTGCCTGATTGCTTTAGATACACAAGTGCCACACATTTGAGACTCAAGAGGAAGAGGGAGTGGCAAAACAGTATTTAAACAAACAGACAAACATTAAATATTTCTGGAAGATGCTAAAATCCCTGCAGAGCACCAAAAGCATGGGGCTTAAAGATTTACTGCAGTCCTCTTATCTGTCATTACTGACGAGTGAGAAAGAGAGGCAGACATATTCTACTTTTTGCATTTCTGTTCTGATCCCAGTCCAACTCTATTAAACATTTGTGTTTCAGAGGATGCGTCAACTTCATTCTCAGAGCACTGCTTGCATTTGAAAAAAAAAGAAAGAGGAAAACTCTCTCAGAAATTAAGTTCTTTAAGACCATCTTTCCCCTCTTCTGTTCTTAATAAGAGATCTGTTTCTTTTTGTTGTTTTTTTCCCATAAAGCTGTGCAATGTATGAAAGCCCTGGAATGAAAGCCAGTACAATAGCATTATGGAACAAAGGCAGGAAGGAGATTGAGGGGAAAAACAGGGGGAAAATGGCATCATCTCTAAACTTAATGAAACAGCATCCTTTCATTTTTTCTAGTAATTATAATAAAGATGGAAAAACATAATAAACGTCTCCCTGCCCCCACCTGCTAACAGTAATTATAATAGACTCAACAATAAATGGTAAAGCAGCACAGAGCTGCATCTTGGGAATTCTCAGGAGTCTGTGGATTAGCTTGAAAAGCCTGAATGATTAAAATACACTAATTAAAATTTTGTGTTCCTTGGTAACTCGTCTTCCAGGGCCCCTTGTGCTGGCAAAATGGGAATAAATGCGACAAAAGCAAATACTCTTTTGGACCTGAATAAATAAACAAGTCTAATCAACTTAGTGTTATTTCAGAGCGAGTTACATAAAAACTTCCTTGATGACCTTTCCTCACACTCGTACTTTGCATCCACCAGGACAATAGCAAGAATATTTCAACCATGTTGTTCTAATCAAGCAAGACTTGCCAGACATACCAGACAGGTTAGATGTCCTATTACACTGCTTGTGATTAGGCAGTTCAGCCTCATTGTGACTTCTAATTGTTATTTAGACAGAGTTTGACATCAGTGGACAAATGACTTTGTTAGTTGCTTTCTGTCTTAGAAAGACATTCAAGCTGCTAACTTTATGTTAAATTAAACTGTAGAGTACCGCTGTTAATGTCACAAGAAACCGCCTACATAATGCAGAATATGTTACACATGACTGTTTGAGGTGATGAAATACATTGTACGTTTCAGGAGTTTCTACACAATGCCTCGTGTTTACAATAGGTGCGATCCATAGGGCAAGTGCAAGCTTGTTTTGAACTGTGAGGTGGAGTTAATCTATAGTTAAAAGATCAGACAGGGTGGGATCAAAGCACTCGAGGTTGCAGTTACAATCAAATAGCTGCCATGTAATCTACACGGGAACGAATATGACTCCTTTTGCATTTGTTAGGTAATTCTCTAAAGCAGGCAAAGTTATATCAGTTTTTACCTTGTGAGGAACAGGCTTTTTAAAGCCTGCTTCCACTGTGGCACTCCCCATGGCCCCCCTCTATAGACAGCATACACTGAATCCTCTTACATTATGCTGTCTTTGCAAATAATGTCAAACTGTTGTTTAAAGTCAGCAGGGACAATATCACGATATGAAAAAGAAATTCCCCACCTTACGGTAGTCTCCCTCTCTTTTGAGCAACTGTAGCGCCACTGAAAATCAAATAGACACAAGGCAAAGAATGTATTGACCACTGATTTTGAGGGAGCCAGTGGGTGTCAAATAATAAATCAACTCTTCACTATTGTAGAAAAAACAATTACACACACATACACATTAATGTAGAAAAGCATTGTTGCATCTGGCTGTAAGGGCTGCTCTCTGTAATAACAGTAAAGAAGACATCATGGCTCTGGATCTGTCAGTCAGTGAGGGCTTTGGCTGTTGTGAACCCTGTCTGGTCACTGAGACTTGGCCCCTTCCTGCCAGGGCGTCAAAATAGAGCTGTGTTCAAAAACGTTGTAATCCCTGCCGGTATTACCGACGAGGCTAAAAAGATTCAAAAAGCCTGCTTACAAATTTAATTACCTTTGCAGTTAACCAGAGCTTAGCAGCCAATGACCTGATATTTCCACTGAAGACTAGCTAAGGGGGGATGGATTGGAGACGGACGCGCCGAGTGGGCCACAGAGACTGGCAAGCGAGGCAATCCAGGGCGGCTCAGAGGCATCCGGTGGGCATACTCAGTGCCAGCCAGGGCAACAACAGCACACATGTGGCCCTATCTTCTGCTGGAGTGCAAATTAGATACAGTTGATTAAAATATTGAGTCATTTCACAGTCACTGTTGGGGGAATAAAAGGAGTGCAAGTACTGAAAATGTGCCGTGGTGTGTGTGAGCAGGTTTGTATGTATGAGACAGAAAGTGAGAGAGGAAAGGGAGGGAGCTCTCTTAAATTCCAACAATGCACACATTTCTCATTTATATAGATTCCCTTTGACAAATATGCCCTTTCCCAAAGGACAACTTTGAAACACCTCTACTTGCAATAGCAGAGAATTTCTCAGCAATCAATCAGTTCACAACAAAATAACAAGTGTTGGGAAAAGCAGCATGCAGCGTTGTATACTTGTGTTCACGAGCAGCATGTTCTGCAGGCACCCGAATAGCCATGTCTCCCCACCCCCCGTTTTTTGGGGGAAAAAATTCAAGTTCATTGTTCGCCATAAAAAGTGAATATCACTTGTGGTATAAAAACTTCTGCCTCGCTGCAATATAACAAAAGAAAATTAACACTTTGGGGTTGCCCTGGTAACCTAATTGCATCACAACACTGCACACAGGAGCCAAAGTAACTGAATTTTGATGAAAAGGCGGTGATAATTTACGGCATTGAGAAATTAGTTGCCGTGGCGACGCGTTAATTACATCTCAAATTAACAATGCAAGTGTAGTGAAATTAAATATAAATCATATTTTCTGCATAAATTACAGGGGTTGATTAGTGCGGGCGCCAGGAGAGAGAGGTTGAGATTCCAAGGGCCTGTCACATCCCCCTCCCTCCCTCCTTCTCTCTCTCCCTCTCTCTCTCTCTCCATCTTTCCCTCCTCCTATTCCTCAATGCCAGCCCCCACCCCATCCTGACTGGCTCCTTTAAAGACAGGGACTGGATTACACCAGAGGACACAACTCAACCTGAGCATGTTTGCATTTTTACAATAAATTAATCAATGCAGGGT